>NC_068941.1:26363354-26666384 GCF_026419915.1 Harpia harpyja | reverse complement strand
TTTGAAGAAGTTTGTTGTGAATAAATAATTAAAGGATGTGATCCCCCTGATTAAAATAAATAATCATTTGGAAATCTTGGTTACACCTTTGTCATGTTGCTGTAGGAAAGATTTGGAAAGTCAGCTCAACATGACAGTGTAATAGGAGATGATAATCATCAGGTTTTTTTCTTTTTATTTTGCTTTACATCGTGCAATGTAATGCTATTTTCAAGTCATTCCAGTAGCCCCGTGCCTAATCTATAATTACAGGCCTGATCCGATTGTACTTCAGTGAATTGACTGCCTCTCATAACAACTGAATTAGGATAAATAAAGATTAAAAAGTACTTTGTATTCCCAAAGAGGTTTTAAAAAGTTTTATGGTATTAGTAAGATTCTTAGTGGGGTTTTGGTAAAACTACAGTGGTCATATTCATCTGAGTCCAAGCTGTTCTGCCAGCCTCATCATTGGGAACTGCCAAAGGTAAATCTAGCCTTCATAGATCAAAAGCAGTGATGGGTCCTGCAACAGTTTTCTCTGGATTGCAGTCCATGATTAATCTCTGCTTTGATATTAGTGAGCTAGCAAAGAGTTTGATCTCTCATAATCAATGATCCTTTGGCAGCTACTGAAGTGAGCTGTGCTGGCTTCAGTTCCTGAGCCAAATGGGAGTTCATGCTGTCATTTATTTACTGTTTGCCGAAGGGAACATTTTAATCAATGACCTCATCACATTGTTGGTATTTCATTGGCTCACAACAGTTGTTCTGTTAGTTTCTGGATTTTAAATTCCTTATTTGTTTTAACCACTGCACAAATTAAATGAATAAATAAGGTTTGAGTAATTTAAATGGTATGAAAGTGAGGTCTACAGAAGAACAGCTGAGTTTTAGCTCTAGATTTTCAACACAAAAATACATTTTTTCAGAGTCAAGGTTCAGGTTTGTTTAAATGTAAGGAAAGAGGCAATTCTGGAGATTGCATGCAGAGTTGGGACTGAGGTTGATACAATTAAACCGTCTCTGGAAAGGTAACATGGTTGAGAAGTTTTTCCATGCCTCTTGGCATTTCCAACCTTGTCAGCAAAACCAGAATTCATGACTACTGAGAAAGCTGAGACTCGGAGGGGTAGAAAATCTTACCAAAACTCTCAATTCATGTCAGCTTCAGGGAATTAATCTCCCTGTTCCAAGTCCAAAGGCTTATGAGGACATGTCTCCTCTTGTTGCTTACTCCTGACCTTTGAGCTTTGAGTATGAGTGAAGCCCAAAGCAAAGAGCTGTCTGGTAAAGTCAGTTTGTCCATATCTATAGAAATGCCTCACCTGACAGAGTCAACTGCATTGTGATGAAGCAGTGGTAATTAATAGGTGCGCTTCTAGATGAGAAGCCTCCTTTCTGTTTTGTAATACCCTGATGTTATAGTTCAACAGAATAAATCCTTAATTTATGTCTCCTTAGCAGCTTTGCCTTTAAATTAATTGCCCTGTGGAATTCTCTACATACTAATGTTGAGTAGAGCTTCTCTTCTTATGAAATACCAGAGTACTGATCTGAAGAAAATAAATGATATGAAGCATGAAACAGTACTTAACAAATTGTCTTTATCACACCTTGAAATCTTGCTCTGTGTGTTTCATTTCAGTCTGTGCATTGGTTTGTGGCCTTTAGGCCCCACTGGGAGAAGCATATGTAACCTTCCTGAGCTGTTCAGTTTGCATTTGGAGCTCCAATTATCCTGAAATATGTGTAAAATGCCAGTAGCCAGATGATTCCCTGGTGAACACACAGCTGATAATACTGAAAAGCTGAAGCAAGTGTTGGCATTTACTCATACTTGCAGCTTTCCCTCTGGATGCAACTCTTGGTGGTGTGGTAATATTTTAGGTTTGTGCTCACAGAGATTTTATTTGCATTTCTTGAAATCATACCTTCTAGATAAAGGGCATTTTTCAAGCAGCTACAATGGAAGAGGAAAAACAAAAGGTTCTTGGGTAGAGGTGCCTTTATTACCAAATGATATAATTCAGGGGAGAAATTAATCAGAAAACCTGACTTTTATTCTGGATCTTTTTAAAACAAAGCAAAGAAAATACTTTTTTCTTTCCCTTCTCTTACATTCCTCATCTCCGGCTGTAGATTACTTGAGAATAACCAATAGCACCAATAATAGTTAGCTCTTAACTCACAACCTCTTTTCCTCTCTCTTTCCATATCTCACCATCCTTCACCAAAGTAGGAATACTTCAGTTTTGTACTACCCATTTCCTTAATCTTCCCCAGCACCTCCTACATATTCTCAAACCAGGAACCAAAATGTTGGCCAGTTCATGAACAAATGCATTTTGGGACCATCTGATTTAGTTTAAAATTTTTTTTGTTATCTTTAGAAAGGCCTGTTCTAAAAATACCCACAGTCTCAATTATATTTATAAACAATAAGAGCCATGAAGTACGCTTGCATAAAAACGTGTAGTACGTTTTGGCAGAGTATTCAGTTCCAAACTGAGTAGAAACATTCCCGGTTTGGAACACAGACTATTTGCTCTTCTACGAAGCGCATTTGTTCTTCCAGAATTACATTACCCGACTCCTGTGCTGCCAGTTTAGTCCCTTTTTCCTGTTACTTTGGCTGCATCTTGAAAATTAATATGAGAGGAAATGTAAATAATAAGAGAAGACCATTTTATAATAACTGCAATCAGACCATGACTTGAAACTTGGGAGCTGCTTTCAGATTTCTGGGGAAAAAAAAAAAAATCCCACCCACTACCATGAATCAATTCATGAATCAATTCAAAACATGAATGGAAGGAAATCAAGGGCCAGAGGAATACAGTTTTTATATGACATGGACTTTAATTACACACATTTCTGTGAAAGGAAATAAATGTGTAATACCTTTTCTTGAATGTGAATGGAAATAAGGACTGCTATCTGTTGCAGAACTTCAAACTTCGGAAAGCTTTAGAAGCAGTACGTATGCTATGTATGTATGTTAGTTGGTGCTTTACCTAAGCCTATGCTTGAGGATTTGAGCAGTTTTATATCTGTGGTTCATATGGTTTTGTTGTGCTTCACTACCTGGGGTGGAGGAAGACGTCACACATACTCAAGAGATAACAGCTTACTCTACTCAGTTAGAACCTGCTCAGTGAGAACAACTGTTTCTCCCAGGCTTTTCCTTCCTGACAGATCACAGAACAGATTTCCTTCTGCTATCTAACAAAAGCTTTCTAGCAGCTATACTTAGAGAAGCTTAACTTTTCTTACCATTTGTGAAAATTTCAACATATTGAGTCATTTCATCTGACACACCTAAAACCCTCCATTGTATTGTCCATTGTATGTTGTGTAAAGAGATTTCCATGTAAAGAGAATGGAAACCAGTCTGTTTATCTGTCTCTTCCTTACGGAATCATATTATATTTTAAAGCACCCAAAATGTCCATGATATCTGTGTGAAGACGCACATTACCTGGTTGGTTCCCTGTCTGTAGGAAGCTGCAGAAGGTTATTGACATGCTGTGATGAATTACTCTGTCTCTTTTTATGGTCAAGGGTTCTGCTGGATCTGATTTCATTGTATGCAGTTGCTGATACACTGCCATGGGACTGCAGCAGTAACTGCTGAGTGGTATTTTAAAGTGTGAATATGCTTTGGAGCCTTCCATTACAGTTTGTTCTTTGATTTATAAAGGTCAAATAGTGACTGCATAGATCAAAATTTGACTTGTTTTCAATAAGGATCTAGCTTAATCAATCAATAGGCTACCACCTTTTAGACTGCAGTCACAAAAGCCCTTGGAAAAGCTTTCTTCCATTGACATCTCACATCCCTATCTAAGGACAGTTTAAAAACATATCATAGTTCTTCTTTCTCTGAAACAAAATAAGAAACATTTAGAAATACTTTTATCCTGGAACATCAGATAGGTTAGATTAAATCTCCAAATGTGAAGGTCATGTGTATTAACTGGTTTTGTTAGGGTTGTCCAGAGCATCCTACAACTTAATGCGTGACATATTTGCTGAAGTACAAGCTGTGATCGTAAACCACTCACTGAATATTTCTTTCCTTTCAAATTTTATTCTAAGCGTTTTTCCTGCTTGGTAGCCTTAGAGTGCTTGTCCTCTACTCCTGGTTTTACAACCGAACAAATTCATCACCTGGTCTTACAAAGTCAGCTTTCTTTTATGTAGTTGGAAGAAAGTTATATGACTTAGAAAATTAATAATTTACATGATATTAAAATAATTTTTTGTGAAACTTCCAGGAATGGGTAAGAGTTGATTCCTCTGAATTAAAATAAGTTAGAAATTCAGGGTAGGAAACTATAGGTAACATTTTTTTCTCTTCATTCACTCAGTTGTTCTGCCAAATAAGCTTGGCCTTTCTGCCACAGCCAATGCAGAGAATGAAACAGTGCAATCTGAATTAATTTCTAAGTTTTTTTAGACCATGAACACATCCTCCCAACCTTCTCCTTACTTTTTCCTTATCTATATAATAGATCTTATTGGTATAATTTTCTGACTTTGGTCAAAAGCTATATTAAATCCAGAAAATACTGCTTCATTGTTAGGGAGATAGCATAAGAAATCCTGGCCAAGTTTATGCTCTCATTGTGTTTGATGTGACATAAATAAACGACATGAAACCCTATATATTCTTTCTTTTTTGAAGCCAAGCAATTTGTTTTTAAGGACAAGTTCTAATCATACGTAGCTTTCACCTACATACCTGAGTGTCATCATTTCCAGCTCCAGCACTTCTGGGATGATGATCTTCAAATCACTAGTCTATGAACTAGTTATGGAAGAGGAGCCAGAAGCCTGCTTACTGCAAAATGCATCTGTCCTTCTCATGTATGGCTTCTGTCTTCAGAGTTTACCCTGAGATTGAGTCCCAGTTAAAACTTACAGTCACCTTGGTGTCTTGAACTTGGTAAGCCAACTGGGGTTTTATATTCTGAGTCCCTAAAAAAGAATTCTTTGAAGTACCTGCTCAACTACCAGTTAAACATAGAGGTACCTTAAGTCCAACTTTTAGGGCTGAAGTTCCTGTGGATATTGAAATACATGCTTTAGCACATCAGCAGATGCATCTTGTTTGTTGCAGGGGCTGAGTAGGTTAGCAGCTGTCTCTTGACATGTGTCATTGAGATTCAGAAACTAGACATCTATTCTGTCTATCTGTTTTGTCTGAGGGACTTGATCCTGTCATCTTTTCTAATGCACAGCTACGGGTTTGGGCTCTGTACAAAGAAGTGGTTGATGTAGGTACTTTTCTTCAAATTGCAGAGGACTTTCATATCACAGGGCAATGGAAGGTCACGGTGCCTCTTTTTCTGGATGGGATGCTGAGAATGTCACATACCAGCTTAGTAGATACTGGGCAGCTGTCTGTGGAGCTGTGACACAAAAATAGTTAGTCCTGGCACCTGGAAGTAACTATACCACATGCAGTGTGTGGTGTATATGCATCAGTTCACTTGGGAACTGAATCTCTGAAATGCAGAAGTCCATACAGATGGACTTTTCTTGCATCAGGCTGCCATCATCGACAGGGAGTCACAGAGTTTGGGTACTGCTCAGGTAGGCATTTGCATCCTCAGTTTTAATTTTGTGGAAATACTACCAAACCATGGGCATTAATGGGATGTGAGGAAAAAAGAAAAAAGCATTGCTTCTGACACTTACTCTCAAATTCAGTGGACTGAGATGCACTGCACTTAGAGTGAGGTATTTTAAATGAGAATTGAGACCTTCAGCGTGATTTTACCCTATATTTTTGTTGTACAGCTTTTGAAAACTCAAACTCTGGGATGCAGTTTACTAGTGATAAAATTCAGTCCTCTAAATCTCACAGGTGCTCTTTGAAAATGTGATCTTTAACTTAGGGGGCTCTAGCCCTTCAAATCTGTTGTTTTGTAGAGAACTGGTTATGAGGGGTATACTTTAAGAAACACTGTTCAGCAGGGTTGTATAGAATGCTGATCTGATAGGGATGGTGTTTGGGAAACATAAGGATTCATGGTGTGGGAATGCCAGGTGCCAGGTGGGAAAATAGGAGACCTCACATTTCTTTAGTTTGTCTTGCTTTTTCCCTAGGAAATCCCTGGCTGATCATGATTTCATTTACTTCCACTTCCATCTGAAATGTTTAGTCTATTAGCTGATTTTGCATGGGCATGCCTTTAAAAATTAGTTATTTGAATATTTGCTACAAAGTAGCCTATGTAGTACTGACAGGAGACAATTAATTTCTGACTATTGCTTTAGATGCAGTGCATTTTTTTAAAAAACATAATATGCTGTGGAAAGCAGAGAGATTTTTGAACTGAATGAGACTAATATTAACAGATGCAGTATTTAACTTGACATTGTGTATATATCTGTTTCTTTTTTTAAAGAATCCCATTTCAATCAGTTACTTAAAAGGTCATGTTTAATGTCACATCAGAACTCTTCCAGAGAGACTTATTTTTGTTCTGGTGCTGGTAATGTTAAGCAAATATCCAGGGTTCTGGTCACTGTCTTCAGTTCATTCTCTGTTTAAACATTACATTCAAGCTTATTAAGATATTTCAATCTTGTTTGACAGCTTTATATTTTAAGGGACCACTCCTGTTTTAAGGGACCACTCCAGTTCTCTTATCACTGAAAAAGCACTGTAATGATATGAAGAGACTTCAGTCATACGTGTGAAGTGTGCATACCTTTGTAGTGTGCAGTAGTAGTCACAAAGATTGTGGACGTATGTCAAGATTTCCACAGACGTTAGTAAATCCATCATTCATTTTTTTCTAACTTTCAGTGAGAATTAGTAATTAGATCTTTGAGATCTCTCTCAAAATCCTCGATATGAGTGACTTTGCCTAGCTATTCATCCCCTAGAAACCAGAGCTAATTTTGCTTTCAAACCTTGTGGCTTTGGCTTTTTCATGTAAGTAACACTACTGCTCTTTTGATTATTCATTGATTTTAAAGATAAATAAAAAGCAGTAACTGATATGTTGAAAACTCTAACCACTAAAAACATGAATAACATTTATTCTTATTCTGGATGGAGGTAGGAAAGCTTGTGTAAATGAGTAACCAAAGGAAACGAAAGCACAGAATAAAAAGCAGTCTACTGTAACACTGTTCTAAGCAGTGAAATCAGATTAACAAAGGAAGTTTTTTAACACAGAAAATGTAGATAAAAGAAAACTAGGGCAAAGAAGATGCAGATAAGACTGAACTTCTGTTTAAATTAACTGGAAAAGATCATGAAGTTTGTCAAATTAAACGAAAGAACATCCTAGCAGGTGGCATAAAATAGCTTGAGAAGGAGCTTGTGAAACACATTACAATTTCTAGTAGATTTTTTTTTAACACATTAATCCCAGGAAACATATCGGTACTATGTTTGAACATTAGATAGGTGACTGATGAACAAAGGGAGGACTTAAAAAAGATAAAGCCACGTTAAAGTAGAAATTATTTTTGTCAGTGTTTGTTAGGAAACATTCTAAGTCAGCCTTTTTATAAGGGCCTCAGACATTGCCTTGAGAGAGGTCTGAGTCAGAGACATTGCCTCAAATTGAAGTGTCAGTGTAAGAGGTGTCAGAAAAATTTGCTAAAATAAGTAGTAACCAATTGCCAGGTTCAGGAAAGAGAATGTGCCAAAGTATTAATGGTGATATGAAACCTATTGTTCTAATCAGCTTATGTCCAGGAAAATAGAAAGCAGAAAACGCGATGTAGTTTTAAAGAAGGGATCCAAAGAGATCTATAGCACTATGGACCAAGTCTGACTTCCATCATGGTGTCAGATATGATGAAACAAGGATAAGAGAGAGAATAGAAAATCATATCAATATATTTAGCAGTTGAAGGTGCTATATACTTAGGTCTCCAAGCATCTGAAATGAATGTCCCTCACTAAGTATTTTTAAAGACTAAGTATTCTTAGAGAATAGGCAACTTCTTCTGAATTCATGGTTATTAAAAAGGTATGAAATAAAGGCTTGATTCTACATCAGATAGATCACAGAATCATAGAATGGTTTGTGTTGGAAGGGACCTTAAAATCATCTAGTTCCAATCCCTAAACATGCAGTTGTATCCTGTAGAGATTTTGCTCTTCATTATATTCATAAGTGATCTGCAAAGCAAGGTAAGTAGTGTGATAACAAAGTTAATTAATAATTATTCAAACTTAAACTGACTGTGAAGATTAAGGTGGTAGCTAATGAAATGGCAGATGAATTTCAGCACTGACAAATGCAAGGTGATGTATACAGAAAACAGTTTCAGGAGTACCTGTGCATAGTAAGGTGCTCTAACTGAGCTGCTCAGAAAAGACATCACAGAGTTTCTTATCTAGGATCTTCTAAAGCCTCATCTCTCTTTTTATCACTGTTCAGAAAGACAAATGGAATGTTAGGGATTTGGGGAAAAGTTAAGGGAAAAATAGAAAACATCATTGTGTCACTTTAATTCGCTAAGCCTACCTCATGACAGCATGGTATTTTTCTTTGCCTTATCTAAGAAAGGAATTTATAGAGCTAGGAAAGGTACAAGGAAGAACAAGGGTGGTCAAATATATGGAGCAGACTTTGTATGAGAACTGATTAAATAGGCTTGTTCTCATCCACTTGGAAAAACGAAAGCTGAAGAAGGATATTACAAGATGTATATAAAAACATGTGGTGTTCAAAAGGCAAATAGGGATCTTTGCTCTTCCATAAAAGGCAGCAGATTTCCAGTACATACAGTGAAACCCTTTCTTACACAATGCAACACAATGCAAAACTAAACCATGGAATTTTATGCTGCAGGGAGTTTTATCCCAAATGTAGTAAAAGTGTGATTTTTACGTAATAGTGGGAAAAATAATCATGAATGGCGTTAATAATTATTTTGAAGCCACCTAAGATGCAGCCTTTGGGAATGTATAGCATGCGGTTAGTTGGCTATTGGGAGGATGTACACAGGTGAAGCATCATTGTATACTTCTGTGTTACTTTTATGATCTCCGTAGTAATGTGGTGTCTGCTGACAGTAACAGCTCTGCTCTGTCCCAGCACAGTACTCCTTTTGTTCTAGAAGTTTAATTCAGTTCTTAGTAATTATAAAAATTTTGTGCTTTAATTCTGATGTCATTGCTGCTGGAAGAGTTTAAATTTTACAACTGGCAAAGTTCTGAAAGTAAAAGGAGTTCTGTAGCATGCTGCTTTGTCTCAGGACTGCCACACTTATCTCATATAATTGAAAAACCTCCACTCCTGGGCAGATTCATATGTCCTGGTATGCCTTTTTATTTCATGGGACCTATTTACAACACAGAGGAAGAGTTGCAGTGAGAATGGTAGTAAGCATGTGGACAAAATATATCGGGGTTTTCAAAAAGGGTCTGACAAATTTCCATGCCAAAGCTCATTAAAGGTACAACATTGCCATGGGACTGGAGGAAAGGTTCATTTATAGCCTGAAAGATGGCTAAGGGGTAAGAAGCAAAGTTCATTGATGACATGGTGGTTTTAGGGTCATTAGCCATTGAGATTTTTGAAAGTAATTTTGAGGGGTTGCTTGTCCTGGATTCAGACCAGTACTGATACTTCCAGACCCTCTGGGATCTATAGGGAAGATGAGGGTAAGCACAGCACAATGATTTTGTCTCACTCTCACAGGCAATGTAGAGCTTTTCTAATTTTCCTTGCCCAGCCTGACGGACAAGCAGGTGAGTGAAAGCACTTGTATTTACTGCTAATCTAAATAATTTAAATAGGCATTGCTCATTTACCAACAGAGAACCCTGTTCCATCATCTTTTACAGAGGGAGCGGTCCCAGCACATGTTGTGATATGTCCTTGTTCCTATTGTGTAGAATAAAAAAGGGCTTTTGAGCTCCAATCTGCAGTGTAACATAAAACCTGGGCTTTTAATTCATCCTTTCTTGTTTTTTTTAAACACTAAGTGGTGGTTAGGAATTCTCAGAATGGTAAGAATGTCATTCTTCCTTGAGATTTTCCAGTTTGCCAAGAAATTCTGGTTTGTCATCTTTCCCAGTGCACTTTGCTAAGAAACAACTGAAATATTCAGCTAGGCATCGGTTCAAACTCCAGCTAATTTGTTTGCAAATACATAAAAAGTGTTAGAAAACTTTTTGTTAGAGAAGACATTACCTACAGCACTGTCCTTTGCTAAACTTGCCTGACATTTTTCAATTTGAGACACAGCTTTCACTCACTTAAGCCTGGAAAAAGTTTAACTCTGTGGTCTGAAATTTCCCTTACTGGGTATCTGCCTGAGGCTTAGATACTTTGATTACTGGGAATATGATTGATACAAAATTCATTATATCGCTCATGTTAAAAAGCATGCAAGCAAGTTTGCAGGCTTGTCACTGTGAACATGTAGTTTAGGAAACACAGTTTGCAATATTATATTTTCATGGAATTATTCCCATGATGTTTTTTCATATAGTTACCATGGTATAAAAGAACACACAATAAAAACCATGTAATTAGAGATGTGTGAGGCACCTGAAGCAAAATTGCCTGGACTACTTTATTTTGTCATTTTCCAATTGTGAAGTTACTTGGCCACAGTAACTTAAAAAAATTTAGGACTTCAAAAACACATTTCTGTGCAAAGGTAAAAAAAGCAGTCTGCCATGGGCTTTTGGTTCAAAATACGGAGTAGAAAGCCTGCAAGTGAAATACAAAGACTGTAGGCAGCTAAATTGCTGTGATCAGACTCCAGAGTCATCGCATCATTAAACTTTGTTGAGTTTTCATCTTCTAAAATTGTTCTTTCTTTTTCTGTTGATACTGAAAAGCCAGTCAAAGAAACTCGCTAAGACTTGTTTTGGAGTTTTAGAAAGCAAGCATTCTTTATTGCAGTGCTGGATGCACGGGGGATAGTTCCACCTAGCATGCATACCACAGCTTTAGCACAAACAGGTTATATAGAATAACTAATTGCATATTAATCAGATTAGTATATATATATACACATAAAAATTATTATAACTGATTATCATAGTACTACCTACATCCGGTCATGCGCAATGAAGGATCCATTTGAGTCGAAGGGCTGCTTTTACGACCACTGACCCATTTGAAGTTCTTGTTGGCTGTCCTTGAAGTCTTTATTCTTGTCCTTATTCTTTGATCTTGAAGCTTAACGCAGTTTCAATCACATGTGGTCAGTTTCAACATTGTTCTCATCTAGCGTACAGGAACATCTAGTCATAAGAGCAAAGAATGGCAAAACTCATGAATAATTACTAGTTAATCACTTGACTACACTTTTGTAATTATCTCCCTGGCTACCCTTTGTCTATTGTTTCAACCATAATGTTAATATATGATTATTTATCAAATCTCACTTATACAGTCACCTAGCAGCAAACCAGTTTTCATAGAAGGTACAAAATATTAAAACCATAAAAATTTGAACAAACCACACGAAATGTATAGACATATGCTATCAGTGTAAAGTCAATGTGAAAAGACTGGATCATCAAGCAGCAGCTGTCTTTTTTTTTTTTTTTTTTTTTTTTTGCTAGAGGAACTGCATGTTTAGGACTAGATTGTGCTGTTTTCACATAGCATAGCATGTTTTCGTAGTTTAAGAATGAGAGCATAGGTGTGTTGTCTCAGGGAAGCATCAAGAGCAAGAACAAATCAGATCCCCAGATAAGATGTACTCAGTAAATCAGTCTCCATGAAGTACACCCTCATCAATGCCCCCACAGACATGTTAGAATATTTTTTTTTAGTCAGGGTAGCAAAGTGTCTGAGGAAAGTGCACGGCAGTCCACGCAAGCACTTTTTCAATTGGAAAGTAGTACATGTTTGTGATTGTCTGCATGGCAGGATTTCTGAGGGCAAAATACCAGGGTTATTCTAAAAGCAAGTTGATACTATCCCAGGAAAATGAGATATTTCAGGAGATTACCTAGTTTGTATCAAACAGGCCTCCTTACTCCTAAATTTCTCATGCCTTTTATCATGCTCAACAAAAGCACCATTCAGCTGCATCTTGCCTGACAGTTAAGACATATACAATGCCCATTTTGCTCAAATGAATGGCAGTAACCTTTATTCTCAACAAATAGCTAGTCCACCAGGGCAATTACAGCATTGTCTCTGCAGTTCCTCTGTGTTAACTCCTCATTGGTTATGGCTGAGCAACAATTGTATTTTCCTTCCTTCCATTTTGCCAACTCCAGTTCCAGTCTCTGTAAGTGTTCACATATAAACTGATGTTTTGAGAGTTATTATTAAGATCCACAAGTGATGGGATCTGGCCAAATTTCATGTACTGCTTTGCTCAAAGTATGTTTCCCCATGGTAGCGTTGTGTGAAATGACACTATATTGGATGGTAATTCCACATTTAGAAAGTGAACTTCTTTTTCTGAATTCTCAAAATTACGCTGAATTGTTGCAGAAAACATTGAAAATTGTGAAGGCCAGGGTTTTCCAGGGAGTGTGATGTTGATTTATCTCTGCCATCCCCAAACTGTGTGAGAGTTTTATCATGTGTATACCACAGCAAATAGAAATGGAATGGGATGAAAATGGTTTTATTTTTTCTGTATGTTCTATTGTTTTCAGTTGAACTGTAGCTAAAATTAAAGCAACTTTATAGGCAGAAATGTAAGGCAATAGGGAATACATAACTTGGTAATCTAGGAGTCATAACAAATATGCACCTTTGAGCATTTCCACCTTGGCTTAAGTTGAAACATACAAATGGAGTGTCTTGATGGGTGAACCTCTGACTAAATATTTGTAGGACAAACCAATATGACTACTTTGTTGAAAAACATTAGTTTACCCTTTATGGTAAAGACCACCAGCAAAAAGAAGTAGGGCAGAGGAAGGGTTTGTTTCTGCATCTGTCAGATACGCTCACCAGCCCAGCCGGTGGAGTGCTTGACCTCTCACTCCCTCCTCAGCTTTTCACCTGCATGTCTGGCCAGGTGCTGGCAGTTCCATTCTAAGGTATACAGATACTTCTTACTAGAGCCAGAAGCTCTGCCTGAGCAAGTGTGCCCTATTATTTCCATGTATACTTAGCGTGGCACTGTGTAGATATCACTGAGCAACCCTCTGAGGTGGCCTGCATCTCTAAACTATGACTCACTGTGCTTTGTCAGCATGTTCTTAAGTGTCTTGAAGCACAGTGCTGCAGCCATGGCTGAAGAAGCTACTGAATTTAGGACTAAAAAGGCCATTAATGATAAGACCACTTCTTTAAAAGCAAGAGCCAGAATCTTCTCAAAGGTCTATTGTTTTGGTTATTCAAAGTGTGTATAATTTCAGGAAAAAAAGAGACTTAACCTGTGATACTAATGCATTTGAAAATTGTACCTAGTCTGATGAAAACTTTAACTGATGGTAATAAGGACCCTGCCTGCATGTGTTCAGTAAATACATAAAATAAAATGCACAGAGACAACTCACTCTCAGGTTGACAGATGGAGTTCATGAAGCTAATTAATAGAAGATATTTAATTGAAATAAAGACCCATTTAGCATAAAGCTTTGCACAGATGGAATAGCCCGAATTTCCATGGTCTAAGACCATGGACCTTCTAATTACATTTAATTTTGCTCTAAATTTGGTTAACATGTAAGTACCCAAAGTACTGCTTTTATAACTAGAGCATGATGATAAGTGAGTGTTCCTGAAGTGACAAAAAAAAGAAGGTTAACTTTGCACAGAACTGTGAGCTGTTTCCTGTGCTTGAAGTCCTAATTTCTGGTAATATGTTTTCCTTAGTATCTTTGGTCACTTCCAGAAGTGGGGAGTATTTTTGGGTGTGTAGCCACCCCAGAGACCTCTAATAATACACTTAAGAGATGTCATATTCTTCATCCTGCTTCAGTAAATGCATAAAATGCATTTCGTGTGATGCCCTGTGCTTATGTTAGTAGATATAAACTGATCAATTTTCACTTGAGTTAGTGTCTCCCAAATCTGAATCAGGATACTGATCTGTTTCTGATGTTCCTGAGCAGTGCTTTCTGGGGAGTAAGGCAGCTTGAAATATATCTATCACCTTTGTCCTGAAGATTCGCAACGCAATGCAAACTGACAGCCATAAGCATAGAGCAACACTCAGGCTGCCTGGCCTAATACCACTCTGAGATAACTCAGTTCCCAGATTGTAGAGGCCATGCTTCTGGTGGAGAAGAAAGGACTTCTATGATGGGGAGAAGTTCTCTAGTAACTTCTTGTACTGCTCTGTCCGTGTAGGTTCCCTTAATTCTTCTCTTCACTTGTTCTCCTGAAAGGATTCAGGCTTAATAAATTTTTTAACATCTTTCTCCCACTCTTTCCCCCTTGGCTGCTTCGTATGCATAGACAGAGGAAGGACCAGCTCCTCAGCACTGTAGATTTTTTGGACATGTTTTTATAAAATAAGACAATATGTTCCAGCACAAGCTAACTCTGGTTTTGCAGTGGCAAGGGGAAAGAGACTTAGTGAACCAGCAGCAAGATTGATGTGTAGCTGGGGATGTGGGAGCTTAGAGTGGTGGAGAACTGGGCTGTAGTTAGAGCAACAGATGGCTTGGCCATGGCTTGAGAGTTTCCACACAGTGTATGTGAGTTGGTGGCTGCTGCATTTCCTGTCGTTATCTGTTGTGCTCCCTGTGAAGTTGGTGCTGTGTCTATAAGCAAGCGTCTGGTGCTGTGTCAAAGGAGAGAACCTGCAGTCAGGTATTATATATGATGGTAAGGCCTATAGGGATTTTGGCACCTGTTGGAGAAACCTCATGGCTATGACAGTTTCTTCCACAGAAACATGTAAGCACATGCAACACCCTCTGCCAAATAGTGTCCTAGGCTCCGGGGAAGGAAGTTTCTGGGCATTTTGAGCAATCAGGACAGTATCTGGTATATGGTTTAGATTCTGGGACCTTTTTCCCGTCAGAAACTTCAGCATGGAAGACTTGTTAATTCTGCACCTCCTTTAAACCACGAAGCCCTTGCACAGCAAAGAACAGGTCAAATGTAAAACAGTGCTTAATTGATTTTGTGGATTAAGGGCCAAATGAATTATCTGGCTATATTGTCCTTTCTTTGTCACGTTCAGTTAGGTAGTCTGTTTAAGAAAATATAATCTAAATCTTTAGCCGTCTTTTTTTTCCCCCTTTCCTTTGTCCCCTTTATTTGTATTACTCCAAAAGTTGAATAAACAAGGTGTCTTCAGCCACAGATGTGGTGGGAGGTAGTTGTCTGCAAAGGGAGATGCTGAAAGTTACACTTTTGAGTATGCAGGTCTAAGGAAAAGCTTGTCTTCCTAATAAACCATTTCACTTTTGCATGTCTCATCAGCATTGTAAATATAGAGCACTTCTCTGCAGCTTAACCTGCCATCTGGGATTGAATTCCAGTAACAACCCACCATAAGGAGTAAGTAATGAATAAATGCAAGTCAGCTCTATTGTTAAGAAATACAGCTTTGCAAGTTCCTGCTGTAAATTTTACAGAGTTTTTCCTCTCTTCTGAATTAGAGATCTGCCAATTTGTCATGAAACAATTTGGATGGTCTGCAAACAGAGATGTTTTCTGGATAGCATAGTGAAATTTCTAATAATTGAGAGCCCTTCTGTCTATAGAAACTTTTGCTTGTTTGTTTATTTTAATAACATGGGAGGCAGGAGATAAGAGCACAAGCTGTCATTAGAGCTCTGCAGATACCAAAATGGCCTCTAGCTGTATGAAGACCAGCATACAAAAGTACTTCCATAATGATCACAACAAAAATATTGCTCTTACCAAGGCACTTCTCAACTGCAAAATATTTAATGAGTGCTAACCACTTGGCTGTGTTTCCAAATCAGCAGTCACTGTCTGAGAAGCCATCTCAGCTACATGCGTAGGTGAAAGCTGGAGTTAATTGCATAAGTCAGTAAGTTGCCACATTGCATTATTTTTTAAAAATCTCTTGCAAGTAAGTATGTCATAAGCTACTGGAGTCTGATAGAAATAGGGATAGATCTAACAGAGCTTTTGCTGAGAATTTGGCTGTGATACGAAGGGCAAGATGTATCTGTAGGTGAGGAAGGAAAAAGGGAACTAGTGGCTGTGCAGCCTTGTAGTGTGAGTGGGAGAACGTGCTGCAACAGACTGTATCAAGGGGTAGTTGAAGCCCTTGAGCCTTCTTCCTAAATGTAATCTCATTTATGGCATTGAGACACATTAGCTGTGCTTGACCTTTGGTAGGGGAAATGGAATTTTGCAAGTTTTTTAAACACTGTCCAGAGTGTGGGAGGAAACTTGTGACTTGTATAATGCAGTGCCTCCTGCATTTCCATAGATATGCTGCATAATCTCAGTATGTTACATGGAACCAGGAGAAAAGAGGGCAGGAGGAAAGCATCCATTTGTATGAAGCAGTGCACCAGTGCAAATTCAAAGTGCAGAGCTCAAGAACTGACACAGCACAAGCAGGAACAGTGCTGGTGCCACTCCTGTGGCCAAGTACTCAACAATCAATTTTCAAATACCACTCTTGGATTGTGCTGCCTTTCACTTCCCATTCAGAAAGCATTGAGACTGTTGCCAGTTGGTATTATTTGTGCTAGTTTACTAGTATCAGTCATTTCTTTATAGGAAGGAAAAACAAGGCTACTGCCATTATTCCACAAAGGCCATGCAATATCCACTAGCAGAAACAGTTTTGTTCATTACCAGGCATGACTTAATTCAAACTGTGATTTAATATGTATGGCTTTTCATTTAATTTCCAACCCTAGCTTCAAAACAGATCTGTTTGCCCAAACAAATTTAGGTAATCTTGTAGAAGTATATCAGCATAACATTCTTGTCTGTGTATCTTAGAAAGGATGTTTTCTTAAAATAATAATATGCATGAGTTGCCATACTGCTTGCACTAAGGAGGCTGAGATGGTCCAAAACTACTGTGTTTATTTTCTGTATTTTTTTTTTTCCCTTGGAAAGATAAACCATGCCATCTAATACATGTGATCTCATGGAAAACATGACACTCCTGTGTGACGGTGTGACAAATTATGGTCAATGTCTCAAACATTCGTTGGGGAACTTTGGTGGAGAAAATGGCCTCTGTAAAAATGCTGGAGTTTTGTGAACAGGACAATGTGGCTGGAGGAGAGGGCCCCACGGAGGGTGTGACCGCACTTCTCCAAAGCCGCAATTCCTTATCTTAAGTGACCAGGAGAAGGAGCACAGCATATGCGCCTGGAGGAGGAGGCCCCATGGAGGATGGGACTGTGCTTCTATCTTAAGCGGTCATGCCAGCAGAAAAAGAGAGGCAGCTCCGCAATGACCCGCCCCCCCCCCCCCCCCCCCCCCAAAGCTCACCCACCGATTCCAGAGAACCCTGGGAATGGGACTGCGCATGTCGAGACCATCGACTAACACACTATAACAGAAGGGAGAATGAGTTCTCAGTGCGCACCTTCTGGAACTGGATCTCTACGCTGGCTGGACCAACACTGGACCCAGGACTGGTGAAACCCTTCTCTTCTCTCTTTCTTTATTTCTTTTTTTCTTTCTTTCTTTCTTTCTTTCTTTCTTTCTTTCTTTCTTTCTTTCTCTCTCTCTCTCTCCCTCTTTTCCTTCTCTCTTTTCCACAGTCCCTACACCTCATCCTTTTAAACATAAACCATTGACCAAGTCTGAGATTAGGAGTGGAACTAGCCACCCATGGGCTCCTCTTTGAGGAGTCCAGAAAGCAAGGGAGTCTGCTCTGAACCTCGTGACTCAACGGGAGGGCTCTCCTTCTGATACATTTCATGTTCCTTTTTCCATTTCTTTTTCTACACCCCCCTTCTTTTTTCAAACAGTGGCTTAACAACATGTTGCAAGGTTCATATTGATAAGTTCACTTGTACTTGGGCAAGGTTAGCTAGGTTGAATAAATGTTGATTGTTGTTTGAACTCCCCTGGTGTTGTTTCACCTTAATTCTGACAAAGGAAATCCATGAACCTGAGTCGCTCCAAATTTGGGACGCGACATCCTGTCCACCACTTGTTCAACAATTGATATTTATAAATGTGTGACTTTCTTAATCTGCTTTTCAGTTTTCTGGTGAAGTCTACAAATGAGCCATAAATATAGATCTATTTTTTTTCCATCTCAGGAACTTTGCCCAGAGAACAAGTTAAAGCTGTGACCACTTTTGTTTGATAGACTGCTATATTTCTGTACATATGTATGTATGTATTTACTTATATGTATGTATTTCTAATGCATAACTATGAGCTCATAGAAACGATCTCTAAAATACCTGAGACATATCCATATGTTTTTGCAGAAAACCCTCTTCAAAGTGCTGAGATGTGTTGTGTGTTAACTCTGCATGAACCTGAGCCATCTATTTTTTCTTATTACAAAAATATTGTTATGCTAATTCATCCTCATTTTTTGGCTCTGTGCAAGTCCAGGTTTTGATCATAATGAAAGAGGAGAAAAAGAAATTCAGACAGTCCTGTATGAAGCAATAACAGACAACTGCTTTTATTCACTTTGTTGCAATATGTAGTGATGGCCTAAGTTTTGCGGTAGAAATTCCTTACTGAAATGGCCTATATCTGTTAGTCACTCATGTAGGGACTGCACTAATGGACCACAAGCATCGCTGTTACTACCAATACTGAATTATATAAAGGATGGCCAAGGTAAAGAAGTGGGAATATATTAGTCAGTCATCAGTTATCTGTGTGTATCAAGAATATATACCCTGAAGCGTAAAGCATCTGGACAGTGAAAAAGGGAAAAAGAAAAGGGTTCTGTGAAGGTAGGAGTTTACTTCAGACCATTAAGGTAGGGAGATCTGGGGAATGATGTTATTGTCCTGGGCAAGTAGAATATTATTGAAAGTATGAGACTAGCTGGGTATGGAGTTTATCTGGATCTGCTGGGAATGCAATTGAGCAGCAGAGACTGTCTAGCGGGTTCCTGCAGCTTAGTAAGAGCCATTTTTAATGAAGAAATTGGAGAGAGGGCAACTAAAAAGGGTGATCTTTCAGACCTGATTCTTACTAATCTGTAGGAACTGATTAACAGTGAAGGTAGGAGGCAATTTGGGTAAGTAAGTGTGACAATAAAAAATACTTTTCAGCCTTCTCAGGAAAGACGAGGAGAGAGCAACATAAAAATGGTGGCTGCCTTCTAGTATTTATTTGAACGGCAGTCTTTCTTGAGGCTATGTCTCCATCTGTTTGCTCTGTGCCCAGGTATTCCAGAACCTGTCCTGTTAACAGGCTCACTCAGAAAATGATTCCTGCTCCTTCCTCACGTCCAGAAGATTTAACACTGATGAAGAGTGCAGCAGTGAAGACCAGGAACGATGCAGCTTCCTCTCTAATACTAATGCTACCTCTTTAGCAAAGCATACAGCATATAGCATGTATATTATTTTTCTTCAGACAAACATTCAACTGTTCTTTCAGGAGAACCATGAGTGAAATTTGAAGCCAGTTAGCCATGGAGAAGTCTGTGACAGTGCTCACTGTGTGACACCATAAATCCATAGAAGCCTTACTGATTTTTTGATCCAACTCCAGCCAGTGTTTAAGGAGTTCTACAGTTTTGCTGCTGCTTTTCTGGTTTTTGTCTAAATGCAGAGAGAAGATGGACAGGATGGGCGAGATGAGGTGTGTATTCTCTATCTTCTGGTAGCTTGGTGTTTGGTTTGGGAAGTTGGAGCAAAGCACTGTCAGTCATTTAAAATAACTAGGAAACCAAATGATCAATTGTTTCTGTGTATAGGTTTTACCGCACTGTAACATGACCTGAGGTTTATTGGGGAATTCTTAGAATTATGGTTAGTACATTGAAAGATAAAGAAGAATATAAGTAAATAATTTTTATCCTTCTGGTCCATGTTTTGGTTTTAAAATTGGTTGTTCTCCATGGTAAAGTGACCGCTAATCTGAGGACACCTACAGTGGAGGGAAAGGGAGCAAAATATTGAGGAAACAGGAGTTTAGGAAAGGATAAAGTGGGATGATGTCAGGGGAGAAAGACATCTTTCAGCCTAATGCACCACCTAAAGGATGGTTAAAATTTCCCAGTAGGAGGAGCCAACATGGATAATTTGACAGGAAGAACATGTTCCCGGTGATACCCTGGAGAAAGAGGAGAGAAAATGATGAGTGGCTGCATGGCAAAGTATGTATATACCTTCCCCTGCATGTGTGGAAAGGATTGACAGCTCTCTGGCAGAAGAAAAGTAGAAACAGGAATGTAAGCAGAAATAAAATAGGTGACAAGTGAGTGCCTTGACTGTCTCCAGCTATGTGGTATTTCTTGTTTTGTGTGCTGTTTTCCTCAGGAGGGTCACAGACAGCAAACAGGAGAAGGTAGAGTGGAGATCCAAACATTTAATGACAATCATCTAGTGCAAAAATATCAAATTGGTAAAACAACTTTGAAACAGACAAAAACAGGGAAAGGAGGGAAAGATGGCATTATTTAGTAGTTGTGAAGGAGCTCTGTGCAAGTGATATGTGAGGAAGAGCTCTTGATGGTAACTGCTTGACTGTGGAACATGTAGAAAAGTTTGCTAGGTACAGATTATAGCATGGTCTGACACAGTGGATTTGGCTCTGAAGCAGAAGTTGAAGTGCCCATATGTGATCAGGCTGGATGTCTCAGCAAGAGTGCAGCAGACTATAAGAACAGGAGTCAGGAGCAACTGCAACAGCTTCAGCTACTTCAACCATGTGTGCACAATCATATGCAACTGTGATGGTTATGAGTTGAAGAAACAAATTTCCCCTAAGTCAAGCAGGCACCTCTGGGTAGTCTTACTGCTAGGAACTTAAGCTTAGTCTCTTGTTTCAGGGTTTTTTCTTTTTGGTTTACATGCTTGTTCCTCCAGTAGAGAGGAAGCTTGGAAGTCTTGCGTTCACAGCAATGAAAAAGCAGAGAATTTTTTCTCACTTTGCATGTTCACAATACAGTAAGAATAAAATAAGCAGATATTGCCTTTCTGTAAACAGTGGTGCAAAGTAATGTTGCAAGAACATTTTTCGTGAGAACATTTCGAAGTTGTTTGTGTTTGTCATATCCAGACAAGCACAGGGGAGAACTACTGAATATTTTACTCCAAAATGACGAAATTTGACCTTTATGTTATTTGACAGATGAATTTGCAAATAATTTGCAAATTTCTGATCGTGAGTTACTCATTAAGAACAACTTCAGATATTTTGACTGGAACATGTGATAGCTGAATGCCAGGTCTCTTACCTTCTAACTGAAAATTTCAAAGACTTAAAAAAAGAAAATCCATAGTGGTGTAAGATTGTAGCAACCTGGAAGACTGCTTTCTTGCAGCTGTCTCCTCTACCTCCACATTCTATAGTCCTTTCAGGTTTTGGTATAAATTTTTAGACCATGCTGTCTCCTTAATATGCTAGCAAAGGCAAAAGTGAGACTATAAGAAGGCAAAGCTGGCGTTGTAACAATTTGGTTGCTATGGTTGCTTGAGGACATGCTTGGGATGGTGAAGACACGGGACATTATTTTGGAGGTGATAATTATTTGGAGTGATACTTCTGAATGAAACTGCTGTCCTTCAGTTCTGATGTATTTTAGTTGTCATGCCTCGCACTTGCTTACAAGTAGGATATCAACCCATTTCAAGCTTTTAATTACCCTTTTCAGCATAGTGCTGTGCATTATCTGGCTTGGATCTAAAGCCATCCTTGCTAAAATCAGGAGTAAAGCATCTGCAGATTTGAGCAGGATCAATGCTGTTGGTGGTATCACATTCTGGATTTAAGCTACTATGTTTATTGTGAGCCTGTGAGCTGCTTCAGCCACCAAAAAAAATCCCTAAACCAACCACTTTATATTAAATATGAGTTGTTTTAGTATAAAAGTGTTGAATCTGTGAAAGAGATAGTGATACTGTGTACCTGATTTGGCTAAAGGATGGAATAATGCAATAGGCTTCTTCCTACAACACTGAATCTGCACCAAAAAAAGAGAGGAGGCAAATTTTTCCATGAAGTGATGCAACTCTGCTATGCTAAGGTCAACCCATCCTTAGCCTTCTAACTACATCTTTGTATTCCTGTTGAAATGTAATGAGTTTTCACATGCTGAAGCTGATAAAAATTGGAAGATTTCACTATCCTGTGAATTCTGTCAATTCTTTTATGGATTTGTAAAAATAAGAATTTTGTGTGTGTGTCTTTTTAATGTCTGGTAGGTGCTTAAACCACATGAGTTCTCCTACCAAGAACTTACCAGTGCAATATGGCGCTTTAGTTTGTCATTCCATCATTGGTTTCTTCATTTCCTCCAGACTGTGATCTACAGATCTCTTCACTGTAGCAGTGAGCCGTAATTCATACAAAACAGTTTCAAGCTCTTTTTATCCTACCACACAGCAATATTGGCCAGAGTCCAACCCAGAGGAAGGTGAAACAGCCAGCATCACTCCATCCATCAGGGTAGCTCAGGCACCTTGAAATGAACCACTATGTTGCAGACAGCCCTGAACCAGAGACAACTGTTAAATTTAGGCTCTGTCCTACAATCCTGTCAAACTAAACCTCATCCCCCCCACCCAGAGAAATTGTGTCTACTTGAATACTACAGGGCTAGACCCTAAAGCAGCTTGTCATCAGAGTATTTTTGGGGTGTGTCCCAAAGTTACTTTATAATAGGAGAGAAATATGTGCTATTTCAAGGTGGTGTGTGGAAGTTATATGTTGTTCTGAAAAGCCTAACTGAGATTTGGGGATCAGGAGCCCATTTTTTGAGTTTTCTGTCCTACTTTATGCAAACAGTTGGACAGTTTGAAGGATGGTGGACATCTGGATATTGGACAGAAGGATAATTGGACAGTTTGAGAGATAGTGGGTACATGTGAGAGATCAGATTTCATAACCAAAAGGCAAGATCTGAACAGCTTATGCTAAGAATAATTAAGCGGTGGGTTCCTTTCCACCTCAGATGGTTTCTGTGGGTTGAGCTCTTTGGATAATCTACTTCTCAGCAGGTACCAACAACACATCATGCGATCCTTCCAGCCCCCTCCTCAAGCCATCTTATATTTCATGCATCATATTCTACCTGTTTTTTCACTTTCTTAATTGACTGCAGTGATGCCTGCAGACAGGTCTTTAGAAACCTCTATTTGACACCACTTTCAGTAAGATTTGTCACCTAATCTCAAATGGCTACAGAGCAGATGTCTGTCTCAGGAAGTTATCAAGTCATGCCTAATATGTAGTGAAAAGTTAAAAAGCACTTTAAAAGAGCAGTTCAGCTGGCCTATTTTGGACATCTTTCTGGGAAGTGAGCAATTGAGAAATATTTCTCTCCATTGACTGGGAAGGTAGATAGTGCAATACCATGTGTGTATGTATTGTACAGGTCTGCACTAGGTCAGATAAATTCTGCTTTTGCAGGACCTCATAAAACTCTTCAGTTTGCTCTTTAGCCTTCAGGAAAGCCACGGTTTCTCAAGATTTTCCTATAGCTATCTTTAACTCTTAATTAAAAGGTATATGTAATTATTCAATGCATTCCCAACATTAGTGACATTGTTCAGGAGCAGTGTCTCTCAGTGGATGGAGCACTAGATGAGGTTTTTGCTCCCGGGTCTCTCCCTGGCTCAGTGGGGACCTGTCTCTTCCACTGTTTATATTTTGCAAAGTAAGAACTGAAAAAAATCATACCCACCTCCATTGAGACTAACTGGACTGTATGAATTGTTATGAATTTTTTTGTTATTTTTTTGAATCAGTCTTCTCCAGTATTTTTGTGTTTAGTTTTGGAATTATTATATAGGGAATTAGTTTTGGTTCTTTGTGCTTGTCAGGGTAGCAGGATCCTTGGTAACACAGAAGCAAATATGTTAATTGTCTTTGTCCCACTCTCTGATGAACTGTGTGTGCTTTGCATTTTCTTCATCATTCTTCTCTGGGGATCCTCCAGCAAGAGACCTGCCTAAAGTGTATGTAGGAAATCTGAATCCAGCTGATTTCTGTCAGCACAGACCTCACACAGTGAGCTCAATCATGCCAACCTATGGCCATCTATTGGGCAAAAAGTAAGATCTATCTTTTCCCCATTATCATCAGGGTTTGCAAAAAGTGAGGGAGTAGAGAGAAAAATCTTTCTCCATGCATGCCTTACAATGCTTTTGTGAAGTTACAGCCTTCCAAATGGTGCCCTTGTGCAACTCCATTGGACTCTGTGTAGTTGTTTTACAGAGACATATGGGAATTTTCCTGGGCATTGGGAATCCCAGAGCATCACTAAGACCATTTACAACCTTCTCAGTCAGCAGGAGGCCAAAAAAAAAAAAGGAAATTTGCAGAACTTTTTTTTTTCTCTAGTCTATTTTAGGGAAGAAAGATGAGGTGCAATGTCTGGATCCTCTAGAAGACAATTAATGGAATGATTCTCCATCAAAAAGTGCAGTTTCATCAAAATCAAGATGTTTCACAGAAATACGCTACATTCAACAGGAGTTTTGATGAAGAGAAATTTCAAATAAATTGCTCTGATGTTCCCGTTTCATTTCACTAATATCAAGCAGTTGGCTTTCTAAGAGAAGCATGAGTCATTTTGATAAGGTAGGATGCTTAAATGTTATTATTCCAAATAATTTCACTTGGACTCTAATGCTAACATTTATTTTCACAACATATTATATTTCATGGATTCTGTTTAATATTTGAATATGAATTCAAATTTAAGCTAACCAAGGCAATAAATCAAATCTAATAACTAAATAAGGTGAAACATTTTGACATTTAAAGAACAAATTAGGTCAACATTGTGTAAATTAAATTTTTGCTAGTCCCAACTGGAAATATGTCACAGTTTTTATTTTGCAATGTATTTTCAATTGTTTAGGTTTTTCTTCTGATTGAAACAGAGTTCTGACCTGCTCCAGTGGGGTCTTTTCTACTGCCATTACTGCTCAGAATCTTGATCAATGAAGCAATTTGGTTCTGGTGACAGTGGTGTCACAGAGAAGCCAAATGCAGCATGGCAATTAGTGCACTGCTAGATAGAAAGAGATAATTTGATCATCCCTGCAGAGTGCTAAAAGATTTCCCATTTTACATTAATTTCTGCTCAACTGCATATTGGGCAAAGAATAAGGTTAGACAGCTTCTTCCTAATATCCTTAGGGGTTATGGAAGCAATGCAGCTCCACTTCTTAAAAGTAGAAATTATCTGGCAGACAAAACATGTAACCCTGTAATCTGGAGACAAAAATCTCTGAGACAACTGATGGGACTTCCTTCCCTGTCAGATTATCAGTCAGGGATTGTAATTTAACCTGTGCTTCAGTGCACATAAGGAGAGATGGTATAGATTAGTCACTGTTAAAAATGCTGAACATCCCTGGGCTATGTGTACTGTTGTGAGGGGCAGTAGGTCCTCCTCTGAGTGATTTAGTAGCAGAACAAGGAGGACAGATCAGGGAAGTACTTTTACCCTGAGGCTGAAGCATTGATGCCCAGAGACAGTAACAGACTTGCCAAGACCATAGTCAGTCTGTGGCAAAGTCAGAAACTGAGTTTAGAGCGCCAGACTATCACCATTTATCAGATCATCTAGGAAAAAGAAATTTGGTACTTTTCTACTTTTTGCCTAAAAATTAAGCTGTCAATGGAAATATATAATAAATTTATAGGAAAATTAATAATTTCATATTTTAGTGTTCAGGTTTCTTTTCATATGCTATGACCTGAACTGTCATTTACATTTCTGCTTCTTGTTGAAGTCAGCACATAACCACATCCACTTGTGTGTACTGCAATATCTGACCTGTTCCCAACTGACTTCAAATAGGCATGTTTTCCTCTATCTCCAGTGAGAACCAGATTCAGAACAAATGAACATGGTTGTTTTCCCTCACAGAACAACTTCTACTTTAAGGATAGAATCAGGAAACCTAATGTTTTGCCAACGTTTTTTAACCATCCCATACCTCAGATAACAATGGACATGTTGGTAGAACAGACAAGAAAACAGGATCACAAGTGGACTGTTGCATTTGAAAGGTTTCACCCCAAATTACTAGTAGAGACAAGAATTTAACTCAGCAGTAGAAAAACACCTTGAGAATGTTAATTCCACTTGAATCTCAAGACTTTTTCCTCTCTTGTTTCTTCATTCACAACCCCACTCTTTTGCAATCACATTCATTGCCTTACTTGCAAAGAACCAAGGCTTTTAAGTTCAGAGCGAGAATTTTTAATTCCAATTTATCCAGTTTTACTGAATCTTATATTCGGTATTTTACTCATGTCTTCAACCATATTTGTCATTTACTTCTTCCTGCCTCCCAGCATTCTATGTGGCAAACATAGTACGTACTAGGTGACACACACCTGTATGCTAATTAATTATTCTTTGGCACACCAGAAATGCAGTGTTTACCACATTCCAAATAGGAAAGCATCATTTGTAGTAATATAGTGAAAAGAATCAGAGTTTTAAGTATTTCAGGTTCTAAAACATCCATAAAAAGAATGGTTATAGTGACTCAGACCATCTCACTACTTGTCTCTGACAGTGGCCAAATGCTTAGGAACACATAGAATAGGGTTAGGCTTCTAACCCTAACATCCTCCATCTTCCCACAGTCTGTGGTTTAGGAAACTCATATAGTATTGTTTTCAGCATGTGTTTGTTATTAGCACTCAGTAACATTTTTTTCCATTAATTTTTCTTGAATTCTTTGTATTGACTATCAACAACTTACTGTGATAGGGAGTTTCCTGCTTTAACTGTACGCTGTATGAAACAGTATTCCCTGAAAATTTCATTTGCTTCCCTATAGCTCTTGTATTGCAAGACACAATGAATAATTGTTCCCAATCCACATCCCTCATATTGCTCATAATTTTAGGTACCTCTGTCATATACCTCTTCAATTGCTTTCCAAGCTGCAGTGTTCAATCTATTTAATTTTTCCTCAGAGAGGAGCCATTCCATGCATTAGATGATAATTTTCTTTCTGTGTCTTTTCTTCTAAGTAAGAGTTAGGGAAACAAATATTAATTACACTAGATATAAGAAGACAAGATGACTGCAGCAGAAAAAAATGTTGCTGCATATATAGTGTGTGATTTCAAAGTAGCTGAGGGGTAGCTAAAAATAACAAGTCAGCAGAGTAACACACAGATACAATTTCAGGGAGGTTGAATGAAATGTTCATGAATTAGACTATTGAAAACAACATGTTAGCAGTATTTAAAAAGTGATTTGGCCTTGATTTAGTGCTGAAGTAAATAGGAACAGTGGTAGGCCAGTGTTACTGGTGCATATGAAAATTTCACTCCTAAGGACACTACTATACTTTGAGCTCCCCTGGCTGGCTTGTTCTGGATGTTGAACATGACAAATAAAATGGAAAATATTCACTAAGCAGAGATGAACTCTGGCTTTGCTGTATTTTGCAGACATACAAGGATAATATGTACTTTCACAAAGATCCAAATACAACTAATTCAGTGCCAACACAGTGATCTGTAGAATGTAGATCTGAAAGAGAATTCTGCAATAAAAGATTTAATTTAATTAATTTAATTTCAATTAATTGGAGAGAGGCATCTAAACTTTGAAAACCTGTTGTGAGCCTGGGCCACCTTTAGGTCCTACTCTGGGCAATAGTGCAGTATTTCTTTTCCTCCCCTAAAACTTGGGTTTGTTCGGATTTTGTATGTAGGGCTTCTATATCTTGAAAATTGTCACAGCTGGGAAAAAAGCTTCCCACCTGTACTCCTGAGCAAGGCAGACAGCGTGGATTACTCTGGAGGTGGGACAGGTTGAAGCAATGGCTTCTATAAGAGGGACTGGAAAAGGCCAGATTTGGACATTTGCAAGTGGAGCCAGGGGTGTTTTGAACACTGTTAGGTGAGAATGTGAAGGAAAAATAAAGTGGGAAGATTGGAATGTATTTTGAGAGGGGGGCAAGTCACCACTGCAGCCTTTTCTCCCACGCTCATGTGTGCAGTGTTGCAGAAGGGAATACTGTATATTAAGGAGATACCTGAGTCACCTTCGAGGACAGAACCCTTAAACATGGCAGTGGTCACACAGTGTTTGAAGGACAAATGGGTTATTCCAAAGAAATCTTGTTACATAGACATCAATATTTAAAAGGCAGATGTTTGTAGGCAATGGAAGCTAACTATTTGAGGGCTGCTAGAATATTTTCAGGAGGCAGATGGGACTGACTGAAAGGGATTGGAGTAATGCATAATATTTTCTAATGTTAAAATATTGCTATAAAACCAGAAATGTGCAGAGGGGTACAGAAGTGCAATGTCTTTGCCTGGACTAAGGAATATCAAATCCTTCAGACAGTTCCTCACATTTCCTTGCTTTGTAACCAATTTTGAACAGGTAGGTTAATGTCTTATGTTGTTTTTCCAAAAAAAATCTGAGCCTATAGTCTTATATGCTGTTAGAAAAAAATGTGTGCAGAGTTCTAAGAATGAAACAGAACAAAACCAAAAAGCCTAAAGATTACATGAAAGTCAGTCAAAGAGGGTGTGTAATGTACTTACATATACAAGGTCATCAGCTGCTTGAATTCATTCAGCCTACAGCTGAATTCCCTTCCAGCAGTCCCTGAGGTGCTTAGAAACACAGAAGTTGCCAGTAACCGAATTATTTTTATGCTGTGTTTTGAGAGAGTTCCTAAATCTACAGCTGACTAAAAATTCAGGGATTTTTTTTTTACTGACTTTTTTTTTTTCACTTATAGACATACATATTTGCACACATATGCTTCTCTTTCATTAGACATTGTTTCTCCCTTTTGCCTCTTCCCCTTTCTCCCTTACCAGTAAAGAAGGCAGTGTGGAGGAAAAAGGAGAGAAAAATGATATTTCTGCATGTTGGTGAATTGAAATCAAGACTGTTATAATGATTTTGTATATTTTGTTCAAATAGTCCTCTTACAAACACAAATGACATTAAAGTGATTTTTTTTCCCCCCAACAGTTTAGATTTACTAGAAGCACTGTTGACAAGTCCTGACTTTAGTCTGAGTGTCCCACTTTGAGGAGGCCAAAATCGCCATGGGCCAGAAGAGTCTGACCCAAAAAAGATAAATTAAGAAGAAGGTGGTAAGCAGTAAATGACAGCTGCAGCTGAAAAAGGACATAAAACTGTTTTTATGATGGTATGACAAGAAAAAAACCTAAGTTGAGGGAACGTGGCTTTGCTAATAAATGAGGAATGGTGTAGCTCTGGAAATTTTACAGGTCTGAAATGATTTTAAGGAAGTAACTACTAAAGCAGCCTATGCAAAGAAATAGTTGCAAAATAGAAGCATAAACGGCTCTAACCTAACTAGAAGACATATGGCTGGGTTTCCTATGGCAAAACCTGGTATGCAATGCCACTTGGTGCTCTCAGGATGGACAATGGGCGCTACTTGCACTTTCATTATGAATTTGCTCTCAATCAGCCACAGAATTGCTTCAGGACCCATGCTCTGCCACTTATCCTTGGCATAGGGAAGCAAGCTGAAGTCCCCAGGATAAGCTCCCCTAACATGCACCCTGGGCTGGTCCTTAATGTTAGTTGTAATTCAGTGAAGTGTCGCCACAGGGTGCCAACAGGAACTTCTCAAAGGCACCTGCAAACTCTAAAACCCAAACAATAATAAAAAAGACTAGTTGGTTTCAGTGTGATACACATTTAACTCACTGAAAGTCTTAGAAATGAAACCAGAAAAAACATACCTCAGGGAAGAAATCTTGTACTTTCAGAGAGGCTGGAAGTCAGCTGCTTCACTCAGGATTTCAATTCTGCTTTTGTAGTATAAGGAGAGATGTTTGTAATGCAAATCACCCACAAAGGCAAGTGGATGATCCACTTTCCTCAAGCAACAAATCCTATCATAATCTTGCAAACACCATAAACCCCAGTTTACTCAAGCATTTGATGCATTTTTGTCCCCATGTGTTAAGCTGACAAGGCAGGATTTACAAAGTGTTCCTTGTGGAATGGACAAAAAGAAAAGAAAAATTGTAAAACCATGTAGCACTTTAATTAGGTCTTTGTGTAGCACTTAGTAATGAGGTCATTGCCTCTTTCTTTACTGTCTGGTACTAAGGAGTTGCTTTCAATCCTTTTCCAGTCTCCCTTTAGCTGTGACTGGAGTCACTGGGCAAATGGTGTTCTTATATACTGGATTAGTGACTCTTCTCCATACCATGCAGTCTGTGGAAAAATGTTGTTAGGAATTTGGTGACTTCATTTATTTCTGAGGAGCTATTCCAAAGAGGAGAGTTTGCTTCTCACCCTCGGTCTTTTCCCACTGTAGCCCTGTTATTCCCTTGGGCAGCCCATCACCTCTCTCTCTTTATCTTCTTGCTCTTAGGTGGGCCTGTTGTAACCTGCAAGTAGATGCTGGCAATGGATGTTGTTTTCACTCCTTGAAGAGATTTGGGAATAAAAATAAAATCACATGCAAAATCAGGATAAAAGGCTGAAATGTTGTCAACTTGTGTGACTTGAACAGTTGAAGGGAAGAAACCAAAACAGTTGAAAGAACAAAATTACCCTAGCAATTATGGTAACTTTTTATTGTCTTACTATACATTCATTTAAATTTCTAAACAAAATGCTTCCAACTGAAAAATATTATTTATTTTAGGAATTGTTAAAATGTGATATTCCTGAGGATATTTTTTCAAAATGAAACATTCATAAAAAATTTCACAGAAAAACATTCATGGAAAATTTCAAAGAATTGGCAGCATCCAATAGAAATCTAGAGTTTGGGGTTTCTTTTTTGGTAAAAATTCCCTATAAACTGTGTTTGCAGGCACTTCAGAAAAATAGCAATCTCTTATGGTCTTTTAGTGATGAAACCTCTGCACTGTAATTCAAATAAAATAATGATACATCAAGGTTCTTTTAAAAACAACAGCCCCTATATCTCATACTCAAAATATTGCATCCCATATATCTCTCTCATCAAAAATAAACTTATGGGCCATCAGAGTTCTAATGAAAGAGTAAGATTTTGCCCATTTTACAGAGTATGAATTATTTTACCAGATCTATAAAGCAAGAATAACTTGTCTGGAAAATAATAGCATGCTAACAAGGGAAGGTTTTGTTTCTAGCAGGGATGCACGAGTAACAGAAGGAACACATAGCATCTTCATGGACATGTGGATAATAACAGCCTAAGAATAGAGGACATACCTAAAGGCAACAGAAGGGTGATTAATTATTATTAAAGAAAGCCCAACAGGTATCTAGGAATAAAATTTGTGATTTGTCACAAGCTGTGACTGGAAAACAATAAAAACCTGGAACAAAGAGGAACACTATGTGAAGTATAGTGGATATAAGATATGCATCTTTTTTTTTTACTACATCTTTATCTAGGTGTGTAAATGCTAGCACAGATAGGAAAATAAGTAAGGTTGTATTATCTTGAGATTCTGCTATAAAATTGATAATTCCTCCTATGGCATTAAAGTATTATTTTTAAAAAAATGTTATTTTATTATTTTTAATAGCTTTGCTCTGAGGATTTTTAGCAACAAGTATAATCAGAAGAAAATAATCATTGGTTTACAGGAGTATCCTGATGTGATGAGAGTGTTCTTATTTTGTTGCTTCACTGTATATGTTATCAAAGGCAAAACCTTCCAAATATCTCCCTCTCCAGTCTTGTTCTGTCTAGAAAAAGGATTATCAAGAGATTCATTTATGCATTGTTTGAAATCTTGCTTGAAAAGGTCAGCTCCCTGGAGAATTGATATTAGCAATTTGTTCAGAAGCGTAACTAGCTGTTTGCATCATCTTTTTTCTAGTTGTGCAAGTTCTTGGGCTACATTAGCCTGAAATAGAAGTGTTTGAGTTGATGTGTCTATACAAGACATTTTCTTTTAGAAAGGACTGGGGGACAATTGCACCCGGTTTGCTCAGCACAGCGATCTAGAAAGTTTTGTTTGTGTGTGAAAGAAAGTGCCTTCTGCTTTTACATGAACTATGAATTTCTCTTTTGTCAGTTCAAGTTAAAATTGGCATTTTTTTAAGAGCTCGTTAGTTTGTTCCCTCTGGCAGCTGCCATCTTCTGAGTATAGCTGCATTTGCTATCACATCTGACACTCTCTGCAGGGGTCATTGTTAGTATGTGCTGGCTGTGTGATGCCTTAATACTAATATACCAATCAAATGGGGAACTTAATGCTTTATGGAACATTACAAAAATATGTCCATAGTCCTTACATCTGGGGTGATGTGAAAGCTGCAGTATAAGAGACAGGTGAGTACAAAAAAAAGGCTTTATGAACGCAAGGCTATTAACTCCCTACAAGAGCTGTGTGGGTTGATTAGCAGAGGTAGGACTATGGTCAAGGAGGAATGCCAAGGAGTTTCAGATGTCCCTTGCACAACCTTAAATTTGATATATTTCTGACAGTGTTGCTACAGCTTAGTCTGATATTATGGGCTAGATGCAACATGTTTCTGGGTCAGCTGCTTCATGCTGCTGCAGCCTTTGCTATGCAGACAGGGTAATATGAAATCTGTGAACCTTTGTGAGGGAAGGGTATCATTCCAGGTCCTGGGGGCAGGAATGGACTGAATATGTTGTTAATTCATTACTGTATATCCCCCTTCCCTGCCTTGCTCCACCTTCTGTGCTTAAACAGCAATGGATGCCAGGCTTTTCCAGCCTCCTAGTTCATGCAAAGGAGTGCATTTTGCTCTATGTTGTATCTTCCTGGGCTGCTTATCCTGTCCAAGGGATCAAATAGTCCAAAATATTCTGGAGGCAAGACAAAACCATGGAGCTGTACTAGCACATGATGAGCAATTGGTATCCTTCTGATAGACAGTGTGGTGTGTGTATCCTATGCAGTGTGTATTGTTCCTTGCAACTTGCTCCTACCTTCTATCATGCTCTAAAGCAACTTTGTTTAATTATAGCACCATGGAGAGCCTCAGCTGGATGTGAAAAATGCAGTGTAGGTTGTCCTAACTCCACAATACTGTGAAAATTGGTTATAGTCACTGCAAAACCCCTTGCCTCAGGGTATGCATGATAAGCATTAGGAATGATGGCTTGTTCACAGCAATGGGCCATGCAGTCTTCCAAAAGGGGAAAGTGATTCTTACTAGCCTGATCTAAAGATGATCAACAGTAGGTATGTGCTGGTAGATATCTTTAGGAAGGGCTAGTGCCTCATAAAGCAATGGAACAATATAGTTCTTAGAGAAAAAAATGAAGGGCACATGTCACTTCAGGAAAATAGCATATGATTTGCATTTTGAACTCTTGGATTTAAAAAAGCATGCTTTTTAGCCTTAGTATGTAAATGCAAAATTACATGTCTGTTAAAACGTTCCAGAGCTAATGTGCTTCTGGCTGTATACTGTATGCAGTTCAAGACATCTTCTGGAAAGTGATGTATGGCATCTATTTACTGATTGGTTACTAAAGGTATATGCAGGAAAGCGTTAACATGTTATCAACTCTTTTTTAAAAGAGTTTACATTGTGAGATTTTACTTCCATGCTTCTCATAGACCTGTCATTTGTCCCTGTTCCCCAGTAGTCTGTCTTACAGCTGCAGGAGCTCTTTGTATCTGTTAAGGCCCAAGAGTAACTACAATTCAGATGTTCTTATTCTTGCTGAATAAGAACACACAAAGGTGTTCTTAAAGAAGCCTGGCTCTTTTTTATTTTTTATTTTCCTCCCTGATTTTTTTTTCCTTTTTTCATAAAGTGCCAAATAAGCAAAATGACCATTTATTTTCACAGCTTTGCAAATTAGATGCCCATCAGTTTCAGGGGAAGTAATAGATACTGAATTAGTGAGATTGTGTGAATGGTGTTCTAGTGTATCTGTATCTGATCCTTTAATGGCATAAAACTCTTGTTGACTATATGAAAATGTAGTGGTGGTTAGGTCTCCTCCAGAGATACAAATTAGACTTTCAAGATTGCAGAATTAGGCTTTCAAGATTTAAAGAATTTCAACAGAGCTTGGACTGAGAAGCCTACTTCCTATACTTCTGAAAGCTGTCTAGTCTTAGACATTGAGGTTTCTTTAAAGAATTGTCCCCAGGTATAAGCGCCAAACACTTTTTAAAAACTCTTTTGGTGCATAATTCTCTCATTTTAAATATATGTATAATTAATGAATGTGATACTTACATCCTCAACATTTTATATATTGAGCTGTTAATCTACTTGTATTGATTGCACCCTGCTTTAATCAGGATGCGAGAAACAGGCTATAAAAAAGACTGCATTAATAGTCCATTTTTAAATGGCGCATTCACAGAGACAGGAGATCTTACACTCTTCAAATGTGCTTTTTCTTGGTGAAAAATTCTCCTGTTATGAAGGAAGGCTATTCATAGCTATGTTGTTTAGGCAAAAAGTAGACATGGTTGAATAATTTATTGCAAGGAGTATTAGCTGTGAATTTAGTTCTATTTTCTGTTCACAAATCATTCATGAAATGTCCTGAATCTTTTTGTGAATGAAAAATGTCAGCCTACAGGTTATTCTGTCGAGCTATTTGCATGATTCCTTTTGGGTATGAGAATTTTCCATCTGTAGTTGGTTTCATCCAACAGCTTGTTTTCCATAGGATTTAACTGGCTGCCATAATCAACCTCACTTCTTTTACTTCAGTGGACAACTGAACTTTGAAAATCACAAATGTATTTTGCAATAACAGTAGTACTCACTTGTAGACAAAGGTCTACATGTCAATCTGAAGAATAACCCTTCCTCTGTCTTCAATGTAAACAACATTCCTTCCCTGAAAACTGGCAAAAATAGCTGACAGTACATAGCAGAAAATTTGTAACTAAAGGATAGTCTAGTTTTGATTCATATGCTTAATTCTGAATGAATGCACTGTGTTCATTTTTCACCTACGTCTAGCAAGAAGTCATTTGTCCTATGCAAATGACATTAAACAAGGAATTCTGAAATATGGTTGCAAACAGCCTAGTCATGTCACCTGCACTCATCTAACTGTGTTTATGAAAAACTCATACATATGGGAGTGAAAGTTCAAAGCAATGGGGAAAAAAAATTGAAAGTGCCGATTTTACCTGGGTACTGGAATCCCATTACTAAAAGTAGCATAGGCACTTAACACTTAAATCCTCAAAGATATTTTGGTGCTGCAGTAGTAAGTACATAATGCCTTCAAGGAGCTGAGCCTTAGTCAAACTAAGTCTCTATAAAAGCAAAAGATAATCAGATTCCTAAGTGTTAGGCCTCACTTGGAGACTTATATATTATTATGAATTAGCTGAGAGCCAAAACCAAAGCAAAAGTGCGTAGAGGAAGGAATGTTTCTTCTCTTTTAAAGTTTTCGTGTAGGAAAAGTAGTTCAGAAAAAAAATCTGTTTTGAAATGCTGTCTTTTCTGAGGATTGAATAGAGCTGACACAGAATAGGTTTTCCTTCTTTTCTCTAAGTCTGTGAAAATTTATTTGCTTTAATTCTTTTGTTTTGTTCATGGTCTTTTCTTAGAATCTAGTTATTTGCAGCAATGTTAACAGCAGGTTCATTTTTCTCCAAACTATGCTGAGATGATTAAAACTGAAAAGCAATCCATGAATAGTTCTGAGCATAATCTTAATACTACATTGTGATTTACATGGTGCTCTATGTTCCCAAGCTCTTAGCAAGATCTTTTCAGATATTTTGCCCTAAACCAACTATAAAGCAAATATTTTCCTGCTAGTAATTAAGTCCATTTCCATGTCATAACATGGGTCCCAGAAGTTGCATTTGCCTCTCTGAAATTACTCAAGTTAGAAAACTGATAATAAACCCATAATGCATAGTGAATCTCAGTACTGTGCAATTAACATTGCAGTTTAAACCTTAATTAGATTTTGCCTTTGAAGGCAGTGGATTTCAATGCAATTTAATGGTTTGTTTGTTCAGTGGCTCTCTGCTTCCATTTAATTATGGCACCTTTAAAAATAGTTTTCCTTACTAAAACAGCCAGAAGAGGCTGAAAAAGGTATTACTACTGCTCAGTATGGGAAAAGGTAGGTGGGATGATTCTTAAAAAAGGTGTTGACATACTTGAGTGGAACTGCATGGATATACGCAATCCTACAACGTAGCAGTACTGTTAAAACTATGAGCCATCCTTTTGACTGCTGTGTGGATAGACTGGAAAGCAGCAGCGTTTGTAGTCCCTTAAACTCTTGTCAATGAAATAAACTCCAGTTCCTCTCTAAGCAGATTTTAGTTCAGATCCCACTATAAGTATATATTAGTCTTGCATGTGTTAGATCAGAAATGCATTAACAGCATCATCTGTCGGGGCCTTCCCTTTTGTAAGTGGTGGTAAACATACTGTCCCTGGTAAAAAGGCTGATCTGCTGGGCTGCTAATTATGAACTCCTAGTAAGAGGTGGCATGCTGCAGTAACAATTCCTCATTGAGCTTATCACTGGCTCAGACACACAGGCAAGTTATCATGGCTTAGCAAATTGCTCTTTGAGCAGTAGGAACTGTCCGTGTGCATGCTTTTAGCCCATGGCAAATACAAATTAATTCAACTTAATGTAGTCTGCAGTGAAAGCAGAAGCACAGCTTCACTACTTCACATTTGTCTAAAGAAAAGGGTATGAACATGGCTGGTTACTATTGTTCATCTGGTGTCCTGTAACTTGAGAGATAGTAATTGGCCACATGTCTGTCCTCTGATTAACACTTTAATCTGCATTTTTTAAAAGAGAGGAAGGTATTGCTCTTTGCTTCTCTTTGTATGCCTGTGCGCTGGACCTTATGAGCATTGTTTTAGATACTCAGGTTTTCCAATTCGAAGCAACCATGTTCCTCTAAGTCATTAGCACAGACATGTAAAAGAGAAGACACTGCAGATGATAAACATTTGATTTGTAAATTTCATTCACTGAGATTTTCCACATCAAGGGATATGCAGCTGAAAAATCATCAAATAGACCAGTCATTATGTACCAACTTAGACATGGAAAACTTATCTGTCTTTGAGAATCCCAAAAGGCCATGCTTAGCAATTGCGATTCTGAGCAGAAATCTGACATGAGTTTAGTCACAGAAGGCACACAAAACAGTCAGAATAAGTACTGGTCACCTTCATGGTTATTGCTTCTTTGCTTCTTCCTACTCCAAGAAATACCTTCTCAGAGTAAGAAAATACCTGCAAGGTGGATATAGGCATTACACTGCTGTATTGATTATATTGATCCTCAAAGGTGTCTCTCCTAAACGTGAAGAACACTCTCTGCATGCACCATATAAAAAAGGTGACTTGTAGAAAAAGCTGGTTGGTAGATGTCAGCTTCAGAAGAGAAGCAGAGACATTTTGCAGCTAGGTATAGAGAATTCCAGAAGCCAGTAGTGGGAATCCCAGTAGCCCAGCCAACCTGTAACTGTAATATCCCAAAGGAGGATCAGAAGTGTGGTGTAAAATACATACATAGCCTTCCCCTTGACCTGCTAATATGATCCTCAGACTTATGATAGGACAGAGGGAGAACCATGACCCCTTCTTTGTTAAGAGAATCTAGCTTGTGGATTGGAAGCATAGTCACCTAGGTGGGTGAATGATATAAGGACTCTGCACCTCTGCTACAATATTTGCTTCCAGGTATTTTCAGTTATGATAGGATAAGTTGTTTATAGATTTGGAAATTTCTACTAACTAGAAGGTATGTACAACTCAAATTATAGACCTGTTCTCCAATCTCAAGAAGCATAATATCCTAAGGAATATTTGATGGGTGTGCTAAGACATGTCAAAAAGTCATCAAGAGTGAGAAATGTTAACACTCAAAAGGACTGGAAACAAACAATGGATTTTGGTGTGTGGAAGTGTGATGGAAGGATGACTGTGAATATATGCCTTCAAATAGACTTATAAATTAAAAAAAGATGCAAGACAACCAGCAGTTGCAACTGTTTATCCAAAGTGGTAAATCCAGTCCTGCTGGATGTATTAAAACAGAGACTGGTCGTCATTTCACAAGACATATCGTTTTCCCTATTTGGAAGGTGAACTTAGGCTGTTGGGCAGCTAAGCAAAGTCAGTTGAGATGAATACACAACAGACTTCAAGGAATGGAGGAAGAGAGAAAATGACACCTCAAGCTAGAGATGGTATCTGTGACATGCTGCTTGTTTACAAAAAGAAATGCCCCATACAAAACTCATGAAGTTCAACAAGGCCAAGTACAAGCTCCTGCACCCAGATTGGGGCAATCCCTAATACCAGTACAGGCTGGGGGAAGAATGCATTGAGAGCAGCCCTCTTTTTTTAAACAGCCCTCACGTTTTAAACTGAAAGATGGTAGGTTTAGATTGGATATAAGGAAGACATTTTTTACAGTAAGGGTGGTGAGACACTGGAGCAGGTTGCCCAGAGAAGTTGCGGATGCACCATCACTGGCAGTGTTCAAAGTCAGGCTGAAGGGGGCTTTGAGCAACCTAATCTAGTAAGACAGGTCCCTGCCCATGGCAGGAGGGTTGGGCTAGATCATCTTTAAAGGTCCCTTCCAACCCAAACCATTCTGTGTTTCTGTGATTTCTACAACATATGCCATACAATGTCAGTTTAAATCAAGCTTGCTTATTGCCAGGAATAGTGTGTAGTCTTGATACAGGATCCTAGGCCTCCCTGTGACCAACCTGTGAGTATGCATGGGCCACCTGTCCAAACGGACACATCCCACTGCAGCATACACACTGCCATCACTGTATCTTTAAACAGAAGCTGCTTACTTTAAGTAACGCTGAAAATCTGACTGCTCTGTCAGATATCTCAGTGTGAACCAAGTTATTTTTAAAAAAACTCATCACCATGTTAATGAAGGGAGCTGGAAAGGATGCAAAGAAAGAAAAATCAGAAGAAAAAGACTGGGCTTTGGACATATATTTATATGTGTAGAAATCCAGTTGCATTTCTTCTCCTCCTTTCACAGAGAGAAAGCGCCTTGTGATTATTTTTTTTTCCCTTTCCACAGACTTTGCTATCAAACACGTGTTACCTGTTGCTGCCAAAGGCAAATCTGAGTCCAGCTTTTGGGGCCCACCTCAAATGTATTCTAGGTGCACCCTGGAATACAGGTGATGCTTTTTGGTAGGTACATTGAGTAGAAAATAAAAAGGAGATCTAAGAGTCTGGAGAATAAGGATGATTACAGAAAGTCATAATTGAAGAAAGTTTGTATTTGTGATGGGATACTTCAATTGACTGGATTTAAAATGAAGTGGTGGACTTAGAAATTGTTTCATGTTTGCAACAGATAATTGTTTTTCCTGTGAATGCAAGGCATAAAGATGTACACTTGACAATATATGGTATTTAGGTTAGCAGTAAGACATTAAGGAGTCAGAATTTGTTTCTAGAAATAGGTACAGTGAGGGGGGAAAAAGCAGGTATAATAAAGAAAGAGCAAACAATTTCTGGAACACAGTGGCCAACCTAAATAGTGGAGTGTTATTAGGATGTAGAGGTTGGTTGGATGCAACAGTGTAGAGTTGAGGTTGGGTGCAACAATGAAAAAGGATTGCAATGCATTTGGGCAACGATGAAAGAAACGAATATCTTCACAAGAATGAATGTCAAGATGGAAAAGAAACATCTGTCCCTCATAGCAACACAAAAACATCAACTCCAAGAAAAGCCAGTTATGATTCTTTTTTATGATTACGAAACAAATACAAACCCCATGTTACTCCAAATGCACATAAACTATCACAAACTGTACTGGGACATTTTAGAGCGGTGCAATGAATAATTAATGACTTCCTTATACAAAACTAGGTGCTCCAGGGAGGTCAACCACCTAAACCAAAGGTCATTACTTATTTACCAAGGTGCAAGTGATCCATGACATCACTTAATTTTACTTAATTTGGAGGAAGCAATCAACTTGTCTTCCCATAGTGTATGTGCGCTTTGGCGATTCATTAATTTTCCTACCCATATGCACACGACAAACACACTTTTGGCAACCTTTCATTTCTGCTATGCTTCCAAATTGCTTCAGATGTATTGTTAAACTTTAAAAACTAAAGTAAACACAAAAGTATTGGACTACATTATGACATTACCCACAGGAGAAAACAAAAAACCAAACAAACAAAACTATGGAAATCACAAGTCAGACTCAGCAGTACAACTACCTGAAGTCCACTGTTGTGATACTTTTCACATCTATTTTTCTGCTGTTTGGGTTCATTTTTTTAAGCTGAATAAGTTAATAAATATGAAAGCTGTGCCCTCTTTGATTCTCTTTTTTCCTCTGAGTTATATACAGTCTACCACAGGTCCTTCATATTGATCACTAGAACTATCTGGTTTTGGACTCAAGCTGTCCACTCTCCCCATGCTATGTAGGAAATAATAACTTGATGTGGCAGAGAAACTGCCTGAAGACTTGCAGAAAGATTAAATATGCCTTGAAACCTATTTTTAATCATATAATCTTTGTATACAGTAGCAATAGTTGTAGAGCTACCTGAATTCTTGTTCATTTATTTCTAAGTAGCACAGCAAAATGGCAGCAGAATCTCTGGTACATTGCTACTCTTAATTTGTTCATGCATTGGCTTTGGACCAAAATTCTGCTGATGAAAAAGCAGACCAACCCCTTTCCCCAGCTGATTAGATCCACTTGTTCCATGGTAAGGATTTCCTCTAGTTTATTACTTTTCATTGCTTTCCATCTCCCTCACCCCACACCTTCTTTTCCATTTCCCCCCAATTACTTTCATTTGTATTCTGCTCCTACTTCACATATCATGCAATTCCAACACGATTCAGCACAAGTAATTTTCCTGCCAGAGGCAACCTGCAAAGCATGATAGTTACATTTACCATATCTTGCTCTGAAACGTGACACACCACTACTGCATTAAAGATTACACTCCAACCCTATTCAGAACATTGGAATGACTCCCACAGAGTCTGAGATGTTCTAGCCTATATTCAGTAAATGATCTCCCCAATCAGGTTGTTTCTACAATTTAAAATCAGAAAGCCTAGTTCCCTCATCTTTTATTTCCTGAAAGCCTTGGCATCTGAACTTCAGTGGTCTTCCAATGCATTTACATTGATACAAAAAATGTTCTCCCAATGCAAACACATTGCCAAAAAACCAACTTATCACAGGTTCCAGCTGCTTGTGCCAGTATTTTTATTCACCTCTTCACGTTTTGTTTCACCACTGTATTGGTTCTCCTGGGGCATGCTATGGTCTCATATTTTAATCCCTTCCTCTGTCTTCTCTCTTTTTTTTTTTTTAATGTCATCTTTTTGGAAAATTAATTTATAGAATCAAAAACTCATTTTTGAAGGATTACTTCAGAAAATTTAATGGTTTTAGTCTAGATGAAAGCCATATGGACAGGTCAACTCATTCCTTTAATGCCTGTCTGTTATCCCATTGCTAGGTACAACTATTATCATGTGTCTCTCCTTACATGTACCTTCTCACCAGGTTTTGAGACTGGAACTTGACAACTTGAGCCATCAGGATTGTAAACCAAAACCCACAAGATTTCCAACTGATACCTCTGCAATAGAAACATTACTGAGAAGAAAGGGAATTGTAGAGAACAGTTCAAAGCTGTTATGATTCTATGACCATTACTAAGTCTAAACACTACTTAGCAACAACTGAAAACATCACTGTGTTATCAACATCCTTCTCATACTGAATCCAAAACATAACACTGTACCAGCTACTAGGAAGAAAATTAACTCTATCCCAGCCAAAACCAGGACACAGCCACACTAGGATTACAAATATTTCTTGTCCAGTTCAAAAAGTAACCTGTATTTCTGCCCCAATGCCAAAAGAAAAAGCAACCGGGGCAGCAGCAAGCCAAAAAGGTCAACAGACAACACACTTCTACTTGTAGCTTTCCCAAATAAGTATGCAAGAAATAGGGCATTTTCTTTCAGGCAGGCTGCATTGCTTCCAGAAGCACTGCCCCCACTAAACTATACATTCTCTAGGTGATAACATTTAACAGTATAGAGAAGATAATGCAGCTACAAACATACACACACAAACACTGCTCGAATCAGCTCATCTCAGCCCATTTATTGGCAGCTTTTAACAAGGACCAATGAACAGAAGATAAAAAAACCTGCAGAGGTAGTGTTTAAGTAAACATCCAAAAAAAAAAAAAACAAAAAAACCCAAACCAAAGAAAGAGGAAATACGCACAGAGAAAAATGCATGACTCTTGACTGCATTTCTCTCGCCTTCACCTACCCCTTCTGTGTTTCTGTTCTTGACCTATCCTAAGCTCCTCAGGGTAAAGGCTTTATCTGAGGTTGCCTGGGGTTTGGAACACAGCTTCTGACAAACCTCTGGGTAAAAATGCATGAACCAGATGCTGGAGATCTGATTACAAGATCATAAAGGTCTTGTGTAGTTTTTGCATCTATAAAACCATGAAATATTAAACAATAACGGAAGGAATAAGGACAGGAATGGAGAACATCCCTGGCATCATTCCATTAATAACTAAGGATTGTTTCCCCTCTCAGAACAAGCCAGTGATTTAGACTCCAAATTTTCAGAATAACTCAAATCTATGCCAGGTGGCTAGCTAGAGAAAAGTATTTTACATCATAGCTCTGTAACGTGGCTGTTTACCTCTGTCAACAGCTTAGCTTAGGGCCTCACCAAGGCAACCCTGAAGAGTGAAATTTACTTCAAAGTCATAACTGGCTAACCATATATAATTTTACTTTTAGCAAATTGGTTCTTACACATGACTGCAGTCATATTAAATCCTCTTGATACAAATCATAGAATCATGGAAACACAGAATGGTTTGGGTTGGAAGGGACCTTTAAAGATGATCTAGCCCAACCCTCCTGCCATGGGCAGGGACCTGTCTTACTAGATTAGGTTGCTCAAAGTCCCCTTCAGCCTGACTTTGAACACTGCCAGTGATGGCGCATCCGCAACTTCACTGGGCAACCTGTTCCAGTGTCTCACCACTCTTACTGTAAAAAATGTCTTCCTTATATCCAATCTAAACCTACCATCTTTCAGTTTAAAACCTTTGCCCCTTGTTTTGTCATGACAGGCATTAGTAAAAAGTCTCTCTCCATCTTATAAGCCATCTTTTAAGTAAGTATTGAATGGCTGCAATAAGGTGTCCCCAGAGCCTTCTCTTCTCCAGGCTGAACAACACAACTCTCTCAGCCTTTCTTCATAGGAGAGGTGTTTCAGCCCATGGATCATTTTTGTGGCCCTCTTCTGGACCTGATCTAACAGGGCCATGTCTTTCTTGTGCTGGTAACCCCAAAGCTGCACACAGTACTCCAGGTGTGGTCTCAAGAAAGCGGAGTAGAGGGGGAGAATCCCCTCCCTTGACCTGCTGGCTTCTCTTCTTTTGATGCAGCCCAGGATACAATTGGCTTTCTGGGCTACAAGTGCACATTGCCAGCCCCTGTCCAAATTTTGTCCATCAATATCCCCTTCTCTGCAGGGCTGCTCTCAATGCATTCTTCCCCCAGTCTGTACTGATATTAGGAATTGCCCCAACCTGGGTGCAGGACCTTGTACTTGGCCTTGTTGAACTTCATGAGTTTTGTAGGAGCCCACTTCTGAAGCCTGTGAAGGTCCCCCTGGATGGCACCCCTTCCCTCTAGTGTATCAACTGCACCATGTCCTGACCATAAGTAGATTCTTACTTGATTCCAACACTTTCAAAGATTTGCAGTGCAGTTTGAATTTAATAATAGAGAAACAAGAGATCAATAATCCAGGTTCTGTGCTCAGGACAGCCTGAAATGGGCATGGTTTTGGCAAGGTAGGTGTGGAAGACAGAAAGGGAAGAATCAATGTATTTTTCTGTGTGCAAATGTTATCAAGCATTTATGTATTTTAGTTTCCTGCTTGTATATTGGAAATATTTTTTGACATATCTATTAATTTAGTAACTGTTTAGTAAGCATTTTGTAGTAACTGTTTAGTAAGCATTTTGCTGGTTAGTATTCCTGCAGTATACTACCTCCAATGTCATAGTTTCATCTTGATTGATGTAGGTAGCTCAGCCAACTGGCTTTCCTGGATTCCAATCTCAGTGGCTGCTGGGATGACTACCTGTGGGTTGAGGATTCAGTGTGGCAGTGGGATGGTCAGGAAATGAGAGCTGGATGGGTTGATTTGCTTGCTTGTTACTATCTTTTTCATTGTGTGTGATTTACTTGAATTAATATCACTTGGATTTTTCTTTTAGCCACTCATCACACTTACTGGGGCACATTTCTTGTAACCATTTGCAATCCAAAGATTTTCCTGTGCTCTGATTTTTATATAAGCTATTTGTCACTTAACACAGGAACGGAGGTGACTGATGATGTACAGATTATTTCTAAAGCAACAACTGCACAGGCAGGTGTTTTTCAGAACTGAAACTGTAATACTTAAGCCTGTTCCTGTGTCAAAAAAGTCACTGAAGTTGTGATTAACTGTACAGATGCTGTGAAATATTTTCTTTGATTAAAGGCACATGTTTGTCTTGGAGCTTAAGTTCAGATTTGAGCTACTGCTAGCTGTTGGACTAATAGCTAATGGCTATCAATGAATATACCTATTCCTGCTTTGTGTTGAGTGGAGGCTGAGGGCATCCTTCTAAGTATCAGTCATGCCTCAAAAACCATAAACTCTTTTCTTCCTATAACTGTCTCTAGCACAGGCTGGTGACATTCCCTTTGGTGCCTCTAGCTCTGAAGTTATTACTCTTCCATTCAGTGTTATTTTTGGATCTAAAGTGCAAGAAGCTGCTGGAGCTGTGACTTGGGTTTCTTTCTCCCACACGGCACTTAATCCATAACACTTGACATCCTGCTTTGCCCTGTTATGTTTTGTAACTTCGTGGCCCCAGATTGCCTGCCAGGGCATCAAGATTACACAACACTGAAGAAGATTGCTGGGTGATTTAGGTCTGCCTTGTAAGAGATTCCCCAAACAGTCATTAGTCAGTCCTTATAGCAATTCTGGGGGCTGTCCTTTTAAGGCAATGCCAGGTGCTTTTAGGAGGATCTTTACTGACAATGAAATAAATTATATAATGTAGGACTGGTCCATATTGCACTCTTCACATTACATATTTCCCTTGTGTTATATATGTAAACCTAGAAAGCTTGAAATAACACTTCCACTCACTTGCAGACATGTCAAGTCTTGCAGTAGACCTAAGGTCCCTAGCATGTTAACTGTATTTAAATGAATCACCTTCTACATACTTTAAGCGTTATTTCAAAGGCTAAGCATCTCAGAAGTCCCACTTTGCATTTATCCCAGTCCCACTGGGATATGCTGTCTTGAACTTGCTGTGTGCACTGGACCTGAGCTACCCTGTAGACATTGTGAGAGACTGAATTGTTATCTCAAGCTGTTTGTCTCAAAGATTGTTAGGTGTGAGAGACTGGACTGTCATCTCAAGACATTCATCTCAAGAATTGTGAACTGCTTATCTCGAGCCCTTTGTCTCTGAGATGGCCTGTCTAAGCAGGACATTCCTCTGTCCATAAGGACAATTACTAGGCCACCGAGGCATTCAGGAGAGGAAACCAGCTGAAGCCGACAAGCATGCAGGAATGTGGAGACTACCATTCTCATGGAAACTGTAGTCTTTGAGATAAGATGCTGGTTTCTAGTGTTGATCACGCAAAGGTCGTGTGATAGACAAAACCTGCAGTGCGTGAACAGTGCATGAACAGTACGTATGTGCATGCACCATCGAACTATGTCCTATAAAAAACTGTGGAGACAAGCCATGGTGTGCACCCACCACCGAAGAATTGAAGACTGAGGACCGACGGGATGCTGCTGGATCTATGGTGGTGACTATCCTTGCAACTCTATCTTGACTGCTTGCTTGATTTCTACCTTTTCTTCCATTCTAACCTATCGCTACTATTTTCTACTTTTGATACTTTTGATAATAAAAGCTCTTTTGGGTATACGGCATTTGACCTCATTTGTGTCTTAATCTCACTCTTGGGATCATATCGAAACCTTCCCCATCATTGGATCAGGACAGACATGGAAGAAGAAAGAGAGGAATAATCCTTGTGCAAAAAGGGATCATTAGATTAAAGTTGGTATTAGTAACTGGATGTCCTTTCAAAGTCTTTGGAAGATTATGACAGAGAAAATTTTATTTGACCAGTCTGGATTTAAGGCTTAGTTGTATTCTGACACATGCAGTTGTGTTGCTGTATATTTTGAAAATTTCTGTTCACTATTGCTCTTGTAGGGCTTTAAACATATGCTTATATGGCTAGTTTTGGGCCTGAGCGATTTGCAAATAACTTCACCACTCCCAGACAGTTAATGAGTCTCGCAGAGATTCACGATCACTGTATACAAGGAGGTTTGGGTGCATCGATGTGAAGAATTTGATTTAAAAACAAGCCATAAAAGTAAGATTGTGGAAAAGCCTACTTGCTAATTGTTTCTCTATGTGGCATAACCACATAGAAGTTTTTTTTGAGAGACTAAGGCAGCCGTTCCACAAGTTTGGGACTTTGAGTAACAAGAACGGCTTAGGCAAGCCTTGTTTCCCTCTATTTTTTCCCCATTCCCCTTCACTTTCTCTGCTTTTTGTGTACACCTTGCCTGGGCCTTTGCAAAAAAAAAGGATTATATTTAACCTGGATCAATTCACTGATCTGGTTCACAACATGATCTTGTAAAATGGTAGTGTCAGCAGTCTGAAGGAGATGACGTGCTACAGCAGGGAGGAAGAACAGCTTGGAGTGAGGAAAAGTGAACTATTTTAGCTGGTCTCACTACTGCAGTCCCTGTACTGTGCAACAGCCTGAGGGTCTCTGTCCCTCAGCAGCTATTAAAAATGCTCCCTGTATCTTTTGGATTCTTGAAACTGAGATGCGGAGACTTACAAGGGAGCTGTGCTTCATTACACATAGACTTCTTCACAAATTGCAAATCACTGGAAGAAGGGACAAAAGCTTACATTCACATTTCCAGGTAAAAGAAAAAGCATTTTTCTAGATATGTGACAGAAAATTACAGCTACTGCTATTAAAAAAAAAAAAAAAAAGGAAAAAAAAAAAGCTTTAATCACTTTTGAAAAACTATGCTAGCTGTGGCTGTTCTACCAGTGAAGGCCATCCTGGGTCTGAAGTTTCATTAGCATTTAAAACCACTACCAAGGAGACTTCAAAATACAAAAAAAAGAATTTCACTTTGCACCTTTGTCTTGTGCTTTACTACTGTTTTCAATACAGACCTTAACTTCATTGGACTGACAGTGACCTAAAGCTTTTTCAGTAAACCACAGTGTTTTTCTGCCAGTTTGCTGTGACTGCTCAACCACATTTGGTAGGAAGACAGATCTATTATTAAATTCAAAACTGTCACCTGAACAGGCATAAAACATGACATATTGTAGATAACAGGGGAAACAATACAATGATAAATAGAACAGGTGTAAAAGATAAAAGAATGTTATATCAAATGGTGAAAATATGCCTCAGTAAAGAGAAAGCTTTTCAAAACAGGCATTGATTACCCTAAAATGACTACAAATGACAAATTAAATTAAGATGAAGTGATGCTCTTGCAACAAGCAGAAGATATGACACAAAGATGTGATAGACAGAAAACATAATGAAAGCAAGACAGAAGTACAATGCAGAAGAAAATTAAAATGCATCAGAGATATCTGGCGATTAAGGCTTTTTGATCCCACTAACAAGGATATGTGTATTTAGCTTTCTGAATGATTTCAGTGATGCTTTTCACATGCATTCAATAAGCACATATAAAAATAGCAGAAAATAAAAGGAGATTGAAATGCTTGCCCTAAAAGAAATCTAGAGGTGCCAACGAGAATTTACACCCAGAAACTTTTTTTCTTAATCAATTCTCTGGGAATAATGAATTAATCAAAACAATACACTGAACATTTGAAATCTGGAGTGTTGAGCACATCAAATGTCTTTAATCTTCAGCTAAAGTTTTTGACACAGGAACGAATGTTTCAGTAAAATTCCTAGACTTGTGTTTAATCCCTTGAACAAAAGTCATTCTTCTAGAAGGTTAAAAGTTCAAACGCAGTAGGATGCTAGGAATTATTCAGGGCTTAAATCTAAGCAGAAAAAGATGCACATGGTATGTGTTACAGAAAGCTCATTGCACTTAATGTTTTCTGAATGGCTGAGAGGCTCCCACATCGGAGGGAGCAAGAGCAAATGTTATGGGAGAGGAAGTTTTCAAAAGGCTGGTTCAAAAGTTCTTAGTTAGTATAGCAAAATCCTAAGCCTGACTGCTATTTCCTAATCTTATTTGGGATATAGGCCCCACACTTCAGAAAATCCTGGTGAGCAGGTAGTCTCATGCTCAGCTTTAAATCAGTGAGCTTAGTCTCACTGAAAGGAAGTAACTTTTGTATGCTTTCGTGGAGGAGGCTGTGTTCCTGTACTTGGAAAATTTTATTTCATCTAGCACAGACCTGCTCCTTCTACGAGAAGATTCCAGAGGCACTTGGAGCCTGAAACAGACCTACATACTAATAGAGCTGGGTTTCGCTGTAAACATACTAACTGAAGATATCTAAATGAATGTTTTGTTTGATTATAAATTTTATCTTTCATAATAAGGAGGATTACTTGTATATGGATTTCACCTAAAATGGGCAGAAAATTGTGTGGAAGACTACCTTACGAGCTATATATATTGCTAATAGCAGGAGTGCATAGTGTTTTCTTCAGTGGCTGGGTTGGTCAGCTCAGAAACTTGGATGCTAAGTCCCTGAAGGCAGGAGATGTCTTTTAACATCTGCACAGTGTGTACTTAGCATAATGTGTCTGCTTTTTCTCATCTTCTGTCTTTCTGTGTGTTACACTTTCAGGGCATTTTAAAATACATTGATAATAAGAGATTTAAAATGAAAAGGGGAAAAATGGAACAGTCTCACTACAGGATTTATGTTGTAAATAACTTGTCATTGAAATTAATGCCTCTGAACTCCTGTTTTGTCTAAAGATGATAAAGCTATCTTTAATTTTCTTATCATTTGTTTTAGTTTATATATCAGAGTTCTTCCTGGCTTTCCCTTTTTATCAAAAATAAGCACAAAGTCCTGTGGGCAAAGTCATCCTTTGCCAATAAAACCCTGCAGTGGCCTCAGATGGAAGAACCCACAAACCTGTTCCTGCTTTTTAAGGGAACCCTTTATATATCCCTCTTAACTTGCATGAAGACCCAGAGTTTGTCCATCCTGAAAATCAGCTTGGCAGATTGCTGTACCTGGCCATACATCCTTTCCTAGAGTGTCACAGTTCTTTTCCATTATGCATCGACAGTGGGTGATTTAGAGCATCTCAACCAGGCTTCTGTGGCCCACTGTGGTATCTTCATAGTTCCAGGCATGCTGGAGAATTGCATGGGTTGTTACCAGAGTACTTCTTCTAGCTTAAGAGATCAAACTTCTGTGAAGTCCTGGAATGAATGGTGAGCAATGTGATAAAATCCTGCAGCTTTCTACCACAGGTTCAAAGCAATTGGCAAAGGCAGATGACAATTAAAGAGACATTACTGGATAGAGAGACAACAAATCACAAAAGACACATGTTGACCCAGCCTATATTGATACTGCAAGTAAGTCCTACAGGAAGAGAGACACATAGCTGGTGTCAACCATCAACAGATGTTTTCCCTTAAGTACAGTGATGGAACAGCATTGCAAGCAGTCATGGCAACCTGCAAGAAAACATGTATCTTTACCGTTGTCTCCCAGAAAAGGTAGCTAAACTGCAAGGAAGCACTGATGTCTTTAAAAATGCTAACAGTAAGAGATGTACAGAGGATGACATCTTTCCTGCACTATACACAGGAGCCAGGCTAGGCACTAGAATAAAGTATCTCATAACAGCCCCTTGGTAAATCAGTTTCTGATATATGTAAGGGAGAAAGTAGTTTGTTACAGGAATAATGAGAACCTAAGTGTTTGATACCACTAACATAAGAGCATATTTCTTTTTTTCAGCAAGGACTGTTTAGTCTGGCTCCTCCATGACATGGTTAATACTTGATTAATATTCCACTTTTAAATGCCAACAAAAAAACCTGACAGAGTTTTACTTCTTAATTAGCTTCTTGCTTTCCATTTGCAAAGATTATATGTCATCTAATGTGCTGGGTTTTGTCTCACCAGAGAAATTGAACACTTACAAGCAGAATATACTTTCAAGCTGTTCATAGCTGGAATAATTGATTCTAAGAGAACTTCCACTGTAACAGAGCCAAAATTTCATTCAAAAAAAAAGAAAAGCACTCTTCTAGTTTAAAGCCGTAAGAAAAAGTTATATTTATTACAAAGAAATTGTGTGAAATATGGGACCTCATATATAAGCTTTAATATAGGAAGCACATTAATAACATAAAGGGTGGAAGACTGGGAAGAGAAGAGCTATTCCAAAGTGTTACTGTGAAGGTCTGTCACAAGAGCTGACAGAAGGCTTTTATCCAAGAATAAAAATGAAGATGAATGATGAGATAAACTACAGAGTTTAGTATATGGGAGTATAATAGGAATATCATAATCTAATTTAAACTTGTCCCTCATCCCTGATGTGTAAACACTAATGGAAACACATGACCTTTTATTGTCTTACTAACAGTACATACATACCTGCCTCTGAATTTGACTCAGCAAGCCTACATGGAAGGGGATCTAAGCTGGTGTAATTTGCATGTTGAGAAGATGTAGGAGGAATGGTTAAAAAACATGAAATAAAGAGTATATAAAAGTACGATACCTTATACTGTTATTTAGGTATTGGTTAGACCATATTGTGTAGCTACAAGGTCGTCAAAGATGTTGAAGTCTTTGAGCAAGCTTTAGACTAACCAGTAAGAGTACTGTGAGAAGACCAATTTTCAGGTGCAAACCAGAGAAGAGCCAAGTAAGAATCAAGTGTTTCATGGAGAAAATAATTGCAGCACTCAGATACACTCATTTAAAGAGAATTTGGGCACGTGTCATGGATGGATTGACACACTTCACTCGTAAGAGAGAAGTAGCAATATGTTTATTGATATAAAACAGTGATTTAAAAAAGTTTGATACTAAATATGACAGTCGTTTAACAATATTCAATAGCAAGGTTCACTTGATATTTACTGCATAGAGGACAGGGTCAGACAAAACTGTCAGGGAGACCCTCCCATTGAGTCATGAGGTTCAGAAAGGACCCACTTGTTTTCTAAACTCCTTCTCAGAGAGGAGTCTATGTGTAGCTGTATCCACTCCTAGTCCCAGACTTAGTTTACAGTTTATGTCTAAAGGTTTATCTATGCACAATCAATCCTTTACATCACTTAGCTAAGACTCCAAAGTTTAGCATGATATGAATCACTTACCAAGATTCTGTTGTGGGGAGGAATCTGTCACCCTCAAGGAATAACCTTGAGAAGCATCACTACTCAAGGGGAGAACCTGGCGTGCAGCCTGCTGCCATGCAGGAGAGCTTAACGGGCCCTGGGCCGTCCCCTGTTTATGGAGTAAGATAATTGACTCATAGTCATATCTACATACTGACTACAGGTGTTAGTTTCTTCCAAATTTGGCTTGAATTAGACATTGACCAGCACCGTGGTTAGGTGGGCACATTGTTCAAATTAGCCCTTGGCTGTTGTATTCTTATCTGTCCTCCCCGAAACCACTTTGAGCCAGATGCAGCCATCATGACCAGATGCATCCATTATGATCGCCACTGGTGGTTATTGCTTGAGCAGGATTACGGGAAATACAGGTCAGGTTGGGGTGGGGGGAGGAGCACACCACCACAGCATGGCTAGATGAACATTGTTTGTAGCAATGACTGTAGTGAGAACATACTCTTGGGATCCTAGTCTTGGATTTCAGTAGTCTTGAGTATGCCACTGAACAAAACCAATGGCGCTCTGTTTTGCCCTGTGTCTACCAGTGCCATCCTGGACAAAGGTATGTGATCACTGAATCATAGAATCATAAAATAGTTTGGGTTTGAAGGGACCTTTAAAGGTCATCTAGTCCAATCCCCCTGCAATGAGCAGGTCTAATGATGTGGCACCAATCTCTGACTGGAGATCTTGTTTGGCAGAAGACTCTTGCCAGAGAAGAGGGACTGCAGGAAAAGAACTCCCAGGAGAGTTTAAAATCTGTTTAAAAGAACTGTTAGAAATCATAGATATGAACTGAGCTGTACCAAGCCTGCTAAGGAGTACAGAAATAGTGAAGAAGAACCATTTCACATCCATACAGAACAAAATATCTGTGTTGGTATTAAATCATCACATGGAACAGCATGAATAAATTGGTTCCTTGATAAGCAAAGCTAAAGCTTAGAGAAAAAGAGTTTGATAAAGACATGGGAACTCTTGATGAAAGTTACAGTTCAAGAGGCAAAGTGCATCTGATCATAAAGCAAAATAGCAGACATGAAGGAGGTAAGCAAAAGAACTTTGCACAACCTATGCTGAATGTGATTAACTGAGCAGAACATTTGATCCAGGAGGAAAAAGAAACAGCTTGGAAAGGTCTCATTTCCTACAGCTGTGATGGCATTTTTCTGGCAGTGAACTCACAGATTTTTTTTTAATTATTATAAGTTTGTCTTTCCATGTTTTCTTGCCATAAAACATCCACAAGTCTAGAGAGAATTCTTAAATAAAGAAGTAGCTAATTACACCTCCCATGTATTTCTTACTCTCCTGTTTCAGAAAAGTTGTATATACACAATACCTTGCAATTGGTCTTTTCCTAGCTGATATAGCTGCCTTGTCACCCTAATATCTGGCCAATTTTAATTAAAAAAAGAATCACCAGTAGTTCTACCTCATGGAGTCACCAATGCTTTCCCAGAGTGTAAGTTTTCTTTGGATTAGATGCTTTTGTTTAGGAGATTTCTATCAAGGAAATGTTGGTGTTATGTGCAATTGTGCAGTAAATCCTCAGATCCTTTTCTGAAATGTCTTTTTTTGACAGTTGCCTAAGAGTTCCTTCTGAAAAGGTAAATATCACTTGTGCCCCCAGAAATCTGGGAAATCCAAATTTAGTTGATCAGATATTCTCCAGCGCATTGAGCTGCAGAAGGAAAATACCTATTTCACAAGGTACTAAGGTTTATTTTGGGAATGTGGACCAGCAACAGGAACAAAATCAGCAGGAATATTTTTTCGCCTTCTGGCCAGTTCTACTAAAATTATTTTCTGTGTCCTTGACAGTGGACACTTCACAAAAACCTAAGGTCTGAAACACAAAATAATGAAATTTTTCATGAAGTTGTAAAGGCAAACATTACTGGGAATGAAAAAGCAGTGTATACATTGTGTGCATGTAGTGTTCTTGGAGAAACAGGGAAGAATTTTTACATGCTGCTGTACTTCAGAGAAGTGAAAGAGTTACTTCAATGCAAAACTTCTGAGCATGAACACTTGCAATACTGAAGAGGCTGCTTTTAGCTGAACTGGGAAGTAAAACTTTAGCCCACTTCATAATGGAGAAAGTCTTAAAACATGCTGTAGGAACACCTTCAAGTGTCAGGGACTAAAAAGCGAGATGAAATGTGCTCTATAAGGAAGTCTCTATACTATTACTTCTGAATGGTAGAGGCTGGAAGTCTTGTTGCATATATGAAAATGAACACCCAAGCTGTTTTAAATTTAGTTCAGATAAATTGATGAAGTAGCATATTTCTATGTTTTCTCTTTTTTTCTCCAATTTAAGGAAGTTTTTTTTTTAAAAAACCTATATTTATCCTGACACAGTACATACCAGTCATTTCATAATGCTGTAGAGAGTACTGAGAGGTGGCAGTTTTTCATCAACTTGCTATTTCAGAGGATTTTCATTTTTTATCTGGGGTGGGTCTGTTGTGCTACTGGGGACTTCACAGACATCAAGAAAAAAAATGTTTTTTCAAGAAGGTGTCCTCCCATATAAAGAGTTCAAAAATAGTATTGTACATACATTAAATACTGCAAAATGTTCTGAAAAAACATTCTGCTAAGAATATTTCTGAAGTTTTAAAAAATAATCTAATACTTGGTTTTGTGAATATACAAATGTCTAGAAGATTGAAAATGTGTTAATAGACATTTGAAGAAATATCAAAAGATTTGCCTGTCTCTCTCCCACCAGCAAATTTTTGACTGAGAAAATTCCAAGCTTTGGAGTATGCATTTAAGATAATTTAAAAAAAAAAAAAAAAAGAAAGAAAGAAAAGAAGCTTCTATTTATAGATCAAAAAAAATCCAAGAACTGAATTTTTCAGCCACAGAAAAAAAAAAAAATTAAAGGGACATTTTTGAGTAGCCTTAGATGATTTTCAAGAGTTCTCTTGCAAAAATCTTTTTGATGCCAAAGTATGAGGATTGGAACCCATAGTTTGGAAGACTTGAAAATCTGGTATGTTCCTTAAAGTCACATTTGCATAATGTTAGGATAATAAATGAGTACATTATTTGCCACCAAAGCCACAAAGAGCTTGAACTCTTTTTTTAAGATAAAATCACAATTCATACTTAAATAGGTGGCTACAAGAGTCAAGAAAAACAGACCTCTCCTTTCTTCCGGAAGTAGTTACCTCTGCAGTGCTCAGGAGAACAGCATCTGAAAAAGTTACTAAAGCCAAGGGACTTTCTGTCAAATAGTACTGAAAGCCAGCTCTGTGCTTTGATCATTAAATGGCATATTTGTGCACCTTATAGGCAATTTAGGTGGATTGTAGCTGTCTTTCGAAGGTTTAGTATCTATCATCTAATGCTGGTGCTGATGGAGCCTTTGTATGGTAGAGCTTTGACGGGAAGGAATTGACAGGAGAGCAAGGCATCATTCGGTGAATTCATGTTCCATTGTACCTTTGGAAGTCAAGTTTTGGTCATTTGGATCATTGAATGCTTTTGTAACTTTGGTCTGTTAAACCTGCACAGACTTCTCAAAGTGAACATGCTTTGACATGCAGTTCCTTTTGATAGAGCATGCTGGTGGGAAGACCATCATTAACATGCTATTAATTATTTCTACTCTAATTTTAGTGATGAATGGGGAAAAAATCTAGGTTCCTGAAGAAGATTCACCACAAAGCTGCAGTATACTCTTTTACATGGGCTTCAGGAAATTGAATAAAAGAAAGTCAATAATACACTGTTCAACATTGGAACTATTTGCCAGAGTTTCAGACTGTGTAACTGTACCTTCTGGCCTGAAGTTTAAATTTTTTGGGCCATATGCACCCAAATGTATAGCATATAATATTCCTTGAAGATCAAAATCTGAATTCTTCCTTTTCTTCTCCAAATATAATGATTTGATACACATTTACTTCTTTTAGGGATTTATAGAGTAGTTATCACTGTAAGTACCTACAGACCTAATATCATAAAAACAACATTAGATTACATCCAAAATATTGAGAGTTTCTTTCCTTCCATCACTGCCTGACCTGACTTGCCATACCTGATCTGGGTTCTGATCAGGATGTTGTGACAGCTTGTAGACCTTCCACTGCTAAAGTGTGAGTCACCTGCCACATCATTATCGTTTTACAGTGAACAAGCTGTTTGTGCTTTGCTCATCCTTAGATTGCTTAGAGGGAAAACTAGTGACAAGTTATGTCTGGACTCCAAGCTGGAAGTTGAATTCTCTTTGGAAGAAACTGTAACATGATGCAGAAGGTTACACAGCTTTCCAAGGTTTGAACTAAATCATGACCCTGACAACAGTAGCTGGGACCTTTTCCCTGTACTGTTTCAGGAAGAAAGCCGACTTGGGGAGACATGATTAATATTCTTTCACCTTAAGAAGTAGCACTTTCAATTCCTCCTCACCCTGTTTTTATCAAGTGTTGCACTGTCTAGATCAAACCTAGACAATCTGCAAGTCCAAATAATGTGTGGTGGTTTGGTCTCTGTCTGGAGTTTCTGCAAAGTGTTCAACTCAGTGGTACGTGTCTGGTTTTGTTAACTAAATATCAAGAAGTTTGCTAGCCTTCCCAAATTTTTGTGGATTTTTGTTCACTTTCATGCTAATTTGAGGGACTGCTGTGGCCATGAAATTGTTGTGGACTGCCAGCAGATGATGATATGCAGTGTCATCCCTGGTATTGCTCTGAATGACCCAATTTAATCAATTTGACAGTAAGGAGCAGCTTAATAAAAGTTCATGGCACTGAGCAGGAGCTAAGGCAAGACAGGTGGTTGATTCCTGTGTCTCTTTTCTAGGTGTTAGATCAACTGTGTTCAGTTTTGGGCCCCTCACTACAGGAAAGACATTGAGGTGCTGGAGCATGTCCAGAGAAGGGCAACCAAGTTGGTGAGTGGTGAGAGGCCTGGAGCACAAGTCCTATGAGGAGTGGCTGAGGGAACTGGGGTTGTTTAGCCTGGAGAAAAGGAGGCTGAGGGGAGACCTTATCACTCTCTACAACTACTGAAAGGAGGTTGTAGTGAGGTGGGTGCTGGTCTCTTCTGTCAAGTAACTAGTGATAGGACGAGAGGAAATGGCCTCAAGTTGCACCAGGGGAGATTTAGATTGGATATTAGGAAAAATTACTGAAAGGGTTGTTAGGCATTGGAACAGGCTGCCCAGGGAAGTGTTTGAATCACCATCCCTGGAGGTATTCAAAAAGCACGTAGACAAGGCACTTCAGGACATGGTTTAGTGGGCATAGTTGACGGTTGGACTCAATGATCTTAAAGGTCTTTTCCAACCTAAATGATTCTATGATTCTATGACCTATCTCATTAACAGTCCCAAAGATGGGTGAATAGATCCATATTCTTGTGTAGGGCTACTCAGTTCAGCTTCAATTCTGGGTGCTCTGAAATAAAAGTTTGCTCTTCCTTGCACCTAACTCAGCAACAGGTGTAGTAATCAAGCTTTTCTATTTCATGATCTTAGGTTTGTTGATCAAATGATTTCTGACAGACTCATCTGTGAGAACAAGCTGTGGAAGGGCAGAAAATTCTGCTGCTGCCTACTTGAGATCCTTGTTACTCAAGCTAATGGTGTGTCAATTGATCTGGTAAAATCATCTTTCTGTGGGAAAATCAGAGATGTAATGATTTGCTTGAAAAGTTAGAATGAGTAGTTTGTGAAATTTGTAATATTTTGAAGTCATATGTTTTAGCATGAGTAATAGGTTCTGCATCAATAAAGATGAAGTGTTTGGATTTTCAGATTTACTAGTGAAAAACATGGGTGAATAGAAGTGTGGTTGGCTTTTCGAGCTGTGTGTGTTTTTTAGTTTCAACATTGTTTCCTCTAAGGAATTACCAGCAAAGTAAGAATGAATTTTGAGTGCAAGGTTTTGCTAACATTATAATATAATATACTATAACAGGCCAAATGAACAAACTGCATCAAAAAGGCAAAAAAATGAAGTTAAATCATTTTACCTTATCAATATGAAGCATTTCTTGTAGAGCATGCTGATTTGATTAAATCAGCCTTTTCTAAAAGAAAATTATTCTGTTGAGAGAAATTCTAAACAGTTTTTCTGTGGACACTGTTCCAAATAAAGCAGTCTGAAATTTATTTATTTTTTTTTAAATGTAATAAATACTACTTTAAATTGTAATAAATACATCAGTAAGATGTCTCTCTGAATACTTGGAAATATTCCTAATTGGATCAGAATATATATTCTAAAATAATTATTTGCAGATGGTAGACCAGAGACAAAATTAGTTCTTTGTACTAAATCACTTGAGATGGCAGCGTGAAACATTCTGGAAACTGCTGGAAAATATTGAAGTGAGAAAAATAAATGAAGTCAGACAATGTATGCCTTATCTCAGGGCTAGAGTATGAGTAGAATAAACTTTTTTCCTCAAAATCACTTACACATTGTGCTTCTGAAACATACGTAGTAGCAGTGGTGCTCATTTTTAGCAAGCATCTGAAGCTCTTAGCTCTCTTTCCAACAGAGGTCTTGGCAATCTTACCACCAGCCCAGCCATGAACTTTCTTTTCCCTCTTTATCTATAAATCTGTTTATGACTGAGAATATTGCTAGGATTTTTCCTTGGCTTTACTCTGCTTCTGTGAAAACTGTAGCCATGCCTTAATCCTTTCTTGTCTTAATCCATCTCTATAATTCTCTCTTTTGTGGCCTTTTTAAACTCCAAGGTTGAAAATCAGGCCCTTGGAAATCAACTGGAGTTTTGCCGTTGACCTCAATGGAGCTGGGGCTCTAGCCTTTTTTTCCTGTGAATTATGTTGTCCTGAATGCTGAGATCTCATGTAGCGTGCAATATGAGAGAGGTGTTGGGCTTCTCAAATGTCATCCATGGGTTTTGTGTGAAAACGATGGGCAGTCCTTACCCAATGAGGTTTCCAAAGCAGCATACTATAGCAAAAGGAGAATCAGAGATAACATTGGTCCATTGCTTGACACAGTCGGTCACCTCACAAATAGGGACATAGAAAAAGCGGAGAAGTTTAATGCCTTCTTTGCCTCTGTCTTCAACACCGATGATGGGCCCTGAGACCCCCGGAGCCCTGTGTTGGAAGACTGTGACTGGAGGGATGATAAACTGCCAGACAATTTTGACCTTGTTAGAGACTGGCTGCTCCATCCACATGCACATAAATCTATGGGGCCCAATGGGATTCATCCCGGGGTACTGAAAGAGCTGGCCAATGTCATCACGGGACCTCTCTCAATTATTTTTCAATGGTCTTGGGAGTCTGGAGAGGTCCCAGTCAACTGGAAGCTGGCAAATGTCCCAGTTTTCAGGAAGGGTAAGAAGGAAGACTATGGTAGTTACAGGCCTGTCAGTCTCACTTCAGTGCCTGGTAAAATTAAGGAGAAGGTTATTCTGGGAGTTACTGAAAAACACTTGAGAGACAATGGAGTCATTGCTCACAGCCAGCACGGGTTCATGAGGGGAAAGTCTTGCTTAACCAACTTAGTTTCCTTTTATGAAAAGGTCACCCATCTAGTTGACTAAGGGAAGCCAATAGATGTTGTGGTTTTGGATTTTAGCAAAGCTGTTGATACTGTCTCTCACAGTACCCTTCTGGATAAACTGTCCATCACACAGCTAGACAAGTTCATAATACATTGAATGAGCAATTAACTGATGCGTCAGGCTCAAAGGGTTCTAGTAAATGGGGTTACATCAGGTTGGCAGCCAGTTACCGGTGGGATTCCCCAGGGCTCAATTTTAGGGCCAGTGCTCTTTAATGTTCTTATAAATTATCTGGACACAGGAATTGAATGTATATTAAGTAAGTTTGCTGATGATACCAAACTAAGAAGAGCTGTGGACACCCTTGAGGGTAGAGAAGCATCACAGAGAGATCTGGATAGACTGGAGATCTGGGCAATCACCAACCGTATGCAATTTAACAAGAGCAAGTGCCGGATTCTGCACCTGGGATGGGGTAATCCTGGTATATGTACAAACTGGGGGACTAGAGGCTGGAGAGCAGCCCCATGGAAAGAAATCTGGGGTTTTGGATTGATGGCATATGAGTCAACAGTGTGCCCTGGCAGCAAAAATGGCCAACTGTGTGCTGGGGTGCATCAAGCACAGCATAGCTAGCCAGCCAGGGGAGGTGAGAGTCCCACTCTACACTGTACTGGTGCAGCCCCACCTTGGGTACTGTGTGCAGTTTTGGGTATCTCATTATAAGAAGGAAGTCAAACTATTAGAGTGTGTCCAGAGGAAGGTGATTAAGATGGTGAAAGGTCTCGAGGGCAAGACTCATGAGGAGTGTCTGAGGTCACTTAGTTTGTTCTCTTGGAGAGAAGGCTGAGGCGTGACCTCATCGCAGTCTACAACTTCCTCAAGGTGGGTGGCAGAGGGGGAGGTGCTGATCTCTCTCTGGTGACCAGCAATAGGACACAAGGAAATGGAAGGAAGCTGTGTCAGGGGAAGTTCAGATTGGACATTAGGAAAAGGTTCTTCAACTGAAAGTGGTTGATCACTGGAACAAGCTCCCCAGGGAAGTGATCATGGCACCAAGCCTGTCAGAGTTGAAGGAGTGTCTCGACGATGCTCTTAGTCATATGATTTAGTTTTAGGTAGTTCTGCAAGGAGCAGGGAGTTGAACCTGATGATCCTTAGGGGTCCCTTCCAACTTGAGATATTCCATGATTTTATGAAATTCTAACAATGAAATTCCCAAATATCACATCAATGAATTTCTCTCCAATGCTAGCCTTCTTATTTGAGTTCATTTGTCAAGATTTGTTTTCAACTTGCAAAGCTACCAGGAGGTATATTGAACTAACTGAGATAGCTGAGAAAGACTTGGGACAGGGGGCAGGCAGAAGCTGTTCTTTGCTCAACTACAGTATAAAGGCTATCTTAAATATGTAGTCAAAGGACTGTAGACAGTAGGAATGGTAGCCAAATGTTCCATGACCTCTGTATCTTTTACATCACTACTTAAAAATGACATTGGGGATTTAAGTAGCACTGAAACTCAGCATTTATGAACTGTAAAACTAATAGCTTAAAGATGTATATTCTTTGACAAACAAGTATTGCATATGATTGTCCTGAAAATAAAAAGTCCACAAAGATCAAGTATCAGATAAATATAATCTAAAAGGCATTAATTGTATTCAGGACTCATCTGTGTTGGCTACTTTTTCTGGTGGCAGGACACTGGGCTGTAGTGCTGGTTACCTTCATGCGAATAGTGTAAAGAATGCCATGTCAACTTTATCCTCTTTAACAGCATCTTTCTTTCTTTAGTAAGGAGAATGTATCTTTCTGTGACTTCAGTCAGCATCCCCTGAAAAGCTAACTAGTTTGCCTGTAGCATATTTCTGTACTCCATTCAACTTCTGCAGTAATTTTTAATGGAATAATTACTTAATGAGAGGAAAATTTCTTTTATATCTTCTTTTTTTTACTAAATCAGTTAACATGAATATTACAAAAGCAGAAGCTTAACCTCTAGCTGAAGAATTAGTCAGTATTACTACTTATGTATAAAGTAGCTGTGGGCAGGTTAGAAAGCTTAGGTTGCTGTGGACTAACTTGGAGATAGAAATCTGATGGCATGTGAAATTCATAGAGTCATAGAACAGCCCAGGTTGGAAGGTACCTTGAAAAATCATCTGGTCCAAACTTTTGTAGGAATGGGAGCCTAGATGAGATTATCTAGAACCCTGTCCAATCACATCTTGAAAACCTCCAGTGATGGGGACTCTACCACATCTCTGGGGAGGTTGTTCCAGTGACTGATGAAGTCCCTACTGAGCTTTCTCTTCTCCAGGGAGAAAAGATCTGAGCTCTTTTCAGTAAGTCGATCATCTTAATCACTTTTACTGTTTTCTAGGAGGCTGCTATATCAGTATGTAACCTTGTAGCATGAAAAATTCTGTTTGTAAAGATGCTACTTCATATGCTAGGTGTTCTTTATAAGTGTCTTTTCTTGATCCCATTGACAGAATTAAAGGTGTTTGACTATCCCAGAATCTGAGAACACTTCTTTGATGATACTCCCAGTATCAGAGTTTACTTTTCACTTTGCCATGGAAGCTACTGCCATTGTGATAGAGCAGCAAGATATTGTTCCATTTTGTTTAAAAACCATTGAGCACGTATTTCCCACATTTCATTGAACACAGTGCAGCACAACCTTTTAGCTCTTCTACTTGTCTATTTGTGAGAGACTGAATTGTTATCTCGAGCTGTTTGTCTCAAAGATTGTTAGGTGTGAGAGACTGGACTGTCATCTCAAGCCATTCATCTCAAGAAGCTGTAAACTGTTTATCTCGAGCTCTTTGTCTCTGAGATGGCCTAAGCAGGACACTCCTCTCTCTGCAAGGATGATTACCAGGTCACTGAGGCATCCAGGGGAGGAAAGAGGGCTGGAGCCAACGAAACATGCAGGAATGTGGAGACTACCATTCTCATGGAAACTGTAGTCTTTGAGATAAGATACTGGTTTCTAGTGTTGATCACGCAAAGGTCGTGTGATAGACAAAACCTGCAGTGCGTGAACAGTGCATGAACAGTACGTATGTGCATGCACCATCGAACTATGCCCTATAAACACCCGTGGAGACAAGCCATGGTGTGCACCCACCACCGAAGAATTGAAGACTGAGGACCAACGGGACGCCGCTGGATCTATGGTGGTGACTATCCTTGCAACTCTATCTTGACTGCTTGCTTGATTTCTACCTTTTCTTCCATTCTAACCTATCGCTACTATTTTCTACTTTTGATACTTTTGATAATAAAAGCTCTTTTAGGTATACAGCATTTGACCTCGTTTGTGTCTTAATCTTGCTATTGGGATCATATCGAAACCTTCCCCGACATTGGATGGGGACACTATTTCAGTACCATTGCCTGCTATGAGGGAAAAAAAAAAAAGATATCTATCATAAATAAAATTGTGAATTGATATGCAAATGCAACAGAGGAGAATGAAAATAATCATGAACTGCTTCATTTGATTGCAGTCTATTTTTTTAGTGAATATGCAAGGGGTAAAGACATTTGTTCAATCTCTCTGTATCTTTAAAACAAATTTTGGTGAAAATGTATTTAAAGACCACATTCTTCACTCTTGGCAGTTTGCGTGACATATGTGAAACAAAAAGAATGAATTTCCTAATAGAAGTTAGTAACTGAATCCTATACATATTTGCATATAATATCTAGTCCCATATTTTTAAGAGTATGCCTTCGAACCATGATCAGAAATATTTGTCTTGAGGTACTGCGGGGAATGAAAGTCCCACTGGAATTAATATTGTGCTGAGTTTCTTCTGCAGCATGCCCCACTTTGCCAAGGAGGGAAATTGTAGTCTCTACAGTATTTCCGTGGTAGAAAAGATCCTAGTATATATTGGGGGAGGAGAAGTGAAGAAACCAGGGAAGATAGGACTTCCATTAAATATATCAGTTAAAAGAAAAAAAATAATTAGCCGTATGATGAATGTAAAGGTTTACTCTCACTTAAAGCCCTCCACCAATGAACTTCTTATCAAATGAGCAAGTCTGAGAAATTGTTTCATTATTATTTCTTTTTTTTTAATCTTAATATAATCCTTTTTTTTAATCTTAATACAATCCATCTGTTCAAGCTAGCAATATCAGGACCACACCCTGACCCCCCTCCCCCCCCAGCCCTGATCAGGTAGAATTCTGGATGTTTAATACATGAAGTGCATGTTTTATCAGCTCACTATTTATAAAACTGTAATATTTGTCAATTAAATAGCCAAGAGTAAGCCACAGTAAAAAAAGTACTTTAGCAAATTTAGGCTGTAAGAAAGTACATACCTTTTTTGACTCTGCAAGCCAATTAAACCAGTATGAAATAATTTAGTTCCTTTCTATGAATTGTATATATGTTTTCTCTCTTGTTTTGGGGAAAATCTCTGCTTTAAAGTTGAGGCATTGTACAAGGAGTACCTTATGTATTTCTTATTGAGTATAGTTATATAGACCCGTCATTTTCAAAGGTATAAATCCCATACCAGAGGCAACGAAGTATTCAGTCAAAGAAAATTGCGGCAACATATAGCTTTGATGAGCCTTAACAGTGAATAAGTGAACAGTAAGTTCCCTACTTGCACCAGTTCAAACATCAGAATAACAAATTTAAGCTTAATAACACATTCATGCAAGAGCAAGATAATGCCTAGCTTTCCTTAGCAAGTGTTGATTTTATTTATAAATTAATTGAAGAAATAGAAAAGTCCTGATGATGGTCTAACTCCTGATGATGGTCTAACTCCTGAACCGAGGTGTAAGGAGGAATGTAAAAAGCTACCTTGTGCTATGTATTATGTGCAACTATGCCAGCACCTCTGATGGAGATTTCTAAATGAAGATTTTTTAAATACTCCCCCAAATCCTCAAACTCTTAAGAAATCAAGAAGTTTTAATTTTTTTACCTTTTTATGTCTTGGGGATACTTCTGAGATGACTTTATAGTGAGAAGTCAGGAGTAAAAAACAGCAAGTGTAAGATGGTTATATATAATATATCAAAACACAGATGTGCCTCCAGTGTGTCACTTGCCACTTACGTTGACTTACTGCCATGTTCATGTGGAGACAGATCTTGGAGCTATGTAACCATGGGTCACAGTCTACTTATAAAAAAATGCAAAGAATTTTTTCCCATGTGGATACAAATAACATGGTTAAAAAAATTATTTTTATTTCTTTGTTATCATTATTATCTTAAAAGTATCAGTATTTTTGCAATGGCCTTTTGTAGTGAGCTGAAACCATTTTCAGAAGATGAAGCGCATTAAATCTACACTGTTTCTTGATCCCGTCCCGTGCTGTATGCAAGGCAAGTTTTGCCGTCCCAGTTGGCCCACAAGCTAGGGACTGTTAGATTTGTTAATTACTTTTAACAACTGGTACAGTTTTGTTTCTCCACGTTTGACATACCTATTGATTGGCAGCACAATGAAAGTATATTCAAGAACTGAAATACAGCCAGATTAAATAATGGTATGATGCAGTTTCTTGCTAGGGTACACCTGAGAAAGGTCCTGTTTTCTACTCAGCAGTGTAATATAACAACCTGCAAGAAGTCTTTGAAGAATTTTCCTCCAGTGCTTTTACTGTATAAGATTATAACTGGGCTCAAATGATAAACACGTTACAAGAAGGGTTTTCCCCTTTGCTGCTTGAATACCCAGCATAACATGCGCTCACTAACATGCACACATATAACACTAGGATCTAGTCCAAAACTTAATGAAGTTGATGAGAACATTTCATTTGACTTCAAAACAGCTTGTTTTGGATGTATTTGTATGAGGAAGGAGAATTTTATTCTTTCTTTGTCTCATGATCTTATCTCAGTTTGACCCTGTGTACAGTCTGTTGCATTCTTTATTTAGCTTTCATTTTAAGAGTGCTTTTCCTCCTTCTAGGTTGAGGGGATTTAATTAAAAAACCATGATCAAATAAGGTCTTTGAAAACCTGCTGTTTTTTCCAAAGAATTCTTTGAGATTGAGAAGCTGAAATAATAAAATATGTTTTCTATTAGCCTAAAAGAGAGATCACATTCTAAAAATATTCCTCTGGTCTCCTAATGCAAACATATGACTCAGTTATTCACATAGGTGTTTATCTTATACATAATAGCACTGGGAATACTGAAATGATAACCCATCTGGCATGACAATGTTTCAGTAGTTCTTATGCCCCTATGAATTCCTGCTGGTTTTGAATTTTTTATATTTATCAAAAAACTACCATCAGACATCTGTCCACAGCTTGGTGTTCGGAATTATGAGTAACACACGACCTCAGCTTCTGCTGAACCTTTATAATGAGATTGGCTCCTCCAGCTCAGAGGTTAGCTTGCTGGCCTCAGTGTGTTTGGCTAGGAAAGTGTTTTTTCCCCGGTCCAGTCTCCCAGAGACTGAGGGGAAGTGGCACCTGAGCCCTCACTTGTACTCCCCAGGAGGCCTCCCTTTCACACACTCCACCCTTTCCTTTATCCCCAGCAGTAACCTCTTTGTGCTATATGGGATCAATATATTTGTATTTAGTGCTTAGAATAAAACACTCAAGAGCAATGTCTTTTAAAGCAGCACACAGGTGCATGTGCATTTAGTCTCATTGAATTATATGCTTTATCAACAAATTATTTTGATAGGCAGAACAGAATCAGTTTGTGTTTCCCAGAAGCTCTTGAGTGTTCAAAGCTTCTCCACTTGTATTTCTCTCCTTTCCTGTACAAGTCAGTAGGATGGCATTCCTGAAACGTGAGCATTTTTACAGTTATTGGAAAAGGCTTCTACCCTCCGTCTTTGGCTGCTAGGCTTCCTCTGGTATCCAAACAATCCTATTGGGTTACATATTGCACTGTTTATGTGGGTAGGAGATCTCTACACTGTACTGATACTAAATGCTAAGCATTCAGCTTGTGGATTTTTTCCACCAAAAATTTCCCAAATGGAAACTGATTTCTAACTTATAAAGGAAATAATGTAATTTGCACCAGTTCAAATATATCACCCATCTGTCACACTGTTTACGCTGAAGTATCTTGTATCAGAATACAGCCTGTCTTGTTCATGGTAAGACATATTGTGGCAGTACACAGACACTGAGATTTGGGTCCCTGTGCAATCTGTGATGTGCCCTGGGATAGGAAACTTGATTCTACTTTATATGCAATAGTAAAATATTACATAATTTAATAATAGCTTTTATGTGAAGATCATTTTTAGTGGAATTTACATATGTGGCTGGGGAGTGGAAAAATTTTTTGAAGGCATCTATTCAACAAATAGCCAAACACAAAGCTGGATAGTAAAGCAGGCATTCTAGCTTGGGACATGTAAAAATAAAAAGCATTCATTTCACTTAGCCCTAAGCATTCAGCATGATATTCCTTCAAATTATTTGTAATATTCAGGAAGGTTCAGCCACAAATAAACCAGGTATTTATACACCAATAGATGAATGGGAAATTTTCCTTTTCTCTGAAGACAGAAATCTAACCCCCCCTTTAAAACACATCTGGATAGTCTTAACATTTGTGAGAAGGGGCAGGGCCCACAGAAATGATTGGTGAAGAAAGGGCTACATGTTTTTAAGACTACTGTAAGAGGTGTTCTTCCCCCTGCTCCATTAGAGAGCTGTACCTGGTAGTACTCTCTGCCATGTCTCATGTCTGTACAATCAGTGGTTGTGCCTTAAGCAAAATTCTGTTGTCTGTGCACTTAAATTTGCTCCTGATAAGGTTCCTTGTTGTTTAAGATCAAAATAGCCCAACTGACATGGAAGTCTTCCTATCTGTGGTCTACATTGATTTAGGCCAGCTGAGGATCTGGCTCTGTCTTGATGAGAATGGGAAGGAAAAGACTTTTTACAAATGTATTTTGAATTCAGGGATTTATTTGTTTTTCAACCACACACACATCTTTTGGTGGAAGCCTTGGCTTGGATAAATACTTTAGGGAGCAACATCAGAAGGTACCAGTGTTACAGGAACATATATCTGTGTATTCACATGGGGCTTACTCTCTACATGAGTCAGAAGATATCTAACTAGGGCACCAAGATGCTGTAAGTGATATAATAGCTAGGAACCCACTTTTTTGTTTGGGCCAGCTTGCTGCTACTCATGAGGAGAGAGGTGAGCTGGATGACTTTGCAGCTATATAGCTAGAATGATCATCAGTTCTTCCCCAAGGCAGTCACAGCCACCTGTACTTCTGCTTTCCTACAATAGTGGCAGCAGTTGCATTTAGCCTGCCTTTCCAGGGCTCTTCTCTTCACCATTTCTTCCACCACCACCCCTTCCCTAGCAGTAGGACTCAACTCCCAGCTGCTTAATCTTGAAGCTGTGAAGTGACACGTCTTCTGTACCACCCTGCAGGATTAAGGAGCATGCTGGTTCATAAAGACCATCGTGGTTGATGCAAGGAGTGCACCACTGCAGGCTACAGCTGCATGCCAACCCCACCTGTCTTGGAGGAATAGTGTGTGAAAGTCCCTGATGCCAGCATTGTTAAATACTGGAAGTAGATATGAATAACCAGGTAATGAAAGTGGAAGGCAAATACATCCTCTGTGGATAAGACAGACAATGACCTGTTTCTTTAGGTCATTCTAAGTGTATATTTGTAGTTGACTGAATGCAGCAGTAGACATTTTGATTAGATGAACAATATGTCATCATCACTACTTTGTCTCTATTTTGAATACCATGGTACACTTGCAGTTATAGATCTGGAATGTTTGTCCACATTTGAAGGAAAAGTTCACTAAATTTTCATGTGGTCTCTCTGTGCTTCTGTATCTGGAAAACACAGAAAAACACAATTATTTTTCAAAACCCATTGCAGTGCTGAGTGTCACAACAGTATTTATCTTACAATTCCTCCTCAGCAAATTCTGCTAGAAGTACTGACAGTTTGAGAAGGTTAGTTATTTGCAGACCTGTCACTCAAAGATTACACCCTGTGTCTACAAGATGAGTGAACCTCAGAAGACATCATGGGTGTCAAAGATTTTGGTAAGTGCTGGGAATATCTAAACCACAAAACTTTTGTTACCTATTTGCAAGCTGCAATTTCAGTTTAAGAGCTGACCTTTTGACCTCCTGCTTTCTGAATGTTCTCTTTTCTGCCACCTTCCAGTCCTCCTTAATCTTGGGGTCTTAAACACTTAGCTCTCTTAGGCACCTTCTCACGTGTATTTGTACAAAAGAATATCTGAATACTGTGTCTCCTTCTATGGCTCCAGGGCTGAGGCTTCTTTTTGCAGTCTCTTCATTTGGGCTTGGGTTTTTTCTAAGGTATGGGAAGAGCTGTGAGGCAGCTCAGGAAATGTACATCGCAGGGACCATATTACAAACTCTAGTCATTGAACTACGAGAGCAGCTGATAGTAAGGCATGTGGTTGGTAAGACTGCAGGAAGACTGAGATGAGGGACATTTTATGAAGGTATTTTATCACTTCAAAGTGCTGCACAGAGGAACTGAGAGAAAGGAGAGGAAAATAGTAAAAGGAAAATGGGGTCCAATGGTCTGGGGGTTTTTTGTTTGTTTTGCTTTTATTGTTTACTCTCACACTGGATTTTATTTCAAGGGAAGGGTTGTTTAAATATAGCTCCTTTCCACTTACAGTGTATCTGTCGTCTGCTGAAAGTTTGTACATTGCCATTCACCGTGCTTTGGTAAGGCTGAGAGACAGCAGTGTGCTTCCCAGGAGAGTGGTACTCTAAAGAGAAAGGAGCACAGATTAAGCGCAGCCCCCTTCCTCTCAGCCACACATATGTATCAGAAAAGGGGCAGCATCTGACCTCTGGAAAGAGCTGCCCTTTCTATCAAGGGAACAAAGAAGCGAGCACTATCCTTGTCCCATAAGATGAAGAAAAGATTGGGGAGTTGAATAAAAAACTGGGGAGATGAAATCACTCTGCATTTTGTGCCTGTCTAGAGCTTATAGGAAGCCAATGAGAAATACTGTGTTTGATTTCATTAGGCAAGATCCTCTTCAGGTGTAAACTGATATAGGTCATTGAAGTTAAACTGATGTGCCCTAATAAAGAATCCAGTGTGGAGTGATAATACACTAGAAACACTTTAGAGTAGCATCTCTCCCTCACAGTTGATGACTACCAGGGGAAACATATGTGTTGACTCAGCAGGACAGGTTTTAAAACTCAAGAATTTACGCTCCACTCTGTTTTATCAAAATCTATAGATCTCAAACAATACCACAGAAATAATTTGAAAAATTGGAATATTTAATTAGATTATCCCTGCACTTTAAATACATAGTCAGTCTTGTTGCTTAATGGCATTGATGGAGCTTCAAAGATGGAAGAGAAGGTAACTGGTGAAGAACAGGGAGCCAGGATTACTCTTTTACTAGTAAGAAACATTAAAAAAAAGCCTGAAATGTACAATAGAACACAAACTACATAATGAGCAGATGGCTGTAATGGCAAAAAAAAAGGGAGGTAATTTTTAAAGAGCTTATTTAAGAGCTTATTTCAATTTTGTTCAGAATGTATTTGAATAGAAGAAAGATTTATATTTGTTGTAAAAGAGAGCAGGAAGCATTTCCAAGATGCTTACCCGTAAAAGATCTTCACAGGGAGTGTGTATTGACACAGGTGAGTGTTAGTGTTGCTTTGCGCATGACAATTAAAACAGGCCATGAAAACTGAATCTTTTAGACATTGGAAAAAATAACTTCACTGTGCTCAACAGGTAAAAGGATTACTTTCCAGCTCATAAGTAAGAATATGAAGGTTCAGCTACAGTTTTGGTAAAGCGATACTTTATTTGATAAATCTACAGGAAAACAAAACCCCAGATACCTACGTAGCACCCATCCAACCTGGCCTATTAGATGATGGTACTTTTCACCCACAAACTGGTGAGCCAGAAGAGCTTTTCCATGCTCGCTATATTCATATGAAGAGCAAGGAATTCCTTCTGGAGAAATACTTTGAAGCTGAGGCCAGCCATCTGAATATATGGAAGCCCTAAACCATCTGTTCTATCATATTAAATCAACCAAAATCTTAAATGTCCTAAATCAAGCTGCTTTGAATGGAGAACTTAATGATGCATTTAGGGACTTTTAGACACATACCTGAAAGCTTGACCAACTATTTAGGAATGAAGTTAACTGGAAAATCATATGTGATTCCCAAGGCCCTGTGGGACCCTGCTCTACTTAAATTCATAGCCCTGAACATTTTCTTAGTGGTCAGAACAAGCACCCACAGGAAAAAATATAGAAGATCCTCACAGATTATTAACCCAAAGAAGGCACCAAATTATAGCACTTTAAGGTAGAAGCATCTGTGAACAGTGTCTCACAGTCAGTGAATCATAGTGACATATTTCCTTCCTGGTTGGATCATCACAAACCGAGATATTTCAGAGTGTTTTTTATACGTCAGTGCCAGTTCATACTAGTTAGTGCATATCCCAGTTACTGGAGGGCATCATGGATATGCGGTGAGGTAGTCCCGCCTTTCAACCTCTCTTATAGCATGTGTCTTTTTGTTTACTGTCTGATGTGTTTCATACTTGGCAAGGTTAAGAACCATTTCCACTTCATAATCACATGGCAGTGGCAGGAAGGATGTCTTTTTCCTTGTGGAAGAGGAGGAAGCAGAGGTTGATTTTCCACACGTGCCTTTCCATGAATGGATAGCAAGCACAAGTGAATAGCTTTTTCAGTCCTTCCACTTTTCCTTCTGTGTATATTTTTTTCTGTGTATGTCCTGGGAAGATACAGCCTATGGAAATGAATGGAACTGAACTCAAAACATAGCTAGCTCTTGCTTTTCCCATAGCAATGCTTGCTACGACAGTGTTTTAAGTGATGGGGCGTCTTTCATAAAAACGAAAGGATCTTTCCTCAATGCATTCATATCTTCAGTATGTTTTCCAAGTACTTTCATCCAAACAGGGTTGTAGGAAAGAAACTCTGTTGAGTTTCTAACATTGCCTCCTCTTACCGATGTTTCATGAAAGTGGAAATAATTCTTCGTCTCTCTGCTTTTGAAAAAGCTGGACTCAGTCTCTTTTAAAAAATCACAACCCCCAAATTAACTGACTAAAGATTTGAAAGAAAAGTGGGTTCTAATAATACCCTGAGAGCTCAATGTCTAATCACTGGAACAGTGGGGAAGGTGAAGAATCCATTAACGAAAGCTGCTATTTTGCATTACTTTGATCAAAACAAACCATTTAAACTGACAGCTGATGTTTCACAAAGTGGACTGGGGGCTGCTCTGTTACAGCGTAAGATGTGAGTTGCTTATACTTGGAGATCAGTGAAAGCTCTCTGCTTGTATGGACACAGAGCAGCTCAGCACAGGTTGTGGGAGACTGGAGTTTTACTGGTGTACTTGCAGCAAGGTGGCCTGGATTTGACTGTAGGGGCGGCCTTCACATCCAGTGAGGAAATAGCCTTGGATGGTGCCATTTACAGGGATGTAAAAATACTTTTTGAGAAGGTGAAAGCTGATGTATTAGAACTGAGAGTCATACCTGTCTTGCCCCCTCTAAAAGAAAGTAGGATTTATTGTGGCATAGAAGCAAAGGGTAAGCTCCTTTACTCCCTCTACTTGCTTAGTTATCAAATAGCAGATGCAGTAACACAGGGATTCAAGATCTAGTCCATGTCATTGCTGTATCCAGGCAGGCAGCTGCTGACCCATGGGATTTTGAGAGGTGTATTGTTCTGCATATATAAATATACCTCACTTGGATATGTGCTGCTTCCTTTTTTATTATTATGCTCTTTTTTAATTATTATTATATTATGTTCTTCCTTTTGTAACAGAGTGCAGAGCTTCATCCTACAAGCTGCTGAGCACTTCCAGCAATGCTCTGACAACTTTCCATTTGGCTATATGACTGTGGCATCTGAGGACTAAGTACCTTGGAAAAATTAGTCCTGTTTATAATGACATTGCCTTTTTCACTTCTTTCTTGAGGATGCTGTGCTTATCTACCTACTCATGCCACTTAAGGAATATAGAAACAGCAATGAAAGGCAAAAAACCCCCACAAACCTACAAAGATGGGACTTGACAGCATCCAAACTGGATCATTTCTCAAAGCAACTCTGTGACAGCAACAGTTTAATGTTAACTGTGAGATTGTCCTAAATATAAAGCCACTGTAGAGTACAGCAAGAAAATGCCAGGCCGCTAGAATGTACCTGATTTGTTTATGATATTACAATAGTTCTGTCAAGTGCCAAGTAAAATTTTCTGCTTGCATTGACTGTTGCCAGAGTTGTGCTGCTGAGCAGGGTTAGCCAACTGCTAAATAATTCATGGGCCGTGGTGTGTTTACAAAATGCCTTCTGATAAATTTCCATTTTTATAGACAATCCAAGGAGTTAATATACCCATCTTGCTTTGTATCAGTAGCTGTAAGCTTCTAGCTGATGTCATGCCTCCCCGAGCAGCCTTGGGTACAGGGGACATGAACACACAGTACTGGGCTGTCTTCCAATCCTCTTCTACATCTTACAGGCAGTAAATTGGCTAGCAGTCTGATTTTTGACTAAAAATTGTTCAGGAATGATAATTTTTTTTTTTTCCACACACGTATTCCTCTCTACTATTAGAGGAGAAAAAAAAAAAACCCTATGCTTGTGCAGTGATGCTTTGGCTAGACAGTATTTCTGTGTATCCTCTCTGGTCTTATGTCTGCAAAGGTGAATACTACTGCTATAGCATCCACTACAATCTGCTGATAACGATAAGAAGGAGCTTCATACACTCATGGAATTTGCAGGCATTATAGGATCCATCAGCTGCTGGATGCTACTAGCAGGGACTTCATGCAGCAGTAGCTGACATCTGGGCTAATGGAAGCCTTTGCTATGGCAGATATGTTCCTGGATGCTCTGAACCTATCTCTAGCTTTTTCTCCTGCTAACGTGTCTGGGGCTGGCCAGCAGCTAAAATGTGATTTGTTGGGGATTTCCACTGCCTAATGAATGCTGAAGTAAATTCTACAAACTCAGTCTGATTTGATTTATAACATAGAATCATTATGTGATTTTTAATGGGAGTTCCTGTGTACAGATTTTGTCCAGGAGTCCAGACTAAGAAAGGTTTATTTTTCGGTACTATGCACTGTTCTGGTTACATATGAGTGCTTCCTTAGGCTATATTGGATTTCTAATAAATTTATTTCCAAACTGTAAATGACTAATGCGAACAACTTAGGGGTCACTTTTTCCAAAGAAGTTGCAATCATCTGGATTGCAGTCTCCACAATGTTAGATAAAGCACATTAAACAGGGATATGCATGCATGTGAGGAGCAGTTGCCTCTTTGCGTATTCAGAGCAAATGCTTATTATTCTGGAGTCATAAAAAAACAAGGTTATTTTTCAGATATAAATCACAGAAACTCTCTTGTCTACATAGCCTTTTAAACACCTCTCAGGTATGCACTTTGGATGAAATTTGCAAATGCACAAAATGTCCACTGAAATGTATTAGGAATTTGACATCCAGGTACTTCCAAACACTGTTAAAAATCCATCCCTTTTTTCTTGCCACACTTTAGACCCAAGTACCCACTGGTTTCTATGAATGATCATTCTGAAAAGAGATACAGGAATGTGGAATTAGGTCCCCAGCAGCAGAAGGCTAAAAGAAGAGACAAATTCAGCAGGTGGCTTACTAGGAAAATAAATTCAGTATACATGGAAATAAGATGCTGACTGTTTTGAAGAGGAGATGTTTTCTAACAGGCAATAGCAAGGAAAAAGATTGGTTATTTTCTCCGCTGCTCTCAACAGTCTTCTGTGCCATTTTTTTTTTAATTTCAGGTAATCAGATAGACGCAGACTTTTATAACTAGTATTAAGGTTGAACCAAGAAGAACTACAGTACGCTTTTGCAACTGAGAACACTCTAATATGTAATAATAATAATGGGGTGGATAAAAAGACTTTTTAGTCAGGCCCTACAGCAGGGTTTTATTTTCTTTTGGGGTATGATGCATTACTTTCCTCCTAACACATCGTCTTTATACGCCCCTAATTCCTGCAAAATACAAGTCTTTATGACCTGTGGAGCTTTAATTGCTCCTGAATCCTTCTACATATTATAAAGTTTAGAGGGTAATACTGTGTATAATATATTTCTGCTTAGATGATAGTTTAAACAGTATTGAGTACAGATGTTTCTGGTTGGAGACAACACAGTCAGTCTGGATGGCTCAGGATTCACTGTTGATGAACTGTCTCAGTTCAGTTGAAAAAAATGATGAAAATTAATGAAGGATAATTTGTTCTTTAAAGTTCTTTCTAAAAAGTTCTAAAAGTTCTAAAATTCTAAAAGTTCTTCAGATAGTGTTATGCAGGTTGTCAGGTTAAATAATCCACTGGAATTTAACATCTGTCTGTCTGATAAGTCCAGGTTGATGGAAAAATGCAAAATAAGTCTTTCCTCTCAATGTTTTATCATGAGAGAGAATAATTTTACAGATAGACTTTTGAAAGATACCAGCATCTTAGCTGGGGTACCTGTGCAGCTTAGGGCAGGTGGTCGTAATTCTGAAGTTTATAATGAGCACAGAGAGGCGGTAGCTAGAAGCAAATGTTTCAACCATTTTGCAAGTGGGAAACCGAGGCATGGAAAAAACAGTATACTATAGTAGTATATATAATACTATACTATAATGCTACAGTTCTATGCTGCACTATAATGCTAGAACTATGCACTGTAGTTCATAGTTTAAAATGAAATTATCCCAGTTTCTGTTTTTCCAAATTTAGGAACTCTGTCAAAAAATGCAGCAAAGTTTGTCTTGCAATATTTGCTCTTACTAAAACCAAGTTGTGCGGTTGTCAGTGCTAATATCCTCTGGCTCTGCTCTGGTTTGATTCCTTCAGTACAAGTGCCATTAATGTAGTAAGGACAGAACTCAGAATTATGAGATGAAAATTGCTATGCTTTTTCTTCCCTATTTTCCTTTATTGTTGTTTTTAAGTCTTGGAACATTTAGAAGGCACAGAAAAGACAAGCCATGACATTAATTGCAATTGTAATTAAAAAATACATTTTTGGTGGTTGTGAGTTCATGGATATATTACCAAAAATAAAAGCATGACAGATCTATTCAACCTGAGATATAGGGATGAGCAGTTTATGATCCTCCTTTGGTGGTCCTTTCTCTTATTTTTTTTGAAGGAATACCGAATTTTATCCTGGGCTTAAAAAAATGCTCAATGCTTCATAAACTCTGTACAGACTTGCATTTGAAGGGAAAGTTAACTACCTGAAACAAAATGACAAATGTATTGGACACACTTTCGCATTCTGCATACTAGCAAGGAGAAAAAGAGATTATTTCCTAGGTTTACAATTAAAATTAATGAGGTGCTATAAACCAAAACACGTGCTTCAGGATGAGAAGTGGTAGGTTATAATCTATTTTTATGTGTGTATGAAGATTATAATGAATCCATTAGATTACTTTTATATTCATGTTATTAATGGTTTCTCTGCTTTCCTCTGGGTTTTAAACTCACTGAATAAATTCAGTACCTTGAACAGAGCAAATACTAATCCCTGAGGAACACAGAATCAATATTTTGCTTTCCATTTAATTGAAAATAAAACAAAAGCTTACAGATCATAACTTTGAGGGTACCCTTGTAAAATCCTGAAGCAGGTTTGTCTTCATTTAGGGCTTGTCTGTCCAGGAAGCTACCATGCAAGGAGTTCACTGAATTTTCAACATGTTTGCTGCTTTCTACTAACTTCCTCTGGACACAGCCTTGGGCCACAGTAAGTCTGAAGTTGCTCACCATTTCCAAGATAAGTTTGATTGCATACACATGGTATGCATTCTGTTTCACTGTGAGCTGACTGATCACTAGCTGTGAATATCTTTTAGGAAAGTTTCTATAAATTATCATGTGGTTTCATTCATGGGTGATACTGGGTGCTTTAGCCTGTTTTTCAAAGAAAAAAATGACAACAATAGAAATAATCTTTAAAAGGTCTCGAAATAATAAGTGGGCCTTGGCCTTCCCTCAGTTATAGGCCATTTAGAGTATGTCTTCATTTTTTCTTGGACAACATTACGGAATCGCAGAATAGTGGAGCTTGGAAGGGACCTCTGGAGATCATCTCCAGTCTAACCCCCCTGCTCAAGCAGGGTCAGCTAGAGTAGGTTGCCCAGGACCATATCCAGCTGGGTTTTTAATATCTCCAAGTAGGGAGAGTCCAAAATTTCTCTGGGCAACCTGTACCAGTACATGGTCACCCTTACAGTGTAAAATGTTTTCTTATATTCAGATGGAATTTCATGTGGTTCAGTTTGTTTCTTGTCCTGTCACTAGGTGCCCCTGAGAAGAGGACGGCTTCATTCTTTGCTCAGCCATATACTTATATATACTCCATATACTTAAATATATACTTCAGTCAGCCATATACTACAGTGATCCTGAGGTTCAGATCTGTTAGCTACCACTTTGAAAGATGATTATTACCTGACTATTAAAGGTCAGGATGAGACACTGGAGTAGAGAAAGCCAGAGCTATTAGTCCTCCAGCAGCAGTCTACAACCCTAGAATCTGAGATCAATCAAGGGCCAGCTGCTTCAAAAAGCTCTAGGAAGGGAGTCCACTGTCCTCCTTCAATCCATCCCTGCTAAAGTCAGCATGTGCAGAAGAGAACACTTCACTCAAAATTATCTTGAAGGGTTTTTTTTTAAAGCTGTGGTGCTGTCTTCTGGAAAACTTCATCATGCTCTTCATACGAAGAGCCAATTAATATCAGTGACCAAAACAGTGCAGTGGATTTCTTTCCTTAAAGATGCTTAACCACTTTGCTGCTTCTTCCACCATTGTATCACCCTCATGCTCCCCTTGAAGAAATTTGGTAGCACTTTCTGCCTCTAGGTTGTTCCGGTTTTCTAGCTGAGCTGAGGATAAAAGCTAGTATCTCACAGTCCTTAGGACTGTAGCACAAGAGATGGGATTTATTATCTACCAATACCTACATCAGAGGTATTTGTATTGACAGCTTTTGTAATTGGTGGAGAGAACAATTCTTGAGCCCTATTGATCCAAATTTTTTTAGACATCTATTTCGAGATAGGGTCCATGTCACCCTGGAAGTACCTGTTTCTCTCTGTTTGTAAAAGAGAGGTGTAGACAGCTATTTCAGGGGTAGAGAGCTATTTCAGACGTAGACATATGCAACAGGTGTTTCGCATTAGGCAGATGAATCCTGACCAAAGCTTTCTGCTATGAAGTTGATGTGTTAACCCTGGTAAAGGAGGAACACTATGAACTCATTTGACTTCCATGCATAATGAAGTCAGTGTAGGTAACAGCTATCCAAACAGCATGCCAGGAAGAATCACCAAAAGTTATACCACCTCTTTTTGGTTTAATACCAGAGCAAGCACTGCAGAAAGTGAAATTAACAGCTATGAAGCTGCTTCTACAGGTCTCTAAATACATAATGAAACATATAACACAAAAATTTGTTGTTTGTTTAAAAACTTTTGTATACATGTATGTTTCTCCAGTCCTGGGCCAGCCACATGACTTTTGGATGTTTTGAATTCCAGCAGCTGCAAAGAAAGTGGTGCTATAACACAGAAAATGCCTGCTGCTCCTAGTATGCCTGTAAAATCATTTAAGTGGAAGTGGGTGCCAGAGGAATACCTATTACTAGCGCACCTAGCAGGTATATAGCTGACCTCAGTTCACACAACTACATGTTTACCTGTTGGGCCAGATGAGGCACTGTTGCTTAATTGAAACATTTTGACACTAAGGTAAATTTTGGTGAAGATGCTGGTTCTTGTTGTTTTAATTGTTGAGGTAGGACTCTTGTCTGCTACCACATTCAGTCCAATTGGAGTGCATACAAGGCAAATGTTTGCTTATGAGTGCTTTTCTGTCACAGATGCCAAAACCCTTCCTAAATGAAGGACTTGCAGGACTGTTCAACATCTTGGCACACCAACTGGGTGCACCATGATGACAGCCTGCTTTAATCTACACAATGTGTCATTGAGTTTATTTGGATTTGTTAAGAAAAACTGCATTATATGCTTTCTCACTTTGCTTCATTTGATTATCATACACTATAGAGCCTGGGCAACCATAAAGGTCATACTAAGTAATAAAAACTGGGGCATGATCTATCTATAATACATACACTCAACCTGTATCAGATAGATATCAAAAAATAATCATTTGTCATTCATAGCTGATCGCTGTAAAGGATTTAATACCTATTGCTTCAGTGGGATTAGGGCTGCTTTTCTGCAATAGGAGCTCATGTATTAAGTAAAATGAAAAAGGTAGAACCTCTTTAGGTATAAAAAAGTTTAAAATCAATGAAAACAGGGTAGTGCAGTGTCGTACATAGCAAAGGGAAGGAAACTTTGTGTTTGTAGCATCCTAAATTTTAACTACTCCCAAAACAGCATTAGAGAAGGCTAACTGGCACTCCTATGTAATCTCTATTCTAAATTATGTCTGAAAGATAAATGGATCCTGCTAAGACTTGTTAATACCCATAGTGCTAGAGAGTTTAAGTATTAATATATGGGAATTAAAAACAATAATAATTTTGATCCATTTGGTCTTATTTCATATTAAGTCCTACCATCTGTCTCCTGCTCCTGATCATATGAGTAGAATGATAGTGAAAAGCACAGTAGTGTGATCTTAAATAATTTTTTTTTTCCATCTGCAGCTCTCTTTCTTTCAGTACATAACACTTCTGTTTTCTAATAGCAGATACTGGAATAATTTTTACTTTCATAAGGGAAAAAACTTAAGCTCTGACAAGATTCATAAATATCTGGGGTGACTGACTCATAGCAAATTGATCAGTCATAACAGATCATACAATAGTTACTTGTATAAATGGTTCTTTTATTTTTCACAGTGAAGGAAGAAAACAAAATTAGCATTTCAACAAGTTCTGTCTAACTTGTTGCTGTGATAGTTTTTGCCCTTTTACCATTGTGCGTCTTTTACCATCATAAGTTGGTGCCTTGAAACTCTTCTGTAAGTTGTTTGTTCGCATTCGCTTTAATTTGTTTTCTCTTGGTATCTGCTAAAAGTTTGTCTGGGGTTTTTTATTCTTTGCTGTGATGGTAGACAGAATGCTTATAGCAATGAGGAGGAACATTGTTACATCAGGCACATTGGATTAGATTTTGATCATATTTACAGAGATGTGAAAAATGGAATTATGCAGTGGATGGGAGATCAACATCTCACATGTAAGTCAGCAGCAGAATATAAAAAATACTGAGAATTAACATCGACAAAACCAACTTTAAGTATATGGCCACCAGATTATGTTTCTACTCTGTTGATAGCAAAGCTAAAGTTCTTAGCTCAAAGTAAAGCTTTGCAAGCCACAGGGAAATTAAACTCAGTTCCCTGCAGTGCTACGTCAATTCAAAAAACATCACTTCCAAATAAAACATGTTAAATAACACACTTTCTAAATCACATATGAATGCCAAAATAAGTACAGAAAGGCACCATCTTATAATTTCATTACCAATAATGATTTAATTGTCAATTATGCCATGTTGGAATACTGGTCCCCTGAATGGATGTAGGAAATGTGTAAAACAGGGCTGTGTACACGCTGTTTTCACAGCAAATTACGTTTTGTTTTATTTTCACAAACCACCAATCCTGCTTATCATCATTAAAAGGGTTTGCTTGGAATAGGCCCTAGATGTGCTGCTTTTTCACTTCCTCATACTTGCTGCAAATGCTGTCTTTAATGTTCAAGCTTAGCAACATATGTGAGGTGAGACATTTAAAAAATGTCTCTGAGTGAGATTTTTAATGGTACTTAAGAATTTAAAGATCCATTTAGGAACATTAAAGGATTTTCAAAAGCACAGAGACTCCCAACTCCTACAATTCCAGTCCTTCAGGGACTTTGGGGCAAACATTCCTATGACCTTTATGAACCCTACATGCTTAGGTAATTGAGAGCTTTGAAAATCATGCTCATAGCTTTGCAATTGATTCACTAAGGATTTTCTCATAGAATTGAACTCTTCAGAGCTTGGACAGCTTCTATACATGGATTCTATTGTTAAGCACCCATAGCACGGGGAATGCAGTTACACAGTTGCTTTAACTAGGCATATGTACTCCTATGCCACTGAAAGAAGCAGCTCCATCTGCCTTTTGTTCTGGGCTGTTCATTCCCACCAGCTGCCTGTGCCAATACTCGGGACAGTTAATTTCCAGCTGGATCAGTTCCCATTAGCCTTGGTGTAAGGCCAAGGGGCAGGGCTTAGAAGCTGCAGTAGGGAGGTGTCCCGTCCCACTCGGTGGGCTCCATGGAGGTGATCTTTTAGATAGTCCCTTGCCGCACACAGGAGTCACAACAATGATTCAGGAGGGACAGGGAAAATTTCAACACCCCATTTCGCTCAGTGAATCCCAGGGCAGGAGTCACGACAATGGCTCCTAAATGCTCATAATATGTTTTATTTAATGTTGACTTATAACACAAGTGTGGCTAAATTTGGTGTAGCAGATATTTCTAATAAAAAACTTGACACCTAATAGCCATAGCAAAATATTCCTAACAACAAGGTAGGAGGAAGAGAAGAGATAAGAGAGAGAAAGAAGAAAGAGAAAAAAGGGAGAGGTAAGTATCACCACCCTTTAATCCAGCGAGGAAAGAGTCTCAGTAGTAGCTTTCTGGATTCCTCAGGCAGCAGGCACCCTCATCGCATGCGTTGTGGGGTTTTCTCAAAAGTTCTTGAGGAGGGAGTCAGGGGGGTCGCTGATGCCCCTTTATCCCATTCAACTTGTTTACACTACTGCCATAAGGGCTTGTGGCAAAACTCCAAACCTGTGACAAAACATCCTAAGTGCAAACGCTAGAAAACTTCCCAGAAAGACAATCCCCAGAAAGCCTCTTTGAGGCACAACTGATAGAAAGCCTCCAAGAAACAGTTCACTACCCCACTGTATGGATTGTCCAGCTCATAGTTCACAAACAAGTTTCACCATGTCTAGTGCACACAGGTGACTCATGGGGGGTTACAAATTGACTCAGCCTTGGATTGCCTTGAGGCCCTGTCTCTCTGCAGAGACGACTCACAGGGAGCTGTGTAGACAGCTTAGCCCTGGGCTGTCTGATAAACCCTAAACTGAACAGGGCAGTGGCTGCACCATTCAAAAAACCAAAACCTGAACTGAGCCTTGAAATCCCTTAACAAACAGTATGCCCTGAGTCTCAATCCAACCACTATTCAGTTGCCTGAGGAAGCAAGGTAAAGCAAAGCTGGAGGATTTCAGCTTTGGTTTCAGCTTCATTTTCAAACAACAAACTTGTGTAGTCAAACAATCACAGACCAGCAAAAGAAAGAAAGATAAGGGGAAACTCCACTCAAATATATATAATCCACTCAGGCATAGTCATACACACCATTCCACAAGTCAGGGGATAAAAACCGTAAGATTCAGGTTGGAAATCAGGGAGTCACTTCTCCAGCTATACAGTTGGCTTGTGAAGGAGACCCTTCCCCCCCTTGATCAGGATGCCAGTCAATGTAGCTTCCCTGGGATTGAGAGCCCTTACCTGGAGGTGTAAGTGAATATTGTTTATGCTTTAAGTTTGTAAACACGTGTGCTTGTGGTTGTCTGTGAAGCGCTTGTGGTTGTAATAGCGTACTACTCTTGCTTTTAAAATTGCAACAGTGCATTCCTCCATTGTATCTGTAAAACCTGCAATAGTGGTGTGTTAAGTCTGTAAGTGAAGTTCAAATAGATCATTTGCTTGAACCTTGCAGTTAAATCTCTTTCCGTTACACCTACCTCCACAGGGCACATCCTGTTTCGGCTGCTTGTGGCTACCTGCTTGGTTATTTGAGACAAAATCGTTGCCAGTCTCTCACAGTCTCTCGGTCCCTCACAGAAGGGGAAGGCACCTATGCTCTTTTCAGTAGCAGAGTGGACTTCTGCCAGGTTAAAGCAAGCATTTAGCCATAACCTTAAAAAAAATTACAATGCTCTGATAAAGATAAAGCTTCCAGTGCTGTTCATACTTAATACAAACAACTTTCTGGGTCTTGTATCAGTTTTACATTATTATTGATTTTACAAAATTTACCTCTACTCTCTAACCTTTGAGCATTGAGAAATGAACAGGGTTAGTAAGATGGAAAGAAATCATTTCAGTCTGGGAATTAATTTTGAAACTGTGAATTAAGCTTCAATTTAATATTCCAAGTCATCTGACCTGAAAACTAACTGGAAGAGTCAAGATATACAGCAAGAGAGAATTTTAAAGTATATGTCCTGGTTCTTGACATATGATGCGAGAGACTTACTGTACAAGAATGTCAACAGTACTGGAAAGGTTAATGGAAATGGGATTTGCAGAGACATGACTGATTCTTCTAGAACAGGTGAGGAAAAAAAGACAATTTGGACAAAGACCTTTAAAGCCCTTTTGCATTTGCATCTTTCCATCCAAAGGGAAGAAAAGCACTAGTATCTCTTTTAACTTAAATCGCTCTAATTTCTTGAAGGGATCCAAAACTTCTCAAAGAAAACATTTTCAGAGTAAGAACAATCTATCCAAATGGGTGAAATGCTCAGTGTGAAGCTTATGAAAATGTATCTGTCATGGCCTAAGAGAGTGCTTTATAGTATCAACAGAGTTAAGGTTAAATGTTTTGGTTTTACTATGTGTTGCCCTTTCTCATACAGATATGCACGTGTCTGCATATGCGCACATTTCTGAATCACCTTTATCATATCCAGTTGAACTGTAAGTCCTTTTTTCTTTTTTTTTCTTTTTAAATTTAATAGGATGAAATAAAATACCTTCACACAAGGAAAGCAGCTCACAAAAGAGAATTATTCTGTTATCAGGCCACCTGTGATTTAAATTCCTCACTTAGATTAAAATAAAAATAAATAGTGGTCCTGTTGTATGTTAAATATAAGACATGTTCACCTTGCATTATATGAATTCACACTAAGCCAACAATTAAATTAAAATATAATAAAAGGATTGGTAATTTTGCTGGTTGACAGCAACACTGGGAAATCTAGAAAATAACATTTTTTTTTCTAGGAAACAACCTCAAGCAAAGCCCTATAACAGTAGTTGTAGTAAGCATTAGTTGTCTTACTCATTTTAATTCCTAAGCCTTTGATCTAGACCCTGCTGCCCCAGCATCACTGAGCAGGTTGCAGATGCCTCTGCTGAGTAGTGTTGGCCAGAACTCTGCATACATAAAACTCTCTTTGGTTTGGTGGGGCAGAACCAAACCCGTTTAAAGACAGGGGCCTGTTGACCAAAGTTGCAAACTTCTCTCAAGTGTGTAATGGACACTACACAGCTTACAAGATGACTTCCTTAATATTCTCAGTGTCTCAGCTTAGTAGGATACAGCCCTGGGGACTTAACTTGGCTTGTGATTTGGGCTGTAACTGCTTCAATATGGCCTGGCTATAAAAGACAATGAATGTTAAACTACAGGGAATAGAAATAAGCTTTTCCTATAAAGAAGATATCCCATAACTATTTCCTTTTGTATGTTCATGTCTTCCTGTACTACACATGAAATTAGAAGATGGCAGGCCATCTGCTCTGTATCCTGAACTCATTTGGCAGTCTACCTCTTGCATCTGCATTCTTCTTCTCTTGTGGCCCTTTTCTTATGGCCTGATGCACGTAATTTTCATTCATTTCAAGACAGAAGCGAGGCCAGGGGTCAGAACTGGTTCATTCTTGCACAGAGGTTCTGCTTGTGTGATACTGGGAGATCATTCACCAAAGCCTTTTCCTTTTGTGGTTGTCAGGACAACTTGTCATGGGAAGGGTCCAAGCTGGAAATGCCACTAGACTCCTATTGTTACCCACAAGAAATGTATTGATGAAAATGAGAGGATTGTCAAAGGAGCCGTGAGCTATGGAAAGCCAACTGGGAAGTAAGCAAAGTCAAGAACCCAGCATTTACCAAAATAATGGTTACAGATAGTCTGGTAGACTAAGGTATTAAAACCTAAATTCATCTTGGATTTATCATCAGTGAGAATAATTCATCACTAGAATGGTGTGGCTGGTATTGAGGTGGCAATGTTCTGAGTTTCAGCAAGACTGGTTTGGACAGAAACACAATCCCAGTTGTTCCTTCTAGCCCTTACAATGCATGAATGCAACTCTCTTCCCGTGGTAGGCCATGACTTTCTGTTGAAGAATACAACATCTGTTACCTCTGTGATGACCTAGAGGGTGTCATTTGGGGAATGTTTAAATGAACATTGCTCTCCTCTAAGCTAAAGCATTCCTGTGGCCTTTTTCCCATTTATGTTCTGCTTTATGTAATGTAAGTTAAAATGGATAAAATAAAATTAACTTAATCATCACTTAGTAGATGGTGGCAATTCTAAAACAGTCTCTTTGTCTTTCATATATATATAACATTGTTCACTTACAAGCTTTGTCAACACCTTAACACTGCAAGTTAAAAGTAGCTTGGTGTTTGTTGTTAGATTATTTTTTTTAAATCTGTAAATCCTAAAAATAACATGAAGTTGTGTTACCCTCAACAGTAATTGTGTGCCAAAGGAGGACATCAACACATAACCGGATTTGACACCCAGCAAAATAATCCAATTTGACAGAATGCACCATTCAGGGGACAGATTGACTGATCTCAGTTGACGTAACTGTTGGGCTGGCAGCCTGAATTTTGATAGAATATTTGATGAGATAAAGGACTCACTAAAAGAGGGTAAGTATAATTGCATGAAAGTCACATCTCTAGCTTATCCAGTAATCTCCCAGCCCTAACCATGGACAGAGGAGTTGATATGGCTTTGTGTGCCTTTCTGATTGTTTTCTGGCTGTGGTTTTTAACACATTTTCTGCCTGCCTTGTCTGTTTGGTGTAGAGCTGGGGGAACCCTGAAGTATTTTCTGTCTACTTTATCTAGTTTTCAGGGCTTACAAGACTCATTCTGATTTGATTTTTCTCAGGAGTTTAACCTCATACAGTTTCCTGTTTCTCCAGTTTCCCACTGCTGTAGCTATATGCTAGCCAGACAGAGGGCTGGGCTTCTGATGAAGAAAACTATTTGCATGGTATAAGTAGAAGTGGTTTTGGAGATGCATATACATGTGCATACGTTCCTGTCTAATAGGAATACAACTTTCTCCTCCATAACACTCTTTTTCTCAATCCCTGGGCAAAATATTTTGGTTACATTGATTTCACACCACTTTCATTCCTGTTGCTAATTCACACCAGCATACACTAGAAAAAAATTAAGCCCGTGACCCCTTGGGAGGCTTTTCTTTCTGCTTTTTCTTGGCAGAATATGTCAGATTACACCTTTCTTAGGTTTTCCACCTCTGCGTTTGTAGCGCTGCTCCTTTATATATTCTCTTTCAGGCCTAATCCAAACAGTACTTTTGTGATTCTTTGCGGTGTAGGTTGCATGTTATGCTTAAAAATAAACTGTATTATTGAATAAGTTGGATATTTGTTTGTTTTCATTTGAGTTTTATTTTTTCTTTTGAGAAGCTTTACAATCCTTTGAAATATGATATCCACACATCTACTTACCAGCTGCTACTGATTAATTGTCTGTGTTCATAAGTGTGAATATGCATGTATGCAAACTATGTTTTTCTTCGTTTTATCACTGCTGCAAGAAGTTCCATTTATCTATCCATTTTAAATCAAAGTATACCTTCCTGTGGATTCCATAGACCCAAGTCTTTGTTAGCAACTAAGCGGGCCCCACTAATGGGATCTTTGCTCCCAATGTCAGTAGTAAAATATTTTTCAGATTAGTTGCAACAGTTCAAAAAGCCAAAAAAATCCTTACAGCATAAAGTTTAGGAAGGTTTTCAGTCCCAAAATGAGTCTAAATTTTTGCAGGCATTTGCCATGTACCTGTGGGCCAAAGAAACACAAGGAAACATTAGGAAATGTAGTTTCAGATTGCAGCATAAGGTATACTGGATATTGCATTAGTAAGGTTCTTCCATGTTTTCATTTTTAAACTTCCATTTAAATGCAAAATCTGCCAACTAAATAGTATCTGCATGTACTTTATTACACTATAATTATTGCTTTCCATCTTGCCAGACCTAGCATATGATAAGGCCAGGGGTCATTTTGCGAGTCCCCTGAAAGTGCAATTGAAATCAAGGACCCATCTTCTGCTGTATTTGTGAGTGACACACATTTTAGGAAAGGTCTGAGGACAGAGTTAAGCAAATGCTCTAAAAAAATAATGTGTCATTGTACTTAAAAGAACATTTTCTTCCCAATGGCTGTAGCAGGAGGGAAGGTTACTAGCGTAAATGAGAAGCTTTAACACTCAGATATTAGGTGAGATGAATCCCACCTTTATTGTCTGTTGTTCCTTCCTGCTGTCTCCCAGGGTCAGGCCCTGTTTTTTCTGGCTGAGATACAAGATACATTTAGTCTGTCTCAAGGACAGCAAGGGGTTCTCAGATGTATTGTTCCATGTTATGTTAGAAGCCATGGGATGATACTTTTGCAAAGGAATATTTATGAGAAAACCCTTGCATAGATTTTATCCTGTTGTCTGAGAGGTGATTCACTGCCCAGTCCCTTGTCTGTGTCCATCCTTTACCCAGGCAGCTGTCAATGTGAAGCATGGCTATTATCATCCCTTTCTGACTCTGTGACCTTCCAAAGAAAACAACAGCCATCAGAGCCAACTCTCCAGGCTGGTCTCACCTACAGTGCTTGTAACTCACACAGGAGAGGAAGGAGTATCTTTATTCCTTTGTAGGACCTTGCATAGACACATGAGGCTTTCTACATACTTATCCATGTATGATATAGCCTGTTCCTCCTAGGGGGTAGCTGCTCACAGTGCTCTTTATTTTGTCTACTGCTCACCATCAGCAGGAATATAAAATCTCCTGGGCTAATCAGAAAAATTTTTTATCATTTGTGTTTTTCTGCAGTTAAACTTGTAGCCCTTGGGTTCAGATAAACTTTTACCGCTGTGACTTAAAAAATTGTCCTGGGTCATTTGGCTGATCTGGGTAACTAGCCGCATATGTGTCCCTAGCCCATAGCAAATACAAGATGCTGCACTGAAGGCTAAACCTAATGCCCTTGATTTTTCTGGGGACCAAGTGTGCACGCATAACCAGTGTACCACCAGGCTCTGTGGGGCTTGGTAACATGAACTGCATTGGGATCCTTCATTTCACACAACTATTTTTTCACATTACACTGCACATATACATCTCTGAATCAATTTTTGGCTACATATATGTGTGTGTGTGTGTGTGTGTGTGTAATACATGGATGCAGAAATGCTATTTAAGTTTATGGCTGTGTGCATTTATGTATATCCAAAGAGACAAGACTCTTAAAAGTATGATCTATGTATTTGCAATAGAAAGTGAAGGACAAGGTACATTTTTGACATATCAAACTTCAGCACATTAAAATAATGATTTGCAGCCTTCAGGCTTTCTTTGTCCTTTTGTTGCAATTAGTCTTGACTGCTTTGCAAATGTGTTGGCCATTGTCATGGTAGGTGACACTTCCTGAATTACTTTTCTTGTTTGAGAAGTGTGCAAGTCTGTTGACAATGTACACGTACTATGTAACAGCATCTCCATATATTGCTTTCCACTTTCTGTGTTTATCCTCCCTTTTAAGCACAGTAAAAACAGAAGGCTGCTCCTGAAATTAGGTCCCTACTACTAATTTAAAAAGCGATGTACTCTGCACATAAAACACTAACTCTGGACTATTGAACATGCTGTTATGACTTAACCAACTGGAAGCAGGCACCTGTGCCACATATTATCCACACAGTAAAGGAGTGCTAATTTAATCAAAACTCATTTAAAAACTAAGCTGATTAGGCCAGTACAACCCCTAGTGTAGATACATTTTTGTCCATTCACATTTTGTCCCTATTAGTTAAGCTTACTGTAGTAAATTAATTTATACATTGGTCTTAATTAAAGAAGAAAAACTTTTGGTTGTATCTTAACACCAAGTTTATTGTCTCTTTGGTTTGAATGTATAGGAATTTTGACCTGAACACAAATTAGAGAGGTTAACACCATGAGCATATGGCTCAGTCAGTACATGTTCTGTCCCACATACACAACCCTTGAAATACACTCCAACTCTTTTCTGGAAACATCTAAATAGCAAAAATTTTTATGTTAATTTGGATTAACATGAACCAGATAACTTAGCAAGAATGCTCCTGTCCATCCCAGACAGGCATGATTTTAAAAATATTTATGCTGTGAGAAGAGAGGATATTGAGGAACCATTTCTGTTAGTACAACTAAGTTCAGTGGCAATGAAGAAATTAAAGAAAATTAAAGTAATATTGAGAATTACTAGGAAAGAAATAGAACAGAAAAATGGAAGACAGCATTATGCCATTATAAATTATCAATTTACATTGTAAATATGGTGTAAATATGGCTGATCTTTCCCTTGGACACAGTGGTGGGCTAGCTGACCTCTTGAGGTCCCTTCCAATTCTACTGATAACAGTTCTGCAAAGACTGACAGGTCACAGATACACCACATTTCAAAACTGTTTCAAGTATCTTTGAAAAGTTTGCCCAGTTTTTTCCATAATTCAGGCATGATTGAAGTGTTAACCAATACAGAATTTTACCAGTTGCATGTGGAAACTTGGTTTTCTCATCCAGCTTGATGAATGTCTTTTGTCTGAGTAGCATGCTTCATTCTCTTACCAGCATGGAAGGTGCCTTGCAATAGAGTTTGCTTGGGAAGCAAAGCCCAGAGCCAAGCATTCACCACAGGTTGCATTTTTATTCTATGTAGGGGAAGAAATTACTTCATTCTTTTCAAGGAAGACTTTTCTTTGCACAAGAAGCCTTGCATATACAGTGATACTATATGGCTCAGCTGTACTCCACCTTCCCATGCCCACTTTCTTATATAAGCCCTCAGATATGTGACTCTTGCTGTGCCTTCTGTAACACTGGAGTCACAGTAGAAACAGGAGTGAGGCAAAGGCTAAAAGAGGTAATGGCTTCTCCCTTTGAACAGCAGAGTAAGGTCTGTGGCAATCTCTTTCTCTGTTGTTTTTGGTGTATTTTTTTTCTCCCCAGGTCTGCAGCAAGTCTATAACCAAGATTTTTATGGAATACAGGTATGAAAGATACTGTGTCTGTGTAGAGATTCTGGATGAAAGGTAGTAGTAGATAATGTAGTTTATATCCCAGTCTTTATTAAAGAATTTATGTGCATGAATTGTTCATTGACTAAGTGATGGGTTTGCTATGATTAAAAGGAACAGCTGGTTGGAGAAAGCAAAAAGATGATACTGCAAAGGTATTTTTCTTTGCCAAGTCCTTGAGATCTGCTGGTCCTGGAAATGAATAGATGCAGTATCTCCAATTTTGATAAGCTAGCAGCTGCTTCTCTTGCAAGGCCTAAAGGCAGCAAAAGATGGGAGAGAATAAGGAGATGACTTGAAGGAAACAATTCAGAAGTGCTAACTGTTGTCTGAGCTTCCCCTGTAAGGAAGTTCCAGAAGCTAGAAGTAACGTATTAATTGGAAAGACATCAGAACAAAAAATTAAACCAAAAATGAGCAAAACCATGGCTACAGAGTAATGACAAAAGAAGACAAAACCTCTAGCAAATTACTAGAAAAGCCTGCCTCATTGCTTGCTGGGTTGCATTTGGCTCTGATGCATTCTTATGCTAGAAGCATTCTGATGCAGAGTGAGCACATCAAGTGGAGGTGACAGTGGGCTGCATCCAGCACATAGGTTGTCTCAGGTATATTGAACAAACTGTTATAACAAATCAAGTCAGTCTGTCATTGCTGTGTTCTGAGCAGTGATCTCTGCCATGAGTTTAAGATTAAAATACAAACATGTACCTCATCAGTAAGTCTTGTGGGAGAAAGTAGTCCCACAAAGTAAGATGTTATTAAATGGCCCTCATACCCCCATGAGGAGAAATTCCTTGCTTTTTCTTGCTCTCCCTAATCACTCATGTGCAATATCTAGAGTGGATGAATCTCATCTTTTGATTTCCAGCATCTTTCAGTCTGGAGTTGTGTTATCTCTCAGTCTTTTGATGGGTAAATGATCATACCAAAAAAACTTTTGTCTTTAACAGTGTTAAATCTGATGCATGGCTGTCCTGTCATACTGGTAATTGGCATAAAGCATCACTGCATTTTTTGCTGATGTTTGTTGTGCTGTTTTGTGGAGGTGTAACATGGCCATTCTAACAAGAGTGAGTAGGCATAGAAATGGCTCTGTATAGTGGGTTAATAATGATTTTACCTGGAAAATAGGCTTTTACTTTGATTTGTGGCAATACTATAGTACATCCACTTCAGAACTCTTTCAAATTTGCAAAGTCAAGTCTCTTAGAAGCTCGAGGTTTAAGATTTTCAATTAGGAAGTTTGCAGTTTCCAGTTGAAATGAATCTTAGTCTTTTAAAAAGACACCTTCTCCCTATTCATTTCCACTAGAAGTAAGTTATAGAATCATAGAATCATAGAATCATTTAGGTTGGAAAAGACCTTCAAGTTCATGGAGTCCAAACATCAACCACGCCCACTAAACCATGTCCTGAAGTACCTTGTCTACTCGCTTTTTTAATACCTCCAGGGACGGTGACACCACCACTTCCCTAGGCAGCCTGTTCCAATGTCTGACAACCCTCTCAGTAAAAAAATTTTTCCTAATATCTAACCTAAATCTCCCTTGCCGCAACTTGAGGCCATTTCTTCTTGTCCTATCACCAGCCACCTGACAGAAGAGACCAACAACCACCTCACTACAACCCCCTTTCAGGTAGTTGTAGACAGCTATAAGGTCTCCCCTCAGCCTCCTCTTCTCCAGACTAAACAGCCCCAGCTCCCTCTACCGCTCCTCATAAGACTTGTGCTCAAGGCCCCTCACCAACTTGGTTGCCCTTCTCTGGACACGCTCCAGCAACTCAATGTCTGTCTTGTAGTGAGGGGCCCAAAACGGAACACAGTACTCGAGGTGCGGCCTCACCAGTGCTGAGTACAGGGGAACAATCACCTCCCTGCTCCTGCTGGCCACACTATTTCTGATACAGGCTAAGGTGCCGTTGGCCTTCTTGGCCACCTGGGCACACTGCTGGCTCATATTCAGCCGGCTGTCAGCCAGCACGCCCAGGTCTTTCTCTGCTGGGCAGCTTTCCAGCCACCTTCCCCAAGCCTGTAGTGCTGCATGGGGTTGCCGTGACCGAAGTGCGGGACCCAGCAATTGGCCTTGTTGAACCTCATATGATTGGCCTCAGCCCATCGATCCAGCCTGTCCAGATCCCTCTGTAGAGCCTTCCTACCCTCAAGCAGATCAACCCTGCCTCCCAACTTGGTGTCATCTGCAAACTTGCTGAGGGTGCACTCAATCCCCTCATCCAAATCATTGATAAAGATATTGAACAGAACAGGGCCCAACACCGAGCCCTGGGGAACACCACTTGTGACCCGCCGCCAACTGGATTTCACCCCATTCACCACAACCCTCTGGCCTTGTCCATCCAGCCAGTTTTTCACCCAGTGAAGAGTACACTTATCCAAGCCATGAGACGCCAGCTTCTCAAGGAGTATGCCATGAGAGACAGCATCAAAGGCCTTGCTGAAGTGAAGGTAGATAACATCCACAGCCTTTCCCTAATCCACTAGGCGGGTCACCTGGTCATAGGAGGAGATCAGGTTGGTCAAGCAGGACCTGCCTTTTGTAAACCCATGCTGACTGGGCCTGATCCCCTGCTTGTCCTGGACTTGCTATGTGAGCGCTCTCAAGAAAAACTGTTCCATGATCTTCCCTGGTACCGAGGTCAGGCTGACAGGCCTGTAGCTCCCTGGATCCTCCCTCTGACCCTTCTTGTAAATGGGCGTCACACTGGCAAAACTTAGAAGATTGTGCCTTGAAATTAATTTTGTTCTAATTTTATCCTTCCGTACTCAATTTTAATTAATTTTTCATACCAGTTTTAATGCTCTAGAGTCAATATCAGAGTCTGAGTGCCTTGGAATAAAGCATTTTTGCCCCCAAAGTCCCAGATTTACTTTTCTATTGTTATTTTGTTGTCTTTCTTATGATGTAACTGTAATTTAGATAGAAAGATGTTGATCTTTATAGAATTTTCTGCATTTTATGCCTTGGTAATGAAATGCAAGCACTTTCATTCTAATAAATGCACCTCAAAGAGTTTACAGTACCTTGGGAACATAGGGATAAAACTCCAGAATTTCTGATTAAGAAAAAATTAAGCACTCGCTAATGAAATGCCAAAAATAAGATACTTGATCAGAGTGAAATTCACACCTGCTCAGGGAACCTATAGCTGGCATAACTAACCTACAGGTCACGAGTAAGTGCTTCTTTGGTTGTAATGGTGTCGCACATGGGAATGGATATCATCTGTTGTTCTCAGTTACATCTGCCCTGAATGTCCTTTAGTCTTTTAGAAGTCAGCTTAACACAGTGGCTGGACCACATAGTGGTTAACTTACATGCTGTCAAGTTTCAACGTCTCTTAGGTCTACCAGGAGGGACCTCATGATTTTAAATACAGAGATCTGAAAGACTTTGCAAAACCAGAGAGTTTGTGTCACAGAGCAATCAGCAGCGTGTTGTCTATACAACACCCAGGCTGGGCTTGTGTTGTCTTTTTTGGAAAGGTTCCTGGTCCAAAAGAAGGCATCTTGTGAAGTAAGCTACTGTTCTGACACGTACAGTCTGCACTGTTAAGGCTTAGCATGGCCAACTCATTATTTATCTCCTCTATTGTTTCTGTAAGGCAAATTGGTTTTTTGACTACATTCTGTGGAATGAATTAAGAAGACACTAAAGTCAAAATGCAGCACTGCTTCTTTTAATCACATCTACGTGCTTTTTAATAAAAATAAAGGAGTATTCAAATTTGTATTTTTAACTCACATCCTTGTTCCATGGTTTATTTTTTTCAAAAGAAGTATTGAACTTCAAAAAAATAGAGCCTTTCTCCCTAAAAATACTCAGCATCTGCAAATTGCAGTTGACCCTTGTATTTTCCCCATCCTTAGTGCCCCATCTGATGATGCATAAGAAGTGTCTATGATGCTCAGTACCTGCTTCTGTCAGATACTATATTCCTGAGAAAAAAATACTTTCAAGAAGATGTATTTATATTTTCTTATTCATATATATTCAGAATCTAAAATCATTACAGGAGAAACATCATTACTGGTGGAGCCAGGAGTAGTCTGCTGTGCATCATATACAGCTTTTAGTTTCATATTCAAACTGCTGAAGACTCTGCAGTAGAAGTGCCTTAATCTTACCCTGACTTTTTGTTTCTTTTAGAACTCTTAAATGTCAGTCAGGTTTCATAGAATCATAGAACAGCCCAGGTTGGAAGGCACCTCGAAAGACCATCTGGTCCAACCTTTTGTGGGAAAGGGAGTCTAGATGAGATTATGTAGCACCCTGTATAATTGCATCTTGAAAAACTCAATTTGTCTTTTTTTAAAAAAACAACAACCCTCCAGCTTGTCCATTGCTGCAAACGCCAGCTGCAGACCTTTTGGGTAAGTCTAATAGGTAGACTCTTATGGATATGTGCTAAATATTTTAAAAGACAGAAAAGACAGCAGATATTATGGCCTTTTTATTGTTTGGATAGCACTGATCAGGTGAGAGGATATCCTGAAGGGTTAACCACTGTAAACACCCTGTTTAACCACACAACAGGGAGGCTTGGTATTAACACTCTGCAGAAAATCTAGCAGTAAACTATATTACTAGTTTTACTGACTTTAAAGTGGCTAATCTCAATGGCATTTAAGTATTTATTATGTAACCAAAAAGCCATGCAAAATTAAAAGTGTTAAAGAATTGTTTTTGTTTGGTCAGAAACAGGAAAAATGAAGGGTAGTAACCATAAACCTTAAATCAAGCAACAGTTTCTCAGTGCACAGCATGCAGTGAAATTTGTTAGACTGGCTTCTGGAGGAATTAATTAGGTCATGTATTTAATGTGTCTAGAGTGCTTTGAAAAATGTGAAGTGCTTTGGAACTGCTAGGAATTTTATGTCTTAATTTGTTAATTGTGTATTTATTTATTTTTAAGTGATGCAAATTCAAAAGCAGATATAAATAAACTCAATATCTTCAACAATTCAGATTTTGTTTCAGAACTTCTGTTAAAAATATCTGGTCTTTTTATTTGCAATACTTTTAATTTCAATAGTTTTGTGCAAATTGAAATACCTTATTTCTATCCTTAAAGGATTTCTGCTTGTGTTGTAATGAATCAGTGGGAGACTGATGCAGAAAATATGGAACACACTTAGGGGCAGAACCACACGGAGACTTGCACGTCAAAACAGCCAAGTTCTCTTACTTTTTACTTTTGTGTATCATTCAGTAAGGAACCATACAGGCTGCACAAAAGTTATCTGAGGGAACACAAGAATCCAGGATCTGCTTCTTTCCAGATTGCCCTGCCTACTGGACTGTAGACTCATTGATTAATTCATTATCACTCATTCTCATTCACTTATTTTCTCATTTTCTTCTAGAAGCACTCACCATGGGCACAAGATGTGCAGAGGAAAGGAAGACTTTAGACTTGCAGGTGAGTACAACAGTACAATACATACATGTTGTTCCAGACATTGTTACACATTACTGGCTGGTGCCCTCTCATATCATAGTGATATGGATGGGTTTTGGAAAATTGAACTGTCATGGAATTTTGTTGCCTCTTGGGTGATTTCAGTTAGCAACACAATTTAATTTTCAAGGGACTAAATGTAATTTGTGTCCTCAAAACCCTTGTTGTTTTGAACTTCTTTGTTAATTTCACTAATTAGAGTATCAGCTGTTTCTAGTAACCGCTGCAAATTAATCCAGAGTAATATGAATTGTAACAAAAAGCTGCTCCTAAAGACTGCCTGGAGTTAGATATGATCTCAGAATTCATGGTTTCTGAATTTTAATGGAAAGCTGCAATTTTTCAATAGAAAGTAACTTTTCCAACGCACTTTGCCTCTGTCATTTTTTTTTCTCCCCTTTGCTCTTCTTTCTCAAGTTGCATATTAATTTGCTTCTCCCCCCATCACCTGGTGCCTTTTCCACCCCTCCCCATGTGTTTCAAACACCATTATAAAACACAGCTCTCTGGCAAGCTCCTTCAAGCCCATTTTCTTGTGCACCACTGAACTGATGTTCACAATAAATTGCTGATGGCTGGGCATGTGAATTAGTTAATAAACTGTGTTAATTTATTTTAAATTTTCTCACAATAATGAGGCTCAGAACGTGCAAATTTTTTGCACATGTAACCCTGTGTTCCCCTTGATGTTGTCATTGTTCCCCTCTGTTCTGTTAGCTGCATCTTCCATCAAATTTGTGTGCATCTAGATTATAGTCTTGCAGAGTGTACAGCAGCCAGCACAAAGAAACACAGATCCAGACCAGAATGTGTGCTGCTGTCTTGCTAATAAAAGATTTCCAATGTATTTCCTGTTTTCTTTAAAGCTTTTGTTCTCAGATGACAGTGGTAGAGCAAAGTCTGGCTTGAAGAAGCAAGAGCTGTCTCATTCAAACATTCTTGGGAATTTTGGGGAGGGGGGCAGACTGGGAAAGACAAGGGGAGACTTTGGGTTCAGTCCCCATAAGAGATGTCTACTTTGTTATTTTTTCAGGAACACGGCTGATGAGCAGGTGGGCACAAAATGCACCATTTATTACCATGTAACTGTCAGCACAGCAAATGAAACTCAGATTATGCATATAAATGATAGATTTTGGCTGGCTAGCATACTATTGCAGGGAAACAGGGCTGTATATAAGCATTCACATCAAAAATGGATACTGTTTTCCTCAATCATTTTGCACCATGTTTTTTGCTTTTATGAACATATTTACAAGCAATGTTCATTGTTTCTGTCCTTGCTGTAATAGTTTTGTTGTAATGGATTGGGAAATAGCAATGATACACATTTGACTTTGTGTAGCCAACTGATGGAGACTCAAAAAGGGTGACATTTTACAGTGACTGTCATAGGCCAATGCTGTCTTCATCAGATGAGGAATATTTTGATGGAAGGCTGGGACTTGTGCATGTTGGGACAGACAGGGTATTATCCAACTAGTTTATAACAGATACAGCATCAGTATTTGAGAGATCTATAATGATCACATTACAGCCCTAGGTTGCAGAGCTGGCTCAGACTTGCCCACCATATCACACCACTATCCATTGATTTGGTCCAAGCATGCTGGAGATAAGACCCCCAAACACTCAGGGGCTGTCTTGATCATTGCAGACTTGACTTGAAAGTGGCTGGGAGCTACCAGCCCTGTAAACACCTGTGCTGTAGGCAGGCTCAGGGTGGAAGTAAGGTAAAGAGGCAAATTGTCAACAGCACGCAAAAGCCATCAGGTATCTTGTTCCAGTCTTTTCCTAAAGAAAATCCTATCTTTTATTTTCCAGGTACACCTCCAGCCTGGTCTGGGGAAGAAACTAGAAGGCTGTTGCTGTCATCTTAGAAAAAGATGAGAACAGATGCAGCCAAAATATTCACCTTCTCAAATGTCAGCAGTGCACTACAGTCTTTCCTCATATAGTACAAGAGGATGTGGTTTATTATGTGTGCCAGAATGATTTAAGACATTCTGGAATACCATCACTTTGCAAAGGATTTATGCCTTTTATATGCACAAATTATCTGAATGAGTATCTTGTAACTGACAGCATTTTGTTTTATTACATTGTGTTTTCCCCGTCACTAAAATAGGAGTCTCTCTATGCTAGGATTTTGCTTGCTCTTCATTTTGGGAGACTGAGGCAGTGAGAGCTGCGCCTTATTCTGGATTATTTTCATAATCATCTGGAATGCAGTTTGCTCCTTGCCACTCGAGGGAGGAGCAGTTTTACAGCACTGAGGTTAACATTCAGTGGTGAACTATAGGAAAAGTGACCTGAAGTCTGAAAATGTGGCTTTCTAGTGTTACATTACCCCCCCCCCTTTTTTTTTGCTTTAAATACCAGGTGTCTATGCATGATCCCTAGGGCTTCTACAGCTGTGTTGTTTGCTTTTATTACTCTCTCTACAAACTAAAATGAAATCATTTTAGTCTCTGGTGTATTGTACTTGAAAAGACCTACATTGTGATGGAGCGACTAATTTTCCCTGGGACTAGCTCAAAAGAATTTTACAGTAAAATGCATGTGTACTATATTTTAAATCCAAATTCTATCACACAAATGCCTCTTGTTTTTTAATCTCTACTATCATGCTTTTTTAATAAATTCCCTCTTGTTGATATTTTATACATCAAGCCAAAATGATATGTTTTGAAGGATCTGAATAAAACAAAAAATGACCTGAAAAAGTATCACTGAGAATTTCAATAGAAGAAACTCTAAGCCTGTGTAAGAATTTCAAATTGGGTTTGTTTTCCTTATTTACAGAAGTCTGCATATGTTGGTGTGTCTGCTTCCTGGTACTGGATGGAAATGGAAGGGCAATGTGGAAAACACTGCACATGATGTTTATTACATAGCCAGCCCCAGGGTTTCCTTAAGTCTCGAGAAGAGATCCTCTGGGTTGAGTGCTGTCATGAACTCTTGTGCTGATGAACTCAGTGCTGTCAGGAACTCTTGTTTTCTCATCTAAAGCTTGTTTATAACAGGAAACATACATACCTTCTTTGACATGCTGTTCCCTGCACCCATGTCACCTATTATTTTGTTGCCTATTTGTTTCTGGTGATGAAGATTTCTCCTCTGGGCTGTGTGCTTGTTGCACCTCTTAATGCAATTTAGCCTAGCAGGCCTAGCTGTGGGGATCTTTGATGTCTTTGTTCTCAAGCAAGCCAGAGAGGAGAATTTCTTTGTGATCATGACACAAGCAGCATGTCTCTGACTGGGAGTTAACAAGCACAACACAGCTGGGGTAAAGCCAACAAAACCAGTTGGCTTTATCATGGTTTTTCGGTTTTTTGTTTTTGTTTTTTTTAAGGCAAAGTCTGGGGAAAAGGCAGCTCTGTGGCCATGGACACTTACTGAAGCAAGATCTCCTCTTTCAAGCAAGATGTTGGACCATAGAAACAGGTTTGTTTCACTGACGTCCAGCTGGCTAACAGCAGGGCAGCTAGCTAGGCTTCCTCCATAATCACTGGAGAGAAAGAGGCACCTCCAGATGTGAATCCCCTGCCCTTCTTGGTCTGTGTTAGGATGGAATAACACACTGTGGAGATGCCAGGGGCTGCAGAGGTAGCTTGGAAAGATGCATTCTACTAGAGGCTTAACTTAAAGATGCCCAGCTGCAGGTGAGGTGACTCCTCCCCATGTCAGCAATCCGTTTGCCTCTCAGTATACTTACTTGCATAAGCCATTTTCCAGCTCAGCAATTAGCTTAAAAAAATGGAGTTTTTTGTCTGAAAGGACCCCATTGGGAATTATTTATCACCCTTACCTCTCAGCTAGCCTGTCCTAGCTAGCACCGAGAATTTTCAATCTGACCCCAATACGCCAAGCCACAAAGCCTTCAGCCCTATAGGGAAGAATTCAGAGGCTTTGACTCCTCTGGCATGCTCAGAGCTAATCTGATAAGCACTCTGACCATACAGATACATTAGTGTCATTGACATAAGTGCTATTACCATGTGGTTGGAAAGGCACAATTGCACAGGCTTGGGATCATGTTATCAAACTGTATCACCTGCCTTAAGAGCTCTTTTCTTCAGAGCCAGAAGTTCATCTCTGGCTTCCTTAGTTATTGTATGTATAACATTTGTAAAACATGAATGATGAAAATAAAATTAATTCACTTGTAAACCAAACCTTTACTGACAAGCAGCTGACCTTAACTGATACATTGTTTTATTTTATACTAATACTAAAATTGAGATCTCATAGTCAGTTGTTTATTATTTTTATAGCCTGCTTCATTTTCCACTGCTGACTGGGATTTTTTTCATATAATAAGCTTTTTTTAATTGAAAAAATGATGATGTGTTACATGGGAATGGGTCACGCTTTTTGAAAAAGTCCTAATTTTTAGAAAGATTGGAAAGCATTTAGAGATTGATTAAACATCCTTTTTGACATTTTCAGAATGAAAACAGAAATCTTTTTTTATGTTTCTACTGATTTTCCTCCTCTGTTACTCAGTCATTTTTGTTTCAAAACATTAAAAAGGTCAAAACCAAATTAAGTATTTTAAAACTAAATGTTTTGAAATTGTTAAGTTGCAACTTAACAATTAGTTTATGAAAAAAATTATAGCTCTTCCATTTCATTCTGAGGATGGAAAAAATTTCATAAAATGAAAAATGTTTCTCATTCAGGAAAATCCTTTTTTTGCCAGGTTTGTTAAACCTCCATATTCACTACTATCCAAATCTATCATATCGGCCGTCTTTTCAAAGACGACGGTAAATGATTTGAAATTGTCTGGTAGAAAAAGGTATTTCATAACAAAATATAAATTTTCCTTGTTTCCCTTAACTACATAATTTCTACACATGCTGCTCTGAAAAATTAAAACAAATACTTCTATTTTGAGATACTTTCTCATGCAGACTGCAAGATGGCCATGGTTCACTGACTTCTCTCAGCCTCCTCTTCATTCTGGTCATTTTTGATTAGGAAACTCTTCACTTCTAATAACTAACCAAAGCTGATATGCTTTAATTGTTTAGATAACTAGCTTTTATTGCATTCTAGTGGGTACTGTACTCTGGGTTATTGGTTTGCCTATCACAGGAATAGCAGGTCACACAAATGTTCTGATTATTACACAATGTACACACCCAGTTCTGCTTTTGGGTATTACAGTAGGTTTGCAAGGCTGAGTACCAAATGAAGCAATAAAGCACCAAGGGGAAATCAAATCAAGTGGTTTTACTTTTCCAGTGACATGAAGAAAGCATTACTCTTGTTCTACTAACACTGAAAAGCAATTATTCTATAATAAGGATCATAAAATATCATCATAATAATGAAGCTTTGCTATGGCTTTAAATACTTCTAATTTATTACACGTATCTGGTATATTATTGACAGTCATTACCTTGGATTATAATACTGGCCATCCTTGTAGTTTTATGAAAAAAGAAACTGATTTAAAATCGTGACAGTTAAAGGATCATGTTGATCCCCATGTCTTTATGGAACAAACATACAAAAGAAACAAAAAGAGCTTTTTCTAAAGCTTCTAGAAGGGAATGGCTGTCCTTCAGGACATGTCACACCTGAGCTACTGCTGGGAGAAAGGGAAGATTGTTCAGCCTTGAAATACTAAAATGCTCAGTGCAGATTAGACAGGGGCTATGCCATCTAAGTGGATGTTGAACTAGATGCACATAACATGGAGAATTTCTGTGTCAAGGAGGAGCTTCACCTGCATTCTCTCTTCTGGGGAGCACTGTTCACTTGGAAGCTGTGGAGTTCACAGTAGCAAGAAAGAAGGAAAACCATGGTACAGTGACTGACTGAGGGCAGGCAACCATTCCATCTCTTGTCCTTTGGGGACTGTGAAGTCAAGGGCTGCATAAGACTGCCTAACCTTCACCTGCCTTGGTGGTTCACAAGGCCAGGCAGGTTTATGAAGCCCTTGCTCTTCATGTAATTGTAGCTGCCCTGGGCTGGGGACTGGACGAGGAAGGGCATCTCAGCAGCAGACCTTGTGCACTTCGACAACCCAGATTGTGAGGGGCTGGGTGATGTCATCTGCCTTTTCCATGCATATTAATGAAGGAGGACAGTTTGGCCTCCACCACAGTGGACTTGCCAGCCCCAAACTAGTTAACCACTGAACAACAGGAGATATGAGTAGTGAGTTTCCATAGGGTAACTGTCACTATCTTCAACACAAGCATGAGCTTCCAAAATTTTGTTCAACAAAGCGCAGTTGTATGACAAAGGACCTCTGCCCTTGTCCCTTGTCCCTTGTCCCTCAGGGGTCTGTATTGGGACCAGTACTGTTTAATATCTTCATCAATGACATAGTGCATTGAGTGCACCCTCAGCAAATTTGCACCAAGCTGAGTGGTGCAGTTGACACACCTGAGGGATGGGATGCCATTCAGAGGGACCTGGACAAGCTCTAGAAGTGGGCCCATGTGAACGTCGTGAGGTTTGTCATGGTTTCAGCCCAGCTGGCAACAAAACACCATGAAGGCGCTCGCTCACTCATCTCCCCTGGTGGGATGATGAGGAGAAAATATAAAGAAATGTTTGTGGGTTGAAGCAAGGACAGGGAGGGATCACTCACCAATTACGGTCACGGGCAAAAGACAGACTCAACCTAGGGAAAAAACAAAATCCATTTACTTTACTAACAATCAAATCAAAACAAGGATAATGAGAAACCCAAATCTTAAAACACCCTCCCCCCACCTCTCCCTCCTTCCCAGGCTCAACTTTACTCCTGATTTTCTCTACCTCCTCCCCGCAGCGGCACAGGGGGACGGGGAATGGGGGTTGGGGTCAGTTCATCACACCTTTTCTCTTCCACTCCTTCCTCCTCAGGGGGAGGACTCCTCACTCTTCCCCTCCTCCACCGTGGGGTCCCTCCCACGGGACACAGTCCTCCATGAACTTCTCCCATATGCGTCCATTGCACAGGCTGCGGTTCTTCACAAACTTCTCTGGCATGGGTCCTTTCCACAGGCCACAGTCTTTCAGGCACAGACTGCTCCAGCGCGGGCTTTCCCATGGAGTCATGGCCATCTTCGGGAGCATCCAAATGCTCTGGCATGGGGTCCTCCAAGGGCTGCAGGTGGGCATCTGCTCCATATGTATTTGAACCACATATATAGGGGCGAGCTTCATCAGAGGGACCGGACTAGCTCCAGTCTGAAGTAAGACTTAATGAAATGACTACAGCATGGATATTGGGGCCCCAATGCCAACTGCATCCATGTACTAGTCTACCCCTATTGGGCCTCCTTTCTTGCAAGTATAGACATGGTCTGACTTTACATGACCATTTTTAGGTGTGCTGTAATTAGAAAGTTACATAATCAGGACAAAACAGTTGTGATCACTTATTGAAGCACAGGAGTTGGATGCCAGCAGTTCCCTTTCTCAGGACTCAGAAGAGTAACTTAAAAGTAAACTGAAAACACCATATTGTTTTGGATTTGTGTGGCAGGGTTTTGGTAGCAGGGGAGGGGGCTGCAGGTGTGGCTTCTGTGAGAAGCTGCTAGAAGCTTCCCAGGCTCCAAGTCGGGCCTGCCTCTGGCCAAGGCTGACCCACTCAGTGATGGTGGTAGCACCTCTGGGATAACATATTTAAGAAGGGGAACCGGCATTGAGTCAGACGATATTGGAATGTGAAAGAAAAATCTCTGCAGATGCTAGGATCAGTGAAGAAGGAGGGGGAGGAGGTGCGCCGGAGGAGGGGATGCCCCTGCAGCCCATGGTGAGACGGCAGGCTGTCCCCCCACAGCCCATGGAGGTGAGCGGGGGAGCAGATGCCCACCTGCAGCCCGGGAAGGACCCCACGCCGGAGCAGGTGGATGCCCCCAAAGATGGCCGTGACTCCATGGGAAAGCCCCTGCTGGAGCAGTCTGTGACTGAAGATCTGCGACCCACAGAAAGGACCCAGGCCAGAGAAGTTTGTGAAGGACTGTCCTCTGTGGGAGGGACCCCAAGCTGGAGCAGGGGAGGAGTGAGGAGTCCTCCCCCTGAGGAGGAAGGAGCGGCAGAGACAAGGTGTGGGGAGCTGACCCCAACCCCCATCCCCTGTCCCTCTGCGCTGCTGGGGGGAGGAGGTAGAGAGAACCGGGAGTGGAGTTGAGCTGGGAAGGAGGGAGAGGTGAGGGGAAGGTGTTTCAAGGTTTGGTTTTACTTCCTAATATTCTTGGTTTGGTTTGATTGGTAGTAAATTAAATGGATTTTGTTTTTTCCCTAGGTTGAGCCTGTCTTTTGCCCGTGACCGTAATTGGTGAGTGATCCCTCCCTGTCCTTGCTTCAACCCACAAACATTTCTTTATATTTTCTCCTCATCATCCCACCGGGGGAGCAGGGAGAGGATTGAGAGAGCAGCTTCATTGTGTTTTGTTGCCAGCTGGGCTTAAACCACATTTACGTAAGGGAAATTTGTATTTTACTGCTGCGAGTATCTTGCTGTGTAGCAAGAGTGAGTCATCTGGGGAGCTTATAATGGGCAGAAGTAGGAACAGAACAACAACTGGGATGACAAACTATGCACTATGACACTATGAAATGGCCTCTGAGTGGCTTTCTGAGGGAACTGACAAGCTTCTTGCTACTGTGAGCTCCCTTTTCCCCCATTCATAGGTGGCAAGCTGACAAGAAGGGGAATAGCTATACTTATCAGTGCACTAAAATATTTATATCAGGAGACAGGATGCATCTATGGTGGGAAGGCATGGTGTAGAAGAACTAATCAGTTTTAAGCAACTGCAATTACATTATCTCATCTTATTATTGCTGTTATAAATAAAACAGCTGAACAGTAATAAAGTACAATGAGGTAGACTCATGTCAAACCCTGCATGAGTGAGCATCATGGAGAAAAGCCATTTTCATTGTCCTTCACAGAGGCTGGAAAGAGTAATGTGCCCATATTGAGTGGAAATAATGAGTATAGGAGTCAGCTCACCATGGAGCAGGGACCGTGCTGCTATCTCCTCATGGTTGGTGGAACCACCATGGGGATGTATGTCCCAACCCTTCAGAGAATGCATGTCTGACAAGGAGCTTACTTCTTGCTGGAGACTCAGACCTTGCTGCACGTCTTGGCTGTTTTCAAGTTTTGGAAGTAAAGGCAATCTGGGCTTTATGTTTTCATAGTTCTTATTTTTGATGAAATTCTGCCTCATTGAGAAAACTATTGACTTGAAGGAAAACAGGGCTTCATCCTGCCTTTGAAATAATTTCTCTCCTGTTCTGAACATCACCGTCCTGCCCTCGGTTCCATCATTGAATTCAGTCATTAAAAGGATTCAAACCCAGATCCTTTTCTGTACTGAAATCTGCCTACAAGCATGTCCTTATAAATCGAAGCTGTTTTTCAGCAACAGTCTAATAAAAATTTAGAAAAAAAAAAAGAATAAAAATGCTTGTGCTTCAGACATTGTTCTGAACTGTCAAATTTTTTATCTTTGCCAAACATATCTCCAAGATATTTTTCTTCTCAAACCTCAATGCCATGTCAACTTTTGTAATTTACTCAGAATAGGTATTTAGTATATATTCTAATATGAATAAGACATGGAAAATGTGTCAGGAAGAAAATATAGATAACATAAGAAGGACATTTTGCCTAGTCCCTGTACAACATTTGTAAGATATTATACTCTGCCATATCGTCACTGTAAGGTTCAAATGGGGGAACCTTTTGTCTTTTTTTGGCATTCTCATAGTTCTTGCTGCCAAAAGGAGCAACTAACTTGAGAAATTTCTGTGGAAGGGTTTGATCTGGCTAAATCAACAGTTTCTAATAGAAGAGATTTTTGTTAAAATATGTTGATCTGACTCAGTCCTGGGTATCAAAAGAAACACTCAGGATGCAGAAGCTTGGCAAAACTGGGCTGTCATGTTATGGCTATGAGTCACTAGTCGTATCTGCCTCTTCTTCCTTTTACATGAACTGAGTGTTTTCATCTGAACAAGACAGTAAAGGAAAACATGATAAGATGTATGACAGATCTTGGCAATCTGAAGGTCTTAAGGGGAGCTCACAGACTGGTTTTGACTTTGGTAACTACTAAAATTGTATATGATATCATTGAGCCTATATTCATTGTGGTAGTACGCTACAAGCTACTGTATTTTCTTTAGGAAGTACTAATATTGTACACATGGAAGTGTCTTGTACCTATGTGGCAATATATAAATGTGCACTAATATTCTGTCTTGAAAAAGACTAATTATAATGATTCTACTCCTAATTAATAGCCACAGATATAATTTGTCCTTGAGTCCTGGTTTCATGCTGATGTAATTCCAACTTAAAAACTCTGCCTTACACATAATAGACATGCCAGTTCTGGCAATTTTGATTAGCCTACCAGGTGTCTGATTTCACAGAGCATTTCTGAAAACCAGCCAGCAGCAAAAAATAAATAATCTAAAAGGATATCAAAATACAGGATGAAGCACTCATCTTGTCTCTACTGCACTCCTCGTTGAGGACCAAACTTGGAGTGGTTGTGAAGACCTGCATCTCCCATGGACTTGACTAGGAGTTGCAGAAGCAAAGCACCATTCAGGATCAGCAAGCCTGGCCCATTTGCCTGTATCATCTGCTGCTATTCTGCTGATGTGGAGAATTTCTCTCTTCCCAGCGCCTTTCTTAATGACAATAGAGCAAGACCTCAGATGCGTCTCGGGAGCACACTCATGCTGCTTGATTTCTCCACCATTTCCATTGGCATTAGGTATGCCATGGGCAGCAGTAAGCTGTACCTCTAAATCCTTTTTTACACAAATTCAGAGGCAACACTACTCTGCAGAGACTTCACAGCAGCTTGAAGAGAGCGAGCAATACATTTTACAAGCTGTTTGCACAAACAGAGTATTAAGTGCAGACAATATATTTCATAACTGAAATATATGTTTAATGGCTGTAAAGCAGTTTCTGATGATACTTAAAAGTCTGCTCTCTGAAAATGTTAGTGTAATCCTAAGGGTGTTTGAAATAATATTTTTATAAAAATAGAAACAGAGTTATTTATAAATTGATTTGTAGAGTATTAGTTGTACTTTGTCACACTATTGGAAGATGATGAGCTTTATGGCACAGATACAAACTTTGTTGATCTCTCTGAGAGTTTACCGAGTATTACATCATGTTTACAGCTCAATTATAGACACAGAACCTTTAAGTATTCCTCATAAGAACCTTCATGTTACAAAGATGTGACTCTGCAGTACATTTATAATTCCATTATCACAATCAATGGCAGCATGGCCATGTCCAAATCTTAAGATGGGTGCTTGATGCCTTGGAACTAATGTAGATGCTGTGCCCTACTGATTCACAGATTCCCTCAATTTCAAGGACTTTGCTGTCATGGTGATATGTGGAGACATGACATGATACATGGAGGACATGTTTATAAGGTTATGCAAAAACAAACAACAACATTGGGAGGCAATAATTACTGAAGTATCTCTATGACTGACTTTCTCTCTCCCTTCTTCCTTCTCTTATGCATACACTGCTTGGCTTTTCTGTGCCTCTACTCTCCTCTTGTCCCTGCTCCTTTCAACAGGGAGCTACCACTTATCATGGAATCATAGAATGGTTTGGGTTGGAAGGGACCTTTAAAGGTCATCCAGTCCACCACCCTGAAATGAGCAGGGACATCATCAACTAGGTCAGGTGGCTCAAAGCCCCATCAAACCTGACCTTGAAAGTTTCCAGGGATGGGGCATCTACAACCTCTCTGGGCAACCTGTTCCATTGTTTCACCACCCTCATTGTAAAAAATTTCTTCCTTATATCTAGTCTGAATCAACTCTTTTTTGGATTAAAACCACTAGCCCTTGTCCTATCGCTACAGGCCCTGTTAAAATGTCTTTCCCCATCTGTCTTATAAGCCCCCTTTAAGTATTGAAAGGCTGCAATAATGTCTCCCTGGACCCTTCTCTTCTCCAGGCTGAACAACCCCAACTCTCTCAGCCTTTCCTCTTAGGGGAGATGTTCCATCCCTCTCGCATGGAGTCTCAGCTCTGTCATGATGGAAGAGTACTGGGATGGAGCTGGATGTTTATGAGGGGATGAGACAGACCTGTGCTCTCAGCCATAACCCTACAAAGCCTTATAGATGCATCCAAAGCTTAAGCATATCACAGTATCTGGTGATACCATGAGAGTGTTTTCAGAGTTGGGTTCCTTGGCATCTCTGCCACAGAAAATTCAAATCATGCTGTTCAGCCATGCTTCTCCATACTCTCTTAGCTCATTTCCACTATCACTACAAACTCCAAAATTAAAATTGCAGTTTTAAAATCAAGTTGCTCAGAGAACAGAGGGAATGAAGCCTGATTTCCTTCAGGCTTCCAGGCATTTTACCTCTGTCTCCTAAACAACTTCACTACAATTACCAGGGCTTTCTCCTGTAGTGGTACAGCTCCTCATCAGTAAGATACAGTGCTGATGGTTGCTCTGCCAGCTGACTGCTGCTGCCAAGAAGTACAACACACTGTGTTCATGTTTTCCCCTCCATGGCATTATTTATACAATATCTCTTTCCTCTGCTTGATCATGAAGCTTGTTTAGAACTTGATTACTTTTAAAACTTTAACTTCCTCCTTCAAATTTAGTCAGAAATTACAAATTAAAAAATATTATATCCATATGAAGCCAGACTAATAAACAACTCCAGTGTCTACCTCTACTTTAATTCAGAAAAGAAGCAGGTCTGTTGTAAATCAGGAGCAGTCCAATGGAGTTGCATGGAAATAAAGGCTAATTCTCATGCTATAATACTGCTTCAATATGTGCCAAGGTATCTCTTGCAATTCTAATGAAGACTCTTGCTGTCACAAGTTACAGAAAACTCTGTATTATCTTGTGCCTTCGGGCTTTAAGCAGAGTAAGTACCTAATCTACACCGATTCTTGCAAAAAACAGTAACATCCGAGTCAAAGCTTGATGATTTGTGGATAATTGAAAAATAGGAAAAAAGAAAAAGGAAAGTCTCAGGAACATATATGTGTCAGGTACAATGTAGTTTGTGTTGCATGATATACTTCTACCTTTACTGCAATGTATTTGATTACTCAGGTCTGAATGCCAGCCTTCCTTACCCATAATTTCTCAAATACTGGCTCTTATGCATAGGTCTTAATGCTTGTTCCAAAACAAACCCCTAAAAGGCATTTGGATTCTCAATTCAGTGCATTAAAGTTAGTTGCCATCAGATGCTGGTAAAGTCATTGTTGTGATAATATGAATTGGTCAGTATGGTGTCTGTGTGTCTTCATACATATACAGGAATTGCTGTGTGAAAAGCTGAGGTCTCTCTCCTTGGGTCAGGCAACTGCAGATGGCCTCCTGGCCTTCAGAGCAACAAATGTGCAGGCTGTAAACAACCCATCATTGTAAAAAGCAAGAGATCTGGACAGGCTGGATCGATGGGCTGAGGCCAATCATATGAAGTTTAACAAGGCCAGTGCTGGGTCCTGCACTTCGGTCACGGCAACCCCATGCAGCGCTACAGGCTTGGGGAAGAGTGGCTGGAAAGCTGCCCAGCAGAGAAAGACCTGGGCGTGCTGGTTGACAGACGGCGGAATATGAGCCAGCAGTGTGCCCAGGTGGCCAAGAAGGCCAATCGCATCCTAGCCTGTATCAGGAACAGTGTGGCCAGCAGGAGCAGGGAGGTGATTGTTCCCCTGTACTCAGCACTGGTGAGGCCGCACCTCGAGTACTGTGTTCAGTTTTGGGCCCCTCACTACAGGAAAGACATTGAGCTGCTTGAGCGTGTCCAGAGAAGGGCAACCAAGTTGGTGAGGGGCCTTGAGCGCAAGTCTTATGAGGAGTGGCTGAGGGAGCTGGGGTTGTTCAGTCTGGAAAAGAGGAGGCTGAGGGGAGACCTTATCGCTCTCTACAACTACCTGAAAGGGGGTTGTAGTAAGGTGGGTGTTGGTCTCTTCTGTCAGGTGTCTGGAGATAGGACAAGAGGAAATGGCCTCAAGTTGAGGCAAGGGAGATTTAGGTTAGATATTAGGAAAAATTTTTTTACTGAGAGGGTTGTCAAACTTTGGAATGGGCTGCCCAGGGAAGTGGTTGAGTCACCATCCCTGGAGGTATTCAAAAAGCGAGTGGACAGGGTACTCCAGGGCATGGTTTAGGGGGCATGGTTAATGGTTGGACTCGATGATCTTGAAGGTCTTTTCCAACCGAAATGATTCTATGATTCTATGATAATGAAGCATTTTTGGGCAGTGTGCCCAGGGAAGTCAGAGAAAGGTCTGGCACATTGAATGTGGAGCTGATGCATACAACCTAGGCTATGGTATCTTACAGCAGAAAAGGTAGTGTATGTCACTTCACTGACATACCAGCCATATGTGACAAAACTGTCCATTAGTATTTCACCATGTGGGAGCAGTCTTTATCAATTGGGTTTGCAATGTGTCCAGTCTATTTGATAGATAGCTTATCCATGGAGAGCTCAGGGGAAGGCTAAGCTGTCTGTGCCTTACACGTTCAGCTAAGTGATATTTTATTTCTCATATGATGCTGGTCTTAGCCCTCCACTGTATTCTGCACCTGGTAAAGAAGCCCACTGCACAATAGAAAGGCAACAAGTTATAAGTGGTTCAAAGAATTAAAGATGATTAATGCCTGCTTGTTAGAGGAGGAGGTATATAAATTTGCCTTCCAGCACAACTGCAAGTAGTGTCTCCTATAGCAGGAAAGATACTCTGCATTGGCTGCTCTTTTCTTCAGCTGCACAGAGGTATGCAGGCACCTCCTTGGGACAGTGACTTCTATCATTACTGTAATCAAAGTGATAGCCAAATAATTTCACTGCCTGTTAATATGTTATCAAGCATTGGCAGCAAGATATATTATCTCAATATTTACTATTTTCCCTCCTACTATTTTTTTGTGCTGATGGCATGATATGCTGTTCACTTTTAAGAAAGCTCATTAAGGCTAATCCAGCAAAACTCTCACCGAAGCCAAGGCTTTGTGTGACCAGAGAGAGCAGGAATGGTGCCAGCATTTTCCCCTGTCAGATTCCATTGTAAGAAAAGGGAAAGGTGACTTAATGTAGTCCTAGATAGACAGCAGCTCCAAAAATGACATACTCTAAAAAATGGAGAAGATAAATCCAGCAAGAAGGAGAAAAGCTTTTCTGGTTGAAATCTTTCTTAGTTCTTTGTCCGGCACGTATGATTATGTTTTCTAGTTTCCTTCAGTTCTTTCTATTTTGACAATGCTGCCTTGACAACTCCTTAAATTATTATTAAACTACATGAGCAATGATATAGGATATAAGAACCCTTCAGTTAAGGGTTCTTATGTTACTTTTTACTTTTCCCAATTTTTGCTGCAAAATTCCTTGAACACCAGTTGCTTTAAATGAAGCTTCCTGCTAGTTAACACTCTTATTAGAGCTTTGTCTACATCTAACCCAGGCTAGTTATTTCCCTTTCCGATTCCTGTTGCTTCGTCTTCTCTGCAGTAACCTTTATTTCTTAGATTTAATCAATTTTAGGTCACAGATGAAGTAACAGAGCAGTTTCAGTTAAAAATACTTAGAGACAATAATGTCTAACACTGTTCTCTGTGATTTAATGAATAAATCATCACAAAAAAATAAATGTTAACTTAAGCAAAATACCTTCAATACAAGATTTTCATTATAAATTTTCAGTGTGTTCATATTGAAAAGCTCTGTATAAAACTGGGGGGGGGAGATTGGGGGGGAGGAGGGAAATGGCTTTTAACTGCCATTACAGGGAAATTAATTCTTTCTCTTAGGAGAGTTTTCTCTATTGACACCTGGCCAGACTTTCATGTTTAGTTGCTTCAACTTCCGTGTAGTTGCTTAGACCAGTGCAAGAGGAAGCGCAAACAGCATCAAATCCAAATAGGGTTGAAAGTTTACTTAGTGTTGATGGAAATTACTACACAAAGTGCAAGTTGTTTCACACAGGCTTTTAATCCCAAATGAAAAAAAACCAAAACAAACCCAAACCTCACCAAACCCCCACTCTAGTCTGTTCACCTTGCCACTCAGCTGTGCATCAGACTTTATCTGCTGGACTCCTGTAACAAAATCATGATCTCAGTTACACTGATGAGAAAATTCCATAAACTCATTGAAAGGTAAGATTTGCCCATGGAACAGTTTCACTGCAGCTGATCTAAATGCCTGTTTCAAAGTCTGTTAAACCCAGTGCTGGTTTGTCATTGCTTCAGATGATTTAATGCCCAGAGAGACCATTCTTCATCATCAAATCTGATCTCCATAGCCAAAACCCCATAATTTTTGGAACTGGAAACTATTTTTAGGCTGGTTTTACCAGCTTCAGTGAATATACCACTTTGTGGCTTGTTGCAACAATTAGCCAGTCATCATTAACAAGCAGTCACCCAAATGGAAAGAAAAGCTCTAGAGACACATATTTAGCTCAGTGAATTGGTGCTAGATGAAAAGGCTGATAGTTACACAGTGTTTTGCTGGTTCCAACTTGTTATCAGTGTGTTCAACCCAAGTAGTTAACAACAGCGTGCCCAGAAGTGATGAGATCCTGGCAGCTTTGCAACTGCTAGTTAGTTGCATTCCAGTATCAGTAGTGATTTTGTTAACAGAAGACTTCTTCCCAAAGGCTTTGCCAAATGGCTTGCTTTGAATGGCTAACCCTTATAAGCAGCTTCATTTAAATAAAAGTGAGCATAATAAATTAAGTGAAAATCAAACAAACTGAATTGTTCAAGTAGATGTATAAAAACGACGTGGCAGAAAATCAAACTGTGCCTTCCTCACTTTGCGTTCATATTGATTTCAAGGAAAAGCAGCAGCGGTTTGTTTTCCTGGTTTTCTTGCTCATAAATTCTCAATTTTCCTTAATGATTAACCCCTTGCTCCATTGCAAACAGGGTTGTTTTATGTATGGAAAATTTAAACCCATGGAGATAAATAGGTAGTTCTTCCCAGCAATTAAATTTTAATTTGCGAATCCATATTTTCTGTGCTAATAGATCCAAAGTCTTTCTGCCAGTCACTTGTTCTAATGCACAAAAGAGCACATACTCTTTACCCTTAGGGCTTACATCAAAGAAAATATTTACATGACATTGCATAAAACTGAAATGGGTCACTAGTAAATGTCCTAGCCTTGTGTCAGTCTGCAATCAGTAGTTGCACTGATCCTGAAATAGGAGAGATGAGAGATTGTTTATGTCCTTGCTGGTAGGAAGGAAAGCAGCTGAAAGACTCACGTGGAAAGGAACAAATGTCCACTCAGCCTTAGTTCTCTAAAGAACTGCAACTGCACCCAGAAATATACACAAAATTAAGTCCCCTTCTCTTCTGTCTAGTTGCTTCATCTCTGAATGGTTTTTTTGCCCATTTACAACGGTGACAGGCAGTTTTAATTAAAACATTGAACTTGAAGTTGTTCTAATTATTGGTTTCTAATTACTGGATTTTTTCCCTGGTTCCATCCTTTTTTGTATTTCATTGTTTCCTGCAATGTAGTCCAACAATACAACCCTGCTATAAAAGCAGTGTTGGCTGGCTAAGTAAATTTTCCATTGTTCTGTACGGGTGGATATCCTACAGGCTCCATCTTTCTTCAGCAATCATGTTGACTGTTGTGCCATCAGTATGCTAATTGTAATGGGAGAGGGTTCTCCCTCACTTTAGGATACATCCTGGTACTCCTCCTCACAGAGGCCTCCAAACATTTTTATTTTTCTGCAGTCACCACTAATCTTACTGTAATCACTACTGTTCTTATTTCTCTGCACATACAGATAAGTATGAAGAACAAGCATAAAATCCTCTTTTCCCCTACATTACAAAAGACAGCAGAAAATAGTGCATCCTTAGTATCAAATAACATTAATAAACTCTGGCATGTCTGTGCAGCAACAAATTGGGAAACTGAAAGCAGTTCTTAACAGGACAACCATCTTGCTGCCCATCCTGTGGTTGAAGGGCCTTTAGCTACCCGTTATATGGTATTTGCTTCCTGTGTATAGCCACAGTATAGGTGCAAATGGATCATTGTGCCCACTTGGTTAACTCTAGCAGTCAAGGTACCACAGGGTGGACCTCAATGCAAGTTGCATGAGTCTCCTATGGACTCCCCCATCTACCCTCAGCTGCTGAACTCCTGCTGCCACATATAGTCCAAGCTAGCTAGATAAATTTGCTTTAACCTGCTTGGAATCTAGCACATGAGCATCACATTACCTCTCTGGCATGCAGGGCTATTTCTTATCAGTTACAGGATAAAGAAAAAGCATGCCTTTGACTTAGGTCTTATAACCAGGCATGTTTTGCCTCCGTAAAGATCCATGGTCACAGAATCACAGAATGGTTGAGGTTGGAATGAACCTTGAGATCATCTGGTCCAAGCCTCCTACTCAAGCAGGGTCACCTAGACCCAGCTGCACAGGACCATGTCCAGACAGCTTTTGAATATCTCAAAAGATGGAGACTCCACAACTTCCCTGGACAACCTGTGCCAGTGCTTGGTCACCCTCACAGTGAAAAAGTGTTTCCTGATGTTCAGGAGGAACCTCCTGTGTTTCAGTTTGTGCCTATTGCCTCTGGTCCTGTCACTGGGCACCACTGAAAAGAGCATGGCTCTGTCTTCTTTACACCCTCCCTTCAGGTATTTATATATTTCTATTAATAAGTTTCCCCCTGAATCTTTTCTTCTCCAGGCTGAACAGTCCTAGCTCTCTCAGCCTTTCCTCATAGGAGAGATACTCCAGTCCCTTAATTATTTTAGTGGCCCTTTGTTAGGCTGTCTCCAGTATGTCCATGTCTCTCCTGTACTCGGGAGCCCAGAACTGGACACAGCACTCCAGGTGTGTCTCACTAGCACTAAGCATGACATGCTGGCAACACTCCTTCTAATGAAGCCCCGAAGGCTGTTGGTCTTCTTTGCTGCAGGGGCACATTACTGGTTCATATTCAACATGGTGTCCACCAGCACCCCAAGTTCCTTTTCTGCCAAGCTGCTTTCCAGCTAGTCAGCCCCCACAGTCTTTGTGTATCTCCCCTGACTGGAGAACCTTTTGACTCTGCTCAATTTATAACCATTTAAATCAATCGGTGCTCTTCCTTTTGGAATAATCCCTTCCTCCAAAGTTTTTCAACCTACTCGTTCTCATTGTCTGCATTACTGCTCTGGTTAATAAGAACAATTTTTGTGAATAAATCTCTCTCTCTCCCCTAAAGGCATATTTTCTCAAGCGCCTTTTTTTATTTTCCCTCTGCAATAATTATCTTTGATTTATGGTGTTCCAGTGAGGAACTGAAGGTGTGGTGAAGATGAAGAGAAAATTTGGATTTCTGGGGAGGCTGGATGAACTTTTAAGGTGTTTATGTCTTCATCATATAATCCTAAAAAGCAAGCAAGCAAGCCAAAAACTGAGGAGTAGAGAAAGGAGAAGCTCGTAGAAGTATTTTCGGTAAAGCCAGTTTTAAAGAAGTTTTCCAGGGACATCAGTGAAGTTTGTGAAAGGACATTATTTGATTGTTCACAAGTAAAATTGTATGTCCAGCTTTAGATTGAGCAGTTTCTTCTTTCTTTAAATGTCCTGTAAGTGATGCTAACATGCACTTAATGCAAAAAACTATGATGAAGACTTTAAAAAACAGGATCGTCTAAATCTTCATTGAACCACAAGCCTGATATTCAAAATTACTGTGTTCAGCAGTTCCTCTCCTAGAAATCTTCATATTTACCCACTGAACAAGCACTTTGGCATTAATATTTTACCCCATACACACACTAACAGGCAGGTAAAGTGTTCTCTAACCTGTATAGGTTTACTCCAACCATGATTGCTTGAAATCTGGACCAATGTGCTTTTATGTCACACTCTTCACTAGAAACATTTTTACCTTATCACCCAGGAAACTGCATTTGGACATTTTTGATAAGAGGCTGTGCTATAACTAAGGCCTTTTTTATAGCTGATCTCTTGAGGTTTGTGGATCATAATGAGATTTTGAAAAAGGTGTTTAATCCATGCTAATTCAGCATGGTCTCTGTCATGATATTGTGATGGTCCTATATAACAGACCTTATAGCCAGTCTGTAACTACTTGTCCCAGTCTTGAATGTAGATGCTACCCCTTTATTACTGATGGTCAGGCAGCATCTTAATGTAATCTTAAGAAAACATTTCAAGTATCTTTAATTGCTCTTACTTCACAACAAGGCTACAGAACCAGTACTGTGTAATCATTTGTGCCTTTAGAGACCACTTTCACTATGGCCTGATAATTATGCTTACATCCTTGCACAGTGCTAATTTCACCCATTCAGATTGCAGGCTTTGTAACAAATTTAAATTACAAACAAAGCAAAGTGTTCATGAAAAGTGCATTAGCTGCATAAGCTAGAAATACAGAAACTGAATATGTGATTTATGCAAATTATGGAACTGCAAGTACTTTCCAAATTAAGCCAATAATCTGTAATGTAAACATAGTAAAATGTTGTAAAAAACATTATTTGAGTGTATCATGAAAAATGCTGTATAGCTACTGTATAAAAGGCTTTATTTCTGGTTGTGCCTCCTGAAAACAGGAAATAGAGTTGATAAGGCTGGAGAACCCTCAGCATGGAATCAAATGCCCAACATTCATTTTGGTTTGTGGCTTGTGAACTCTTCTGGTGTGGAACTATCAATCTTTGCATGAAAACCAAGAATTTGCATGCTGCACTTTGATCCATTTTGTTAACTTGGTTAAAACCCAAATTATTGTCAAGGTTCTTTTTAAGATGTTTCTAAACAAATCTCTTCATAACCACTGAAGGACCTCTCCTTTAGAGTTGGTTGTGATCTCCTATTTGCTGAGATGCAGACTGGCTGCTGGGCTTCTGCCCACACAGAATTGGGCACTGCACACAAAACTGCCATATTCTTGGCCTTTACACTGTGAGGACAAGTTCCTCCAGAGCTCCAAATAATGGACAATACGTAGTTATCATACCCCATTAAATCCTCAGCTGTCCAGGATCCTAACAAGATAGTGAAACCGCTCCTGTTCATCCTTGAACATATATGTGTTCACTCATCCATGACCAAGTTACTGCTCTGACCCTACAGCCCTAGATCCTGGTGGGAGAGCAGCAGATGTCCCTTCTGGCCCTTCTCTTGCCTTCCTGGTCTTCTTATACTCCAGTTGGGAAATGAAGATGTTACTAGTAAAAAGAGTGATGGGCAACACTGCCTGGATGAAACTAAGGCTCTGATCATCCCCAAACACTCAGGCAGAGGAAGGAAGTGTCTGTAAAATGGACTAGCTGCACAGAGGAGTACCTGAGGAGGTTTTCTCCTCTTATGCCTATAGCCTGGCAGTAGCAACAACTTATGATCAGAAATGGTGACATTTTGAAAGCTGTTTTCTTCCCACAGCAGAAAGAAAAATGAAATAATGGTAGCATGGTAGAATTTTCCGTTTAAGATCATTAGCAGTTATTCTAGGCACACCAGAATGTCCCATGTCACAGTAAATAGAATTATTTTGTTATTAAGTAAAAAAAAACCTCAAACAACAAAGCATTTAAAATGAAATCTGAAAATACTTTGAAAATTCAGGATGGAAAGTCCATTTGATCCATTTTGATAGCATCAGAATTGAAATCCTAAACAAGTCCTTTAATTCCTAACTGTAAGTTTGACCAGGCTTATTCAAAATGAACCTGAGTCAATATCCGTAACAGAAGTTTTCTAGACTCAGCTTGTATGTCATGTTGTCTACATGGCTCCATTTTCTGCAGAAAAAATAATACATTTAAGAGATCTGATACAAATCCCATTCACATTAATGGGTGGATTGTCTCTGACTCATATGGATTTGGGTTCAGGCATGGAAGGGCCTGCCACATCCTTAATGGGCTGGAGAACTGATTAACAGAGCAATGCTATGGAATGAAAGAATACAAACCAGTATGATGCTTTACTTTCACCTCTGGAACAAGTACAGCTGTGGAAATGCTAGGGCAGTGAGTGTATTGCCAGGTAAAAAGAAATTGTACTCAAGTTAGAGAAAAGAGGGATGTGGATCTTAAAAATTTTATAGTGAGCTTAGAAAACAGTACATACTGTCTGCTTTCTAATTACCCAAGGAGCAACAGAATAAAAGTTTGTGAAGAGTTTGTGCAGGTGTGTGACGAGAAAAACTACTCAAGATTTTGCTTGCCTTTGAAAGTCTTCACTGCATATGATGAAGTCATCTGTGTTCAAAACATAGTGGTGTCTACCCTTTTCTGCAAACTCTGGTGATATTCTTGTAGCTGAGGTCACAAACCTATCTTAATAGTCTTTCACTCAATAATCTTTCCCCCTCAGGTTGCTTTCTCTAGCCATCGCCTGAAACCTTTGTGCTATTTGACCTTGTAGAAACACGTGTCTAGAATTGCCGTCCCCTTGATACCTTGAAAGTCAGTCAGAATCCTGAACATTTCCTTGTTAATTTTATCATGTTCAAATTTAGCTTGCTTGACCCTACATCCTACTGAAGCCAGAGAATGTACTATATAGAACAGTACCATTCACATCTGAGTAGCAGTTTGCATTTGTGGATGAATAAAATGTAAGATTTAGCCTTTGCACTATAAAATAGGACAAATTCTTAGATTCATGTATTTTGCTACATGAATGTAAATGTTCAGTATTTACAAGTGTCAGGTGTACAACTGAGAATGCTTTCTTGTTATGTGACCAAAACACATTGTGTACAGGTGCAGCATAAGCTTATTGAATGACATAACCTCTGGCAATTCTATTTCACAAATAAGCATTTAATAGGGAGTGATAGAAAATGAGTTGTTACATTATGATGTTAAGTTTAACCTTGCAACCCTGACTTCTGGATACAGTGAAACATGAATTGTAGTGTCATTTCATTTCTCACTATCAGATTGGCAAGAAATGGAGTATTGTCACTACAACCTATTTGAGGTTAGCTGCTGTTTTATGGGAAACTGAAAAACTCTCTACTGGGAGAATGCAGCATATAGCTGTTATTTTCTATCTTCTCTGACTTTTCTCAGATGACATTGGAACAAATGCTGCTGTTTGCCCCTAGTCCACCTACTGCCACTTAGAATGGGAAATTCTTAGATTAACCTCCTGGTTAAATATACAGCACCAAGTGGGAGGTACCAAGGTGGATTTTAGTAAATGCTGGTGAAGAGGAGGCAGTTGCAGGAGCAGCAAATTAACTCCAAGGAATAGGGACCCTGTTTTCACGCAAATGTTTCTGTTAATAAAGAACGAAGAAGAAAACCACAGAAAAACAATTTGTATAAAAGGTCTCTAAATAAAATGTTTTTATTCCTTAAGATGTCAGCAACTCTTCAGTGCTTGATGCCTCCATATATGGGTATCGGAGTATTACATACAGCTACATGCATTTTTGATACTCATAATGCAGGAATTGATCTTTCTGATTACATCAGTGTGCTTTAGTATAATTTGCTGAGACAGACACAGAAAATGCTTGATTGCAAACAATGCTTTGAAGACACAATAGTTGACTATTAAGGCTAGGATTAACCAAAAGGAGATCATAAAACAGCATGATACAATATGCCAAGTGATTGCAAAGATGTTTGAGGAGGTAACTTTTAAACAACTTCGACATACCTCTGGGCCAATTCTGCCATCCTTAGTCATGCTGAGTAGCATTTTTTTCCACTAATAGCCCTGATCTGATCAGTGGGACTCTTTGCAAAATAAGGCACAACTCAGTGTGAGCAAACATGGCAAAAATGGGTCCATGCTTTACTGTGTTTATATGCTTATTTGTAGTTACTTGGCGAAATGATTTGTTGGTACTGACTTTTTGATACAAAAATACAAATTAAACCTGAGTGTATTTTTCAAGAACCTGCTTCTTCTGCTGGGATTTCTCTGCATCATGAGCAAAAGGATAGCAGTCTGACCAGATATCCATACGATCCTCATCAGTCTGGTGTTTAAGAACTGAATAAGTATCAATTCCTTGGAAAGAAGGAGTGTTGTTCTCACTTGATAGCCAAGGAGCTGGGGCACACACTAGATGGAAGATTTGAAGAATAAAACAAGTTGAGGTAAGGGGAAAGGCTACTGTCCTAGACTTCAAGAGGAGGCAATTTTCTTTTGAGTTATAGTCAGCTTTATTGTCTTTACCCATGTTCAGGATGAAGTGGATTAAAATGCTTATTAACAGGGCTTTCAGCTTTTTTTTTTTTTCAGTCTGCAAGCACAATCTAGTTCACTTTTTATTAATCTACATTAATTACCATGCCTAAAAAACATGAACTGCTTCTATTCTGAGTTCGTTGCCTTTCTGGTAGTTATGGCTTTGCTATAAAATCCATAAATTTGTAAATGACCTTGATTTCTCTCTTGTTGTTTGTTCTGAAAATTGACGATGACAATCTAATGCTCCCTCCATTGAGCTTTGCGCAGTAGACCATATTATCAGAGATATTTTCTTAATAAATGTTTTTATTTGTAGTTGTTCAATCAAATAGTGCTTTTGAAGAGGCAGAAGAGATTTTTAAGTGTGATAGGAGATGACAAAGTGAGAAAATAAGTGTCACACTTGAGGAAGGTGCTAGTTTAGTGTTACACTTAAGCAGCAGACCCTTTCACTATGCTGCTACAAGGTACACATTGATCCTTAACTTGTCACATTGGCCTCTTGATGACTTTGCCTGCCTGATGTATCAGTTTATTCTTTTTTATTATTATTATGCATTTCTTTTTAATCCAGTAGCCTGTGTGGAAAGGTAGAGACAGGTCTCAGTTGTTGTTGGGCGTGACTGCTTGGGGCTTAGCTGCACTAAGCCTAGTGCTGCATGCTTGGAGAGCTCTCCTCTCTGGCACAAGCTGGAGAGCACACAGCACAGCAGGGGTGTAATGCAAAGGGGCATATATACTCCTGTGAAAATTCAGTTCTATTTTTGTGTTGTGTTGCAGCTCATAATAAGATTGCGGTGTGCTTCCGGTGGTAACAGCCAGCAAGTCAGGTCTGATGGCAGCATTTCAGTCAGCTGTATGTCCGAAACATGTCTCAAAAGACTACTTTTGTATACAATTAGAGGGGCCAGGCACTCCAAAAGAATTAGTTCTGGAGCTGATTCAGAAAGAATCTGGGAGTTGATAATCAGGCTTTTTAAATGCAAGTCAAGAGATAGGTGCATAAAACCTGAAGAATGGTCATGCTTGGTCAGACTAAGGCCCACCTACATCAATGAAACACATCTTCCCACATTGTCTTGGGCAGTGGTGAGCAGCTAACACTAATCACAATACCAACTAACCACAAGCATCAGCAGTGATTCCCTTTCAACTTCTGGCTATCAGCAGATTAGGAACTGCCTCTTCTGGAGATTGCATTCAGAACAGCAATGGAAAAGAGTTCATCCGCCTGTGCTCTTTCACAGCACAAACTTGTTTCCTTGGGTATTTTTTTAGTGTAGCTGTTTTTTACTTAGAAGGTCACTTACAATGAATACAGTGCAACATGCTATGAAAAAAAAAGGTGTTTTGACAAATATTCTGTGTATAGTTGCACAAAAATATGGAAAAAATGGATTAAAAAAAAAAATTGGATTGCTTAAACAACCTGACATTGTCTAAGTCAATTTTAATAAATGTTAGTGTGAAATACATGTTACGTAGCTCTGTTAAACACAACCAGGTGTCTGTTAATCCTGCCATTCACATTCTGGAGGACTAATCCAGTTAAGCTTTTCTTACATCTGTAATATAAGATAAGACTCATTAAATGTGCTGTTACCTTGTTGCAGTACACTCCCCGCTGCCACATCCCACCAGCAGGAAATGAAATTTCTCCAGGAAGGGAGAAGGGAAAGGAAACCCTGGAGGCCGCAGGTTGAAATTTGAACTGGCCAATCGAGATGCGCCAGGTACAGTGAGGTGACCCTCCTAGCCAATAGAATTAAATGCCCACAGGTCAGATTCGACAGGGGTATAAACGGGGTCCCGCCGGAGGACATGTTGGCAGTCCTCCTCAGAGCAGCGGGTCTGCAGTCAGGGACTCCCCCTCGGGTTGGGGCACCGCCCGAGGTAACTCCTCGAGGGAGATAGATAGCCCTCAGCTTTTAGGTGAGTGATATGTGCATTTTGAGCCATCACTTTAAATATTGGGGATTCTTAAGTCAGCTGTGTAGTATTAATTCTCTTTACATCATTGAGCCTGTGGTTTTATAAAATGTTACCGGACTTCTAACTAACTTTTGCTGAAGAATAAATCTGAGTCTTAACACCTATTGGATTTGGTTAGTTGTGCATCTGTAACATACCTATCCAGGTTATACTAAAAAATTGCAGGCTTACAGTTTATATTACAGCAACAGCTCCCTATTTGCTAGTGTTTCTGAATGCCTCAAGTCACATTTTGGTCTCTCAGCCTTTACCTGATCTTGCAGAGTAGGAATTAACGATTGTCAGCCACTTACCATGCTCTAGATTTGACAACACTTATGCTTCCTCCTTTCAGTACTCTGTCTTCAAGCATCATTTCCAAAGAAAGTATTTTTATTTATAATATCTTTTTTTTTCCTAATGCTTTGCTAAAGATACTATGCACACACTTTTCACTACAACCCAAGTTAAAGAGGCTGATCCTTCATGGACAACAATGAAACAAGCTCAAATCTACCCCATGGTGCATATTCTTCTGCAGGAAACTGTACTCATGTGTTTTCAAGGAAGTGTATGTAGCCATCTCAGACTGGCCCCAGATCACATCTACCCCATTGAACTGTTTGCAGACTCTCCTGTCAGATTCTTTTATTTGGACTTGCAGGTGAAGACTACCAAAGATACCTGATGCAGAATTGAAACAGCAGGTTGCAGTTGTATTTACATATTCTGTGTGCATATGAGATATATAAAAATGTGCATACAGATACATGACACATGTAAACATGAAAAAAAAACCTTACTCTCTGCCAGCATGTTAACTGTATATTCTCATAGGATGCACAGAACACACATATGATCCATTAGATCTTTTTTATGGATGACATTGCTCAAAAAACCCCATGGTCTAAGATACACGGAAATTTTCACCTCTTTTCACAAAGCTTGGGATTCCTCAGCCTGTACCTGAGTGCTCCCTGCTGCAGACTAGCCCTTGAACCCACTCAAGGCCTCACACTGCTCCTTTACCTTTTTTCACCAGATACCAGCCTTTGACCAGCCAACTTCACTGAAATCCTGTGTGTGAGTGTGTACTTGCTAGATTTGCCCACCTGCCCTCAGCACTGGTATTCCAGCACCTTGCTTAGCTGTGTGATGTTGGGGTGTCCTCACGCTCACTCAGGAACCCAAAAGGCTCTCATGAACCAGTCTCACTCCCGTTCACATCTCTCACATGTTCTCATGTACTTTGCATATAGTTGATCTCAGTGTTTTGAGGTGACCTCAGGTCTAAGCGTAAAGGTGTGAAGATACAAATCTAGGTGTAACATTTTCCTTTTACCTGGGACCACTCTGTTTGGAAGCAGAAGACAATGCAGCCCTATTGTCAACACCATTTATGCGCTGTCTATCTTTTGAAACTACTGAATTCATACATTTATGGGACTGTGTCTTCTCTCTTAAAACAGTTCAACAGGTCTCCTCAGAAACCTTGTGCATAGAACACCTAGTGACATGCTTCTTAAGTGCTCCCTGTATGACCTGTACAATTGCCATAAAGTACAGTTGTCATCATTGTGCGTTAGGTGTCAAATCAGATTGACCTGAACTGCATGTTGGCACAGCTCAAGAATGGAATCACTCTCTGTATCAGCTTCAACATAGATAACGGTCTCTGTTACACTGAGGACAGGAATCTACCATGAACCCCATCCTTTTTTCTAATCTTATATTAGCTTCAGACTGACAGAACAATGTGAAGAAATACATTTTGCAGGCTTCTGTGTTTTCTTCTATTCTGTTAGCAGAAAGTTATCTGCGAAGAGAAGAACCTTTTGGTAGGTGGATGGGTGGCAGGCCACTGCTCTTGCAAGCAGAACCATGCACATAGCTGTAACTGCAATCAGTTTAAGTTACAGTATGGTGACTAGGATGCAGATCTATGTTGCATGTGAACTGGGTTTTGTTCCTAAGTGAACATGTGCCATTGCCTTTAGATGTAAATAAAAGCAAAGAAAAAAAGTGAGGGCTTGCATGGTCTGAGTGCTGGGCACATGCAATCTGAATGCCAAGGTCCAGAGCTCCTTCTCTCACACAGCACATGGGCAGGACCATGTGCCTCAGAGTGAGATCTGGGCTGTAATGAGCATGACATGGCCTATGGCTGCCCACTTGGAAAAGCTGAACTCAGAGATGTGCCTGAAACCTTACTTTTCCCTGAGACTTGGGCCTATCCTTTAAAAAAGGTAATAAGAAGAACCCTTAAAAAAAGGGTAATTACCTTTTTAAAAGGGTAATAAGGAGGACCCTGGGAACTACTGACCAATCAGCTTCACTTCGGTGTCCAGTAAGATCATGGAACAGATCCTCCTGGAAGTTATGTTGAAGCATATGGAACACAAGGAGGTGATTACAGACAGCCAACATGGATTCACAAAGGGCAAATCATGCCTGAGTAATCTAGTGGCCTTCTATGATGGAGAGACTGCTTTAGGGGATAATGCAGAAGCTATTGACATCATCTACCTGGACTTCTGTAAGGCCTTTGATACAGTCCCTCACAGCATTCTTGTCTCTAAATTGGAGACAAATGTGTTTGATGGATAGACAGTTCGATGGATAAGGAATTGGCTAGACAGCCGCATCAAAAGAGTTACAGTCAATGGCTCAATGTCCAAGTGGAAACCAGTAATGAGTGGTATCCCTCAAGGGTCTGTATTGGCACAAACACTATTTAGTAGCTTCAACAATGACATAGATAGTGGGATTGAGTGCACCCTCAGCAAGTTTGCAGATGACTCCAACCTAAGTGGTGCTGTTATTCTTGAGGCAAGGGTGCCATTCAGGGGGACCTTGACAGGCTTGTAGGAGTGGGCCCATGCGAATCTCATGAAGTTCAACAAGGCCAAGTGCAAGGTCCTGCACTTGGGTCGGGGCAACCCCCACTATCAGTATGGAATGGAGGTTGAATGGATTGAGAGCAGCCCTGAAGAGAAGGAGTTGGGGATATCTGGTGGTTGAAAAATTGGACACAAGCTGGCAATGTGCACTTGCAGCCCAGAAAGCCAATCATATCCTTGGTGGCATCAAAAGAACCCTGGCAAGCAGGTGGAGGGAGGTGATTCTTCCCTTCTATTCTGCTCTCGTGAGATCACACCTGGAGTACTGTGTCCAGGTCTGGGTCCTCGGTGCACGAAAGACAAGGACCTGTTAGACTGGGTCTAGAGGAGGGCCATGAAAATGATCAGAGGGCTGAAACACCTCTCCTGTGAAGAAAGGCTGAAAGAGTTGGAGTTGTTCAGGCTGGAGAAGAGAAGGCCCTGGGGAGATGTGAGAGACTGAATTGTTATCTTGAGCTGTTTGTCTCAAAGATTGTTAGGTGTGAGAGACTGGACTGTCATCTAAAGACATTCATCTCAAGAATTGTGAACTGCTTATCTCGAGCTCTTTGTCTCTGAGATGGCCTAAGCAGGACATTCCTCCGCCCATAAGGAGAATTACTAGGCCACTGAGGCATTCAGGAGAGGAAACCAGCTGAAGCCGACAAGCATGCAAGAATGTGGAGGCTACCATTCTCATGGAAACTGTAGTCTTTGAGATAAGATACTGGTTTCTAGTGTTGATCACGCGAAGGTCGTGCAACAGACGAAACCTGCAGCACATGAACAGTGCATGAACAGTACGTATGTGCATGCACCATCGAACTATGCCCTATAAAAACCCGTAGAGACAAGCCATGGTGTGCACCCACCACCGAAGAATTGAAGACTGAGGACCAATGGGACACCGCTGGATCCATGGTGGTGACTATCCTTGCAACCCTATCTCTTGCTTGATTTCTACCTTTTCTTCCGTTCTATCCTATCACTACTATTTTCTACTTTTGATACTTTTGATAATAAAAGCTCTTTTGGGTATACAGCATTTGACCTCATTTGTGTCTTAATCTCGCTCTTGGGATCATATCGAAACCTTCCCTGACATTGGATGGGGACATTTAAATTGGCATCACGGACAGGATCCCTTGAGACGAGAGTGCCGTACTGTTTCCAAAATACGTGAGACCTCTCAGGAACATAAGGGGAGCAGGCTTGTGTTGTGTTGTGTTTGGAACTTTACGTGCTGCCTTCCTGAGATGACTGCTTCCCCGCTTTGTGTAAGATGAGTGATAGTAAAATTGCCCCTTTGAGGAAAGAAGTTTTGTTTAATTTTTTAGAAGAACATAAAGCGCAACCCTCTGTGCCGGGGGTAGACTGGGCTCAGGGAAATTGGTATAATCTGCAGAGCATTGTTGATCGGATGGTCACTTTACAGGAAGATGCTAGACTGCGGTCAGGGAAAGAAAAAGCAATTGTCTGTGCCCTTCTCAGTGCCAGTCTGGCTGCAGCAGTGGAGGATAGGGATTGCCACCTCACTGCAGAATCTCAAATTATTGAATCCCTCCAAAACCTTGTTCAGTCCCTTCTGGGACAAGTGGCGGGATTAAAAGCACAACTTGAAGCAGAAAAGAACCAAGTGAAACATCTGCAAATTGCTCTTAAGGAGCAGCTCTTTGCAGATACTGTCCGTGAGGAAATTTCTCCACAATCAGAAATTGGCTACCCCTTTAAGGACCTGCAGGCAGCAAAAGAGAAAGTGGAGAAGTTGGAGCTGCCTTTATTGCGACCCTTAGTCAAAACTGAATATATTTATGATGATGAGCAGGACCAGCTCCTCCAAGTTACAATTAAAGAGGTCCCCTATCCTGCCACTGAGTTGGCGAAACTGAAAAAGGAATTTGGCCGAACCCCTAAGGAGTCAGAAACAGAGTATGTGTGGAGAGTATCGTTGTTGGGGGGGGACACCAGATTCTGTTAACTGAAAAGGAGGTGGAAGGATATTGGGGACCGGGAATGTTTTTAACTACTGGGGATTACCGTGCCCCCTGGTCTTTAACCCAACGGGCAGCCTATTGGGCGGAGGGTTTGAACCCCTTGGAGAGGGGGGATCCCCTTGCGATTATGGGGACCACTAATTGATCAATTAGTGGAGAGTGTGCAAAAGGCAGCTTGTCTGCAGATGATGTATGATTGAAAATTGGAGCCTACACAGGAGTCACCGATGATGATGTCAGTGGATCATGAGCAAATGACTCCTCTTATAAGGGGACTCCCTGATTCTCTGAAACCGATTGGTATACAGTTACAAGGAAAGGAACAGGCAATGCCCCAGAGCAAGGGTGTTGCAGCTGCTTTAGGAGGATTCACGCCTGATCGACCCCCAGATAAGAAAATGTGGACTTGGGGAGAAGTGGCCCAAGAATTAATTAATTACGGGTGCAAGTATGGTCCCGTTAACACTCCAGCCACCAAAAAGGACTCCAGGGGCTTGAGGCGGGCAGAAGTAAAAATAGTTCCGTGCCCTGGGAGTGATAAGAGAACACCCATTGCTAAACTGCTGGGGGGGAGAGATATCCCGAACAAACGTAATAGACTGTGGGCACAGGGACACCAGAAGGGGATCCCGCATGACTTAATGGACAGGATGCCAACAGACAAATTAGAAAAATTGGTAACAGGGTGGCCTGATAAATCAGCAAATAGAAAAGTGGATTTTGAGAATACTACTCTTAACGCACCCTCCCTGATTGATTTATCAGAACCAAATGCCACCCAAAAGCCAGTGGGAAAGTAGATCTTTCGCCTTTCAGTGGTGAGCAGCGGGGCAAAAGTTGGATGTATATCAGACAGCTCACTGAAAACAGCTGGGGTGATTTACTAATTACAGGCATTGTGGGGCCAAGACAAGTCCCGGTCAACTTTTTGGTAGATACCAGAGCTCAAATTTCAGCTATTAAAACCAAAGATCTTGCTAACTGCGGAATTACACCCTCCAAACAGTGGCTTTTTGTGGCAGATGCATTCGGCATTGTTCAGCCACAGGCATTAGCAATGGTCAGCCTGCATTTGCCAGGAGAAGATAGTGCCACTACAGTGACAATGGTTGTGGGGGAGTTTCCACTTAACCTTTTAGGACTTGATGTTTTAAAGGGAAAGACCTGGATTGATAATAAAGGGAGACAGTGGTCATTTGGCTCTCTCACAATAGATATTCGGCTGTTACAAACCCGCCGCTGCTTCCCCCTTCAAAGCTTACAACTGTTAATCCCTACCCAATACCCTTGGGGGCCAGAGAGGGAATAGCGACTGTGTTAGAGGACTTAAAGGGACAGGGTATCATGATTCCAACCCATTCTCCTTTTAACTCCCTGGTGTGGCCAGCGCGAAAACCTAATGGCAAGTGGAGATTAACTGTAGATTATCACGGACTTAATGCAAATACAGGTCCATTGACAGCTGTGGTACCCAATATTGCTGAGCTTATAGCTACAATCCAGGAACGAGCCCACCCGATTATGGCAACAGTGGATGTTAAAGACATGGTTTTTTATGGTCCCCCTGCAAACAGAGGATCAAGACCGCTTTGCATTTACTTGGGAGGGTCAGCAATTTACTTTTACCTGACTCCCACAAGGGTATAAGCATTAGCCCACTCTAGCTCATCATGCGTTAGCGCAGGAGCTAGAAGTAATTCAGACAGAGGAGGGGGTCAGTGTTTATCAGTATGTTGATGACATTCTTGTGGGTGGAGATGAAACAGAAAAGGTTCAGAAAACTCAGGATAATATAGTTTCTCACTTGGAAAGCTTGGGGCTGAAAATTCCACCAGAGAAAATACAAACACCCTCAAGCAACGAGAAGTTTTTAGGAATTTGGTGGAAGGGAGGAATGACATGTATCCCCCCGACACCCTTTCCTTATTAGATAAGATTAAAATACCAGAGTCAAAAAAGGATTTGCAGCACGTACTAGGATTACTTGTGTTTTGGAGGAAACATATCCCTGATTTTTCAGTTATTCCAAGACCCCTGTATGACTTGTTGCGAAAAGGGGCTCAGTGGGAATGGACCAAGCCCCATGAAGAGGCATTGCAGTTAGTTGCTAGTTTTTGAAGCGACTACCCATCAAGCTCTCAGTCCTATTCACCCCACAGACCCTGTCCATATTGAATGGGGATTTGCCAAGAGCGGGCTATCAATATATTTATGGCAAAAGGGCCCCAAAGGACCCACTTGACCTATTGGGTTCTATTCTAGCAGTTTTAAGGATGGGGAAAAAAGATATACTGCTTGGGAGAAAGGTTTGTTTGTAGTCGGTTTAGCCCTGAGAGAGGCTGAACGGACTATTCAACAACAGCCTATAGTGCTTAGAGGCCCGTTTAAAGTAACCAAACCAGTTTTAGCAGGAACTCCACCCTCCTGACAGGGTGGCCCAGAGAGCCTCTGGGCAGAACAGTATCCACCAGTCCTAGTTAAACTCCCCACGGTAGGAGCCATACCTCTGGTACTGGAAACTCCGATGAATAAATATGCTTGGGAAGCAAAAGTTGCTCATGGAAAAGAACATAAAATCAATACCAGGTGGATTATTCCATCCTTCTAATAACAATTTACTTCCGGTTCCTTAGAACGAACCGAGTCTGTTTTTCTTTTCTCTTTCAGGTGAAGACTCTGGAGCCTGCCTCATTGTCTGTGTAGTTTTATCAGTGATTGCTTTGTTAATCTTTATAGGATGTTTGGCATACTACCACAGATGTTGTTTTGGTCGACCATTGTCACCACCTTTAATATCTGGGGAAAATCCTGTACCTCCCTCTTTGGCTTGGAGTGGCAAAATGAATTTATGGCTCTAGACCAGCAGGTGGCCAACACTTTTAATCTGACTAATTCTTGGGTATGTGGTGGGCCCTTAGGTTTGCAAAGCTGGCCATGGACTGCTGTCCCTATTTCCCCAGAATGGTTAGTGAGTAATTACAGTGAGGTCAAAAATGTTTCTTACTGGGGTGAAGACACACAGCCCTGGACAATACGAAACCCAGTCCAAGGCGAATATTGTCTGAACCGAACACAGAAAGATGGTATTCCCATGGGAAATAGCAAGTGCAACTGGACCTATGCTTATGACAACCATTGCCTCACTGACGGTTGTAGACCAATTAATTGTTCAAACCATGGGGCAGCCGTGTCACTACTAGTAAGGGACGACCAGGCATATTGTCACCTCTTGAGTTCCAGTTCTCCAAATTTTGTACCTCTCTAGCCCGGATGGGCTTGGGTGAATCACACAGGACACAGGAAACAGTTTTACCATTTTTGGTCTTCCACTAATCAGTCTAATAACTATCTTAATGTTACCTGCATTTGGCACCCCAGTTCTGGTGCCTGGAAATGCAGACTCATTGATAAAAAGTATTCTCGTGTCCCTGATGGGACTCAAATTTGGTGGTCAAGTGGTAATAAAGACCACTGTCAGGGACATTTGAGCATAGGTCCGCATGGACTTCCTATCTGTTGGGGCACCACAGAAGAAGTGGGAAACACCATGGACAGGTTGTTGATGAACAGTCTGTCAGATCACCCTCTAGGAGTAGGAAATTCAACATATTTCCAATCACCATGGACACCTACCAGTTTGTTTGAAAATGGTGTACGAGCCTTAAAGGGTCACTATTGGGTGTGTGGCCAACATGCCTACAAACTGCCACCAGCAAACTGGACTGGAGTGTGTTATGTGGGGGTGATTCGCCCCTTGGTTTTTCTGCTCCCAGAGGATGAAGGGGATGGACTGGGTGTTAAGATATATGATGATCTCAATTGATATCGGCGTTCCATTGTGTCATGGTTTCAGCCCAGCCGGTAACAAAGGACCACGCAGCCGCTCGCTCACTCCTCCCACCCGCCTCCGGTGAGATGGGGAGGAGAATCAGAAAGGAGAAAAGAAAAAAAAAAAGGAACCTCAAGGGTTGAGATAAGGCCAGTTTACTGGGACGACACAAAAAGAGAAGTTACAACAAGAACAACGGTACTAATAAAAGAATATACAAAACAAATGATGCACAGTGCAACTGCTCACCACCCGGAACCCGACGCTCCACCACTTCCCCCGCCAAGAGGGCACCCCCAGCGCGCTCCCCATTTATATACTGAGCATGATGTCACATGGTATGGAATAGCTCCTTGGTTAGTTCAGGTCAGCTGTCCCGGCTGTGTCCCCCCCTCCCAGGTTCCTGTAAAAATTAACTCTACACCAGCTGAACCCAGGACACATTGATACCTCTATAGGAGGTGGGAGTGGTCAAACCTGGGGCAAAGACGAGTGGACCCCTCAACGTATCATACAACATTATGGACCTGCCACCTGGAACCCCAACGAGTGGGTTAGCGGTGCTCGAGTACCTATCTATAATCTAAATTGCATCATCTGGTTACAAGCTGTCCTAGAGATCATTACTAATGAGACAACCTGTGCCCTTGATCTATTGCTGGATCAAGCCACACAAATGCGAACAGCAATATTACAACATCACATGGTTCTCGATTACCTGCTAGCCGAGGAAGGAGGTGTTTGTGGTAAACTAAATAATTCTAACTGTTGTTTAAAAACTGATGACAGCAGGAAAATTGTTAAGCAAATTACTGCAGGAATACGAAAGCTGGCCCATGTTCCTGTCCAGACAGGGAAAGGCTGGGACATTGACATGTTTTCCTGGCTCCCTGGTGGTCCATGGGTTAAGTGAATCCTATGGTACTTGTTGTGTGGTTTTGCCATGTTGTTGTTCTTACCATGTATCATTCCATGTTTTATACAATTGATTCAATGTGTTGTAACTAATATGCAATTTATAACTACTGTTTCACCTGACGGTGTTAAACAAATTCGTGCTGTGAGTCGAACCATGTCGTCGGTAGTACCGATTGTATGAAATGCTCTTTTCTGGCTTTTCTATAGAGCTATCTTTTCTCAAAACCACCATGGGTCCCAAAGCAATCTTTGAGCCACGGGGTAGTGTGAGAGACTAAATTGTTATCTTGAGCTGTTTGTCTCAAAGATTGTTAGGTGTGAGAGACTGGACTGTCATCTCAAGACATTCATCTCAAGAATTGTGGACTGCTTATCTCGAGCCCTTTGTCTCTGAGATGGCCTGTCTAAGCAGGCCATTCCTCTGTCCATAAGGACGATTACTAGGCCACTGAGGCATCCAGGGGAGGAAAGAGGGCTGGAGCTGACAAGCATGCAGGAATGTGGAAACTACCATTCTCATGGAAACTGTAGTCTTTAAGATAAGATACAAAACCTGCAGCACATGAACAGTGTATGAACAATACATACGTGCATACATCATCAAAATATGCCCTATAAAAAACCATGGAGACAAGCCATGGTGTGCACCCACCACTGAAGAATTGAAGACTGAGGACCAACGGGACACCGCTGGATTCATGGTGGTGACTATCCTTGCAATTCTATCCCAACTGCTTGCTTGATTTCTGCCTTTTCTTCCATTCTATCCTATTGCTACTGTTTTCTACTCTTGATATTTTTGATAATAAAAGCTCTTTTGGGTATTGACCTTGTTTGTGTCTTAATCTTGCTCTTGGGATCATATCGAAACCTTCCCCGACATTGGATCGTGACAGGAGACCTTATTGCAGCCATTTTTATTGGGATTACATGACGAAGTTCTGGTTACAGGGCAGCTGCAGGGGTGGCTTTTGTGAGAAGATGTCGGAAGCTGCCCCCATGTTGGACAGAGCCAGTTCCAGCCAGCTCCAAGATGAACCTATCTCTGGCCAAAGCTGAGAATATCAGCAACATTGCTAGCACCTCTGTGATAACATGTTTAAGAAAAGCTAAAAACTGCTGCACAACAGCAGCTGGGAGAGTCAGAATATGTGAGAGAAAAAAACTCTGCAGACACCAAGGTCAGTGAAGAAGGACGGGGAGGACGTGCTCTAGGCACCAGAGCAGAGATTCCCCTGCAGCCCCTGGTGAAGACCATGGATAAGCATGTTGTCCCCCTGCAGCCCATGGAGGAGCACAATGGAGCAGATATCCACCCTGCAGCCCATGGTGGACCCCATGCTGGAGCAGGTGGATGTGCCCTGCAGGAGGCTGTGACCCCATGGAAAACCCCATGGAACAGGCTTCTGGCAGGAACTGCAGCCCATGGAGAGGAGCCCACACTGGAGCAGTGAAATTAAAATAATAATGAAAGATGTGCCTGCCCTTGGCAGACATGGATAGAGTAAATAATCTTTGAAGGTCCCTTCCAACCCCAAACATTCTATGATTCTATGATTCTATCATTTGGAGGTATGGATATGATGGCAATGGGAGCCATAGAAGAAATGGAGATAAAAAGATTGTATTAAGAGAAGAAACCTGTAAAACTATGCCTTTTTACCTACCTCAGTCAAGAGTTTCATTTACAGTTTCATTATCAGACAGAAGTTATGCCCTCTTTTGTGAAGACAGAGAAGAAACTGTTCAGCTTTATAAGCATGGGTATCTGTCCCCATTTACATGCTCTAGGGGATCCCACATGGCCTGCAGCAGTCCCTTCAGGGTCTATAGGTCTCCCTGAAATCCATCTGCAGCCTTGTGAAGACATCTTGATACCTAAAGATGATCAAAATGGTGCTACACACCTATGTTTAGTCACTCCCAAAACATTCTGACTGTGCTGTACAGGCCTCATCTATTTTTCCTTCCTCAAATACCTCTGTCTCCTCCAAAAGCCATCCAAGTTCAAACTGCTTCTTTGACCCTTACGTAAAACAGTTGAGTCATCCTGTCAGGAGACAGGACTAACACAGCACGATTTCACTTCATGTGAGTGGGGCTGCAGCTGGTGAGTGAACACCTTGCCAAAGAGGACAGTTTGTGAGTCGTTTACAAGTCAGTGTTTATCAGACAGATCAGACTAATGCACAAACCCATGCAAGTTCTCATTCCTAAATAATCTACACTGAGAATAGATGCTAAACCTGATGAATTAGAAATAGAAGGGATTCCATGCTAAGCTTGATAATGTGGCTAATTCACTGTCAATATTTTGACAGTGCTACTGTAAAGTATCACTGAGATTTTCTCTGGGCTAATACATACCCACTGGAGAGATGTCATGCAGGTAATTCAAATTACCTGCTTTTATTACAGAAGATCTCTTGAGCACACTTCACTAACAGTGCCCTGCCAGCCATTTGAACAATGGGTGCTGGCCAGAGCCAGCTATTTAAAACGGTCAGCCCTGAAAAGGCATAATAAACCTGCTGAGCTATAAGCATGTCACCATGGCCCATACCCTCTCTCTGCTGTGTAGAGAAATGAGACCTGCAAAAGATCTTTCAACATCATTAAGTCCAATTAAATTCTAAGTAGGACAGACTGCTAAAAGACTCTATTATTCAAGCTTTTTCCCCCCTTTGTTCATCCACAGGAGGATGTGTTATGTCACAGTTCTCCAGGTCCCAAACAGGTTGTTTTCATGCATGGGTAGAGAAGTAAAGGGTTTTTTTGCATAATACATGGTCATATCAGTATTATTAATACTTAAAATGACATTTACATTAGTAAGTAAGCTGAATAATTAAAAAAATGTAAATTTAGACTCCTAACAAGCAATAACTTTGCATGTAAGTTTTATGAGAGACATTTTCATTATTTATAAAGTAGTGACAATTAAAATGAGCAAAATTTAGTAACAAAGTGTAAAAGATGGCCTACAGTCATTTTGTGCTAAGTAAATTTCAGCATGGTGAACTAGCACAGCTTCGTGTGAGTAAACTTGCATTAGTACTCTCTGTCATTAGTAGCCAACACAAATGTAGGTCGAGCTGATATCGAAATTCACAGCTCGTAAAGGAATACTCTCTAAGACTCATTTTGGAGTTTTAGAAAGCAGGCATTCTTTATTGCAGTGCTGGATGCACAGGGGATAGTTCCACCTAGCGTGCATGCCACAGCTTTGGCACTAACAGGTTATATAGAATAACTAATTGCATATTAATCAGATTAGTATACATATACATAAAAATTATTGTAACTGATTATCATAGTACTGCCTACATCCAATCATGCGCAATGAAGGATTCATTTGAGTCAAAGGGCTGATTTTGTGACCACTGACCCATTTGAAATTCTGTTGGCTGACCAAGTCTTTGTTCATCATCCTTGTTCTTTGATCTTGAAGCTTAACGTGGTTTCAGACACATATGGTCAGTTTCAATATTATTCTTATCTAATGTACAGGAACATCCAGTCATAAGAGCAAAGAACTGTAAAACTTATGAGCAACTACCTCTACTAGTTAATTACTTGGCTACACTTTTGTCTATTGTTTCAATCATATTGTTAGTATAAGATTTTTAATAATTATTTACCAAATCTCACTTTTACAGTCATCTAGCAGCAAGCCAGTTTCCACAGCTGGTACAAAATATTAAAACCATTAAAATATTTAGACATACCATACAGAATGTATGGACATATGCTATCAGAGCTATTATCCATGGTGGACTGAAATCTGAATTACTTCTATAACCCTGGGATGTAGTACTGTAAGCACACCCTTACATTTATAAGATGGCTTCTGTATGGCACAGAGTAATACAGAAGTGGCATACTTGCCTTGATGTGATTTCAAAGCCAGGCTGAGCTGCTTTTGCAAAGTTCAGCTAGCTGCAGTCTTGGGCTTCAGAATAGGTCCAGGATGGGATGAATAAGTATGGGAAGAAGAGCAAGCAAGGATGTAAGGGCATGAGGAGAAGAGCACTTCCTTTTTTCTTTAGCAATGGCACAGAAACTTGTATGGGACACTTCTGACTGGAACATTTGGTGAGGTCAATGGAATTTTTATCAATACTTCTTTCTCTCTCTGAGACAGTGGTCACTTTAATTCCCTTGTGCTTGGGAGGCAGAGGGACAGCTGCCAGTACCATTGCTGTGACCTGGAAGGGGAAGCTTTCCTGTGCTCTGTGCCTGTGAGAAGGGAGTTGATGTTGGTCTAAACATGATGGCAGTGAACTGTGGAAGTTTGCTGAGAACCTACTAGACTTCCATGCCAGCTTTGTGTCTCTCACACTGCCTGTGTACTGACGGAGAAGGACCAGGCCAGCAACCTCATAATTACTTCCACTTTCATGTCAAATGCCATGTCAGCTTGAGGGGAATCTGCTCTAGATGTCCTCGTGGTATTGATAATGTTCTTCCCCTGCAGATGCCAGCTCCAACCAGGAGCTCTTACCATTTCTTACCCCACTGCCAAAGTAATTAAAATTAAAAGACCTGCAAGGAGAAAATAACCAAGAAAATAGGAGAAATTTCTTTGCTAGTCTGGGCTTCCCGTAGGAGTTCTAATTGGCTCCCTTTGTAATCCCTGTAACAGCTCCCCTCTGATTTCAAGAGCTGGATCTGTCTTTGCATTAGGATTTTTTTGCAAAATCTTGGCAAAGTTCAGCTAGTATGGCTTCCAACTCTATAGTCATACAATGCATGAATGCATGCATATATCCATGTATATAATGCATGAATACTGTATGCATGTGTATGGTTAGCAAACTGATCAGCTAATCATAAGTCTTGCGGTATATCTGTCAGTGGAAAGAGAAGGAATCCATTTCAGTGGGACTGGCAGGAGTATGTTTGGATCCCAGTGGGAACTCAGCTTGATGGGGACCTGAGAAAGGTTCTGCTCACCCCATGTCTCCAAAACCAGAAAAGCAAACCTGGCTAGTTTCCATGTGGAGCTGAACTCCTCTGGGACGAGGAGTCAGAGGCACTGCCTGGTAGCGCAGAGCTGCCAAAGCTGGGCTCCTTTGTTGCTTTCAGCCTTCTGTTTGCCTTTTTTTGTTTTGGGGAAAATAAACATAAAGAGTTTAACTCAATTGCAGTAGACTGAAATTTCCAGTAATTGAAGGCATACCTGAACACACAAGGCTATCCACATAAGGGGGTGCGACAGCCTGTTGAGGTAGATTTAATTATTGTCACCATCACTAAGAGACAAGATCCTCTAATAAGAGAGGGGGGAAAAGTACTGTCTGATATTCTCCCAGATGGAAGAAAAGTAATACTCTATACAATTTTTATGGCTTTTCAGAAGCCTATCCAGATGACAGATTACCAGGATGATCTTTCAAGAATATTAAAAGATTATGTGCATAATGATGAGTTTTCAGTTCTTTTTGCCTTCACATTATCAAAGACACATCAATTGCATGCCATCCAGGTTGAAAAGTACTGGTTTTATTGCTGCCTTTAGATCTCTGATGCTTCCTATGGGGGTACTTGATCATTTGAGGCAAACTGTCTGCAAACCTGTGTTTGAAAAACATGTTCCTTTGCATGTGATAATGAAGACCACAAGATCGCACTGACTTTGTTTAACTGTCCTTGTGTACATGTTAAAAGCTAAGTAATATCTCTATTTGTCGAGAGGGCCAGTTTTCTTAAAGCATGTCTGCACAGTGAAGTGCAGGTGATTGCATGCTAACTCTGAATTGTGAGGATATGAACCTGTTTCAGATCCAAAGAAGTTGTTATCACAGTGCAGTACCAGTCCCATATTACATTGTTTCTGATGGGCTTATTACTGTGGGTAGAGCCATGCTTTAACATCACCACATGGAGGTATTCCAGCTGGTCTGTGCTGCCATGGTGCAGGGTGTGGGCAGACCTAGAGCAAAAAATAGAATCATAGAATCATAGAATCATTTCAGTTGGAAAAGACCTTCAAGATCATCGTGTCCAACCATTAACCATGCCCCCTAAACCATGCCCTGGAGTACCCTGTCCACTCGCTTTTTGAATACCTCCAGGGATGGTGAATCAACCACTTCCCTGGGCAGCCCATTCCAATGTTTGACAACCCTCTCAGTAAAGAAATTTTTCCTAATATCTAACCTAAATCTCCCTTGCCTCAACTTGAGGCCATTTCCTCTTGTCCTATCTCCAGACACCTGACAGAAGAGACCAACACCCACCTCACTACAACCCCCTTTCAGGTAGTCGTAGAGAGCGATAAGGTCTCCCCTCAGCCTCCTCTTTTCCAGACTGAACAACCCCAGCTCCCTCAGCCGCTCCTCATAAGACTTGTGCTCAATGGATGCATGGGCATGCATCTCTGTGCAACACCCTACATAACAGGGGTTGGAATGTGGAGGTGGAAACTCCTGAAGGTACTAGTAAGCTACAAACTACAACTAACAAAGCAAAAAAGAGAGAGAATGATTGAAGTTGTTCAGGAGACATATTGCTGGAGATGGTCTGTCACAAATGAAAAATGAAAGGAAAAGCAACTTGCATTTAAAGGGTAGGGGAACAGTCTCAATGTATTGGATGGAGCAAAAAGTGAAAATGAAGGAAGGGGAAGTGCTATTTCTGTTTTAAGAAGGACATAATTTGGGGTGTGGATTTTTACATGGTTCTTCTGAGTTCTCCAGTACAGTCATACCAATGCAGGCAAAGTAAGGCTCTTTCTACACTGTACCAGTGTAGAAATTAAAATTATTTTTTTTTCTTAATTAACTTGAGCTGGTATTAAACTACATGCTCTTTTTTCTGTGCTGCTGTGAGTGTGATGGTGGTATTCATGCTAGTTACTCTAAAGGCATCTGAGATACCTGCATTACAACTGAGTTACTGTCGTAGTTTAATCCCAGACGGCAACAAAGCACCACAAGGCAGCTTGCCTACTCCTCCCCCCTGTTGGGATGGGGAGGAGAAAACATAAAGAAATGCTCATGGGTCAAGACAAGGACAGGGAGAGAACACTCACCAATTATGGACAGGGTCAAAAACCAGACACGGGAAAAACAAAATCAATTTAATTTACTACAAATCAAATCAAAACAAGGATAATGAGAAATAAAACTGAATCTTAAAACACCTCCCCCCCACCCCACACCTCCCTCCTTCCCGGGCTCAACTCCACTCCCGATTTTCTCTACTTCCTTCCCCGCAGTGGCACAGGAGGACAGGGAATGGGGGTTGCGGTCAGTTCCCCACACCTTGTCTCTGCCTCTCCTTCCTCCTCAGGGGAAGGACTCCTCACACTCTTCCTCTGCTCCACTGTGGGGTCCCTCCCACAGGATACAGTCCTTCACAAACTGCTCCAGCTTGGGTCCTTTCCATGGGCTGCAGTCCTTCGGTCACAGGCTGCTCCAGCACGGGCTTTCTCATGGAGTCACAGCCATCTTCAGGGGCATCCAACTGCTCTGGCGTGGCGTCCTCCACGGGCTGCAGGTGGGCTTCTGCTCCCCCACTCACCTCCATGGGCTGGGGGGACACAGCCTGCCGTCTCACCATGGGCTGCAGGGGCATCCCCTCCTCCGGCGCACCTCCTCCCCCTCCTTCCTCACTGACATCGGTATCTGCAGAGGGGTTCCTCTCACATCCCACTTTCCTACTCCGCTGCAGATTTCCCTTCTTAAATATGTTATCCCAGAGGCACTACCACTGTCACTGATTGGGTCGGCCTCGGCCAGAGGCAGGTCCGACTTGGAGCTGGGGAAGCTTCTAGCAGCTTCTCACAGAAGACACCCCTGTAGCCCCTCCCCTGCTACCAATACCCTGCCACACAAACCCAAAACAGTTTCTCATCAGAATGTGAGATAGGTATTTCTGAAATTCTGGACACCATCTGAAATCCTTGCCATCCTCTGACACTGGTGTCTTAGCTTTGAGTCGTTTTACTTTGGTATTGCCAAACTTACCTGAAGAGACCTGATTAGCAGGTTAAGCTCCAGAAGGTGCCCCTTCAGGAGATGACCAAGGTGGTAACTTTGAGATCTTCAGACAAGTAAAGGAGTGCTTTGCACTTGCATACCTCAGCTTATAATGTGACCAAATGTGAGCAGTATTTCAGAAAGGACAGTAGTGGCCAGCTGGATGGTCACCTTTGGGATTGTGTGAGGAATGGCTTCAGCAGTGGTCTGGTAATTTGAGTTTCTTGCTTTTATGTATGCTTGCCACATTTTGGACTCTGGTGGCTTTGCAACCAGGGAAGAAGTACCTGTTAGAGAGTTCATGGAGACTTATTTTATATTTCTCAGAACTGAAATCAAATAGTTTCTGAATATGGCCTTGAGCCGTTCTTTGTGTCATTTTCCCTAAAAGGACCCTTAGGCTTGAGGAACTCTGCCTAAAATAATACATTACTACCTTGCAGCAGGGTTGTGCAAATTAGTGTTCATAAAATGTTTGCCGAGCTGACTGGTGTGAGCCCAAAGTATTATTAGTATTCTCTCTACAGGGGGCTTTGCACTTCGACAGTTATTTATGTCTGGTCTGGCTTTTCCAGTTTTGCATTTTTCTCTCTTTCTCGCTCTTCTTTTCATAGGCTCCTATTTAGAATGCCATTAGCTGAGACCCTGAATTGACTGATAATTTAAAGGTATTTCGAAGTAAAGGCTTTGTTCCATACCCAGGAACACTGTGTATATCATCGGATACCTTCTGTAACACAGCAGCACTATCTCACAGTAATGGCAGATCAGTCTTTTCTTTGAATAAATCAGCCCTCAGATCATCCAGGAATGAAACTGGCATCTGGAATTTATCTTCTGTGAGTACTCTTAAGAATAGGGAGAAAATAGCAGGAACATGCAAAAGGCTAAGTAGAAGGAGAAACAGTGTGAGCAAGTGAATCCAACAACTCAGTTCTTCTTCCTCTGCAGAACAGGCCCTAAATATATGATTTCAAATGAAATTTGATCTATGAAGAGAACCCTTTGACCATTAGAGAGGTCTTCCCACTAATATTCCCTGCCTGGGCACAAACATCACAGGCAGCTCTGTGTTACCTGCTTGCTGTTACCCATATAGTGGCCACATTTGCTGAAGTTTTCACCCGTATCTTGACTAACATCCTTGATAGTTGATGTTGTACTCCATTAAAGCCCTGCCAAAATCAGTAAGTACTGGTGGAGTTAAGGTACCTAGTTTTAAGAATGTGAAAGAAACCATTGATCTTAATGGGATCCAAAATGGAAGAATGTATTTTCTAGCTGACAAGTAGGTTACAAAGGAGAAGCTCAGTTTAGAATTAGTTTGGGAAAGCAAGTAATTCTGGAGTATGGGTATGACAAACTCTAATTAGGATCTGTGAGGAATTAGAGGAGATTTGTAGAATAATAGTTCACACACTCTTCATACTTTAAATAACAATTTAGTCTGAGTATAATTATAAATAAGCTTTTGCTTCTCATTAATTTTCTACTTGATTACTAAAGCCATTGTTCAAGTGTAGAGCAGAAAGGAACCATTAGAAACTGTTTACACTCCACAAGTGATAGCAGAAATTATAAAGGAAATGTATATTAATGAATAAAAGGACATTGATCCATGTGCAAAAAGATGTTGTGCCTGAATGAGATTAAATTGTGCTGATTATTTTAATGCATAACCAGGAATAAATAAGTGAACCACTGAGCAGGCTGGTACAACTTCTTACTGATGCTTTTGCAAATAATTTTTTCTGCCTGTCTTGTCTGTATATTATTTTTCACCCATAATACTTGCTAAAATGCCTTATTTGCAAATCTCTCCTTTAGGCTTGATAATTGCAAGTTATGTAAAACTACTAATATATAATTATTAAACTTCTTATGTAAAAATATTTAAACATCCTTTAAATCCAAAGAAGATAGTTTTCTTAAGTCTTTTTTTGCAAACTTTGAAGCTAAACCTTTAAAATCCTTCATGAATCATGAGATTTCTCACCCTTATGGCTGCATGCATGAATCCAGCTACAATTGGCTGTTCTCTCCGTAAAGCTATAAAACTATATATTATCTGACACACTGGTATAGTCAGAAAACATTGGACATATATGAAAATTCCTCTCCATTCCATTGTAGACTACCAGCTGAAATTGATGATACCAAAGTATTCCCTTGTGATTCATATCTTTGCAAGTGAGAAATATATTTTTTGTATTCTTTGTAAGATCAGTGTATTTTATTAGGACCCTGTTTATTGTTTTCTTCATAACCACAATAGCTGGTTAAGCCACATGTGGGTACTTCTCTTTAGATACTGCAGATATACTGTGATCTCACAGATTAGAGTTTGCTCCCTCCTAATTGCTATACAGTTCTGTACATTTCATTCCCCTAATCCCTATTCTACCAGATTATTTTGCAAAGTATGCATCTTTGCAGAAACTTCCTCTCCACTTCTCTCCCTGGCATTACATAGGAAAGCCTAGAAATGCCATGCATTTTATCTGGAGCTGATACCGAAAAGCTGGTTGAAGAAACTCGCTAAGACTCGTTTTGGGGTTTTAGAAAGCAGGCATTCTTTATTGCAGTGCTGGATGCACGGGGAATAGTTCCACCTAGTGTGCATACCAAAGCTTTAGCACAAACAGGTTATATAGAATAACTAATTGCATATTAATCAGATTAGTATACATATACATAAAAATTATTGTAACTGATTATCATAGTACTGCCTACATCCAATCATGCGCAATGAAGGAGCCATTTGAGCTGAAGGGCTGCTTTTGCGACCATTGACCCATTTGAAGTTCTTGTTGGCTGTCCTTGAAGTCTTTATTCTTGTCCTTGTTCTTTGATCTTGAAGCTTAACGCAGTTTCAATCACATGTGGTCAGTTTCAAAATTGCTCTCATCTAGCGTACAGGAACATCTAGTCATAAGAGCAAAGAACTGCAAAACTTATTAATAATTACTAGTTAATCACTTGACTACACTTTTGTAATTATCTCCCTGGCTACCCTTTGTCTATTGTTTCAACCATAACGTTAATCTATGATCATTTATCAAATCTCACTTTTACAGCCATCTAGCAGCAAACCAGTTTTCATAGAAGGTACAAAATATTAAAACCATAAAAACTTGAACAAACCACACAAAATGTATGGACATATGCTATCAGAGCATAAAGGGGCTTTGCTTTGTCTTTTAGAACCACTTTCTCCTTCTTCTGTTGTGAACTTAACTGTGAAGAGTGAATTAGAAGTAAGACAAGATACCACAGGCTTTTGATGAGAAATATCTCACATGAGTTTTCTCTATGGTGCGTTCTCCTCCACATCCTCCCATAAGAGAACTGAAAAAACATTTGTAATGAGCTTCTAGGCAAAGATTTGGGTTCACAACAGAATTGAAAAAAAAAACCACAACAAATAAAACCTTTCTTTGTTTAGATGCAAAATTTTCTCCCCTTCTTCCTCTCCTACAGAAAAAAAATGGCATGGAAAAAGCTTTATAAAAACAATCCAACATTCTAGATGGAAATCGATACCATTTTCCAATTCTCTCTACTTAGGATGCTATTGGTGTGAATGAACAAAATTAAATTAGTTTTAGGTATCTACAGTTAACTACAGTTAACAGACTACTATGTTTGTTCAGCCAGTTGCCTTTCACATCTTTGTCAAGCTCACAGAACCCCAAATTTATTTAGATTTTAAAATGTATGACTTGCTTTAATCTCTGCTTTGATCAGATGACTCTTTTGCTACAGAATTTAAGAAATGTCCAGGTAAGGGGGAGTTTAAATAGGAGTTTAAAACTCTAGCCCATTCTACAAGTTAATTCCGCAGCTTAATGTTTTGCAAAGTTGCTCCTTTGCATCCACATGGGCAAAGAATGCAGCATGATTTATGCACTTCCAATTGGAGTATATAGCCCTTGAACTCCTGATTTTCTTCTTCCTTCTCACGACAGGAGAAGCTCTGGCAGGAAGTCGCTGAATTCTCTGATGTTGCTGAAGATTCTGTGGAAAGCAGAACTGAGTCATTCTACATTGGTGCATTTTGGGCAGATGCACGTGAGCTTCATCAGGGAGCTCTAAGATGAAACCACTCATATCTTCAATGTTGTAACTACAGCAGGACAAAAAACCACAACCAACCAACCAACCAACCACCCCCCCTAGCCCTCCCCTCCAATATTATTATCATCTAGACTACAGCATATGTCCCAATCCAATGTCGGGGAAGGTTTCGATATGATCCCAAGAGCGAGATTAAGACATAAACGAGGTCAAATGCTGTATACCCAAAAGAGTTTTCATTATCAAAATATCAAAAGTAGAAAATAGTAGCAATAGGATAGAATGGAAGAAAAGGCAGAAATCAGGCAAGCAGTTGGGATAGAGTTGCAAGGATAGCCACCACCATGGATCCAGCGGTGTCCCATTGGTCCTCAGTCTTCAATTCTTCAGTGGTGGGTGCACACCATGGCTTGTCTCCACTGTTTTTTATAGGGCATAGTTTGCTGATACATGCACATACTTACTGTTCATGCACTGTTCACGCGCTGCAGGTTTCATCTATCGCAAGACCTTCGTGTGATCAACACTAGAAACCAGTATCTTATCTCAAAGACTACAGTTTCCATGAGAATGGTAGTCTCCACATTCCTGCATGCTTCCTCGGCTCCAGCCCCGTTTCCTCCCCTGGATGCCTCAGTGGCCTGGTAATCATCCTTATGGACAGAGGAGTGTCCTGCTTAAACAGGCTATCTCAGAGACAAATGACTTGAGATAAATAGTTCACAGTTCAGTCTCTCACATCAAACAATCCTTGAGATGAATGGCTTGAGATGACAGTCCAGTCTCTCACACCTAACAATCTTTGAGACAAACAGCTCGAGATAACAATTCAGTCTCTCACAGCATAACAGAGAAATGGTTCGATTAAGTTGTCCTTCCAAGCAGGCTGAAAATCACAGGCTGGGGGTAGAAATGACTGGCCTCTATTACCACAGTATTTTACAGACAGGCATTCACTTAAAATGCCACTTAAACTCCAAGAAGATGCAGGGGTTAAAGCCCAACATATGTGGGAGAAAGGTGGGGAGGGGAGAGGAAGTGGTTTTGACAAAACAGGCAAAGAAATTGTTTTCTCCACTGAAGTTTCAGCTTCTGTTTTGAATTTCAGCCTAATCTAAACAATTTTCACCACAATTTCCAATTAATCAAGCATTCAGCACTCATCATCTCTCAACAGTTTTTCATTCTGAACACAAAAAAACATCTTTAGGAATGATTCAGCAGGTGATCTTAGTCAATTCTTGTGATTAATCTCCTTTTCCTTCTGAATGAGAAAATCACTCTAAGCAGTACCAGCTGCCTGTATGGATGTGAGAAGACCATCATTCTTGCATTTCCAAACAGGGTTTGGATTATATACTTTCTTCTTCTTCCTACATACCTTCTAATTCTTTGTTTGGTTTGGTGGGGTTTTTTTGTTATTAATAACGGTTTTTATTTCCTTTGGTTGTTTGCAGTTAATTTTGATTGTAGTTTGTATCACATCTGTCCTTCCGTCCCCACCACACTCCAAAGAAGGGCAACTGAGCATCTTCTCACAGTCACTGAAACTAAAGTATACGATTATCTTTCCCATTATGTGATAAAAAAATACAATGTGACTGATAAAAAGAAATAAAGATTTTGTAACAGCTCTTTCTGTGAACTCTTAACTAGAGTTTGAAAAGTTCATTAGATCAGTTTTGTAGATGGGACATTATCAGCAGATGAAGTGTTCTTCTCAAAGTTGAGAAAGAAGCAGTGAGAACATTAGGAATAGAAGGTGGGTCACCTCACTATTATCATCTTCTTACAAAAATAAGGCCAGCTGTTGCTTTGCACCAGTGAGCCCACAGGAAGCTTGCTGTAGTAGGGAAACAGCTATTTTGCACATTTAGAGAAAGTGCAGCAAAGTGCAATCATTTGTTTCACTTTGGCCTTTTGGTAAAAACAAGCAAACAAAAAAATACAATCTTATAGAATTGTTCAAAAGAAAGAAAATGGTGCATCACCAGTCAAGCTGTTTCAACTGGAGAAAGGCAGTACTGTTCCATCAGTTCACTTAGCTGGGTTTGCTTTGCTGTGCCTTTTGCAGTCATGTTTAATTATTTTTCAGAAGTCTTTTATCTCTACATTTCATTGTTTTCAGAGTGATTTGGGCTCCCCTTCTCTTCTTTACTCATAGGGCAGCCTGCCCACTTTAGACAGAAATGTGTTAGTAAAGAATTTACACTTGACAGGCTTTTGACAGGTTAAGGTGGATACCAGCAGACTCTTTTTGTTTGAGTGCTACTTTTTCAGTTCAAAACTACCCACTCAAATATTGTGGGCACTTCATTTTTGATCCTTGTCCTTTGTTGCTGCCACACCAACCTACACATGGTCTCTCCCCTCGACCCTTTCCTTCTCCTTTTTTATGTCCCCTGTGTTGAAAATATTCTGATAAAGAAATTAAAATCCAATTATATATATATAAGAGTTTGGTTTGATTAAGAAGTAGAAAATTGTGAAGCATAGGTATGGGAGTGTTAAGTTTGAAATGTAGTCATAGGAACTTAGAAACTTTAGGAACTGTGCTATGTGTGACTATAGGAACCTTAGTATTGTTAAGTTTGAAATAAGCAAACCATAGAAACCTCACCAGGAAGATAATGGTCTTTCTATGTTTTGTTTCGAAAACTAAGGAAACCGTCATGGACACCAGTTTGCTGCTTGGAAACCCCCTTACCCTTCCCATCTCGTAGAGTTAAGTGAAATTGACCAATGATTGTTTTAACATAAGAATATTAATAAGGTGGTATGATTAAAAGACCAATCATTGAAAAGGAATTAACATTTTGTTTGGAAATCTAGTGAATATGTATAACAGGTGTGTATTTAACTGTATAGTTAAACCAGACAGGTGCACACGATAGGTGGAGCGATCCCCCGTGTGCCCAGCGCTGCAATAAAGGAGTGCCTGCTTCTTAACTTCTCATTGCTGTTAAGGAGTTTTATTCCGGATTTCGGTAACACCTGCTGCTGACCTGTTCTCCAATTCCTTGTCAACCCTTCAGGCTTCCTCACCCTATCATGCCTGCCTTATCTCACATCTTCTTACTGCCACACTTCCATTGCTGCCACCCCTGCATCTTTTGAGATAGCTGTAGGAATGATTGGTTACCGCATTTAATTGCTGTTAATTAATTCCTGTTAACTTAATTCCTGTTGGTTACCAGTGGAGCTGGACTGACCCAATGTTACATCTGCATAATCTCCAGGCTGTCTACAGCTATGGCCATCCTTTCTGGATATAGTCCTGATGGAATACAAGTTGATTTTAGTGGCAAGAAATAACGGGATTAGGTGCATAACAATGAGAATGTTTCTCCCCTACAAATAAAGTGCCTTCCTCAACCAAACTTTTACTTGCTCACACAACTGTAAAGCCTCAATGTTGCGCATGGCCACTAGTCTTTAGAATTACTTATCCCCTCCTACATAAGTTTTTTTTCTAGTGAAGATGAGACCCAGCTGTGTGCAGATGATCAATGGCTAGAGTTGGGAATTTGCCATGGGGGCTACCGTCAGCTTGAAGTCTTGCTTTAAACTTGTGGTAATGCCAGGCAGGTTCTTCTTCCCAGTAATCTGGCTGACTCGATCTATATTTCAGTTCCCTCTCAGCAAGTCCTCCTTCCCTGTCCTTTGTGATTTTAGTTGAGAGAAATCAGTATTTACTAAAAAGCCTCAAGTTCAGAAGGTTTAGCAGAAAGGAAACTGAAGCATATGGGCAGTCCTATTCTAAGGCTTCTAACAGCTTTTAAGACTTGCGCAAATCTTTGTATGTTATAGAAACGACTGTAGGACCCAAGTTTTCCTTTACTATTTTTTTCATCATATTATAGGTTCTTTTTTCCAAACGAAATAACCATTATTCCATCATTATAGACTGAAATACTGATTAATATTCCTGCTGTATGTTTAGACTCTCTCCTTTCTAAGAACAGGATTTAGTTTTGACATGCATCTGCACTGTAGGTAAAGTGTGATTAACTTAATAACATTTTCAGCTTAGAAAAAATCTAGTATTATGAATCATTGTCTGAGAAATCTGTCATTCCATTTTCCATCATTTATCAGAAGGCTGGCTGATTTAAAACCAACCCATTTGGCTTTGACCTGAAGGAGTCAAAATTTTTTACTATTATGTCCTGTATTTTAAGGGGTTCTGAATTAGTTTATAAGGAATGGTTATTTTTTTTTAATCTGGATATTCTTAACTTGCTCGGGCATTTTTAATTTTTTTTTTTTTTTTAAGTTTTGAAAGGCTTATATTTTAACTTGAAAATCAGATTCCTTGTTCTTTAGGTAACATATTTGACATAGATGGTACAGGACATCAGCAGTGACCCCAGTTTTGGGCAGAATTCAAGAAAGGAAAAATCAAGAAGACATTAAAACACAATTCAGCTGCAGCAACAACACATTTCTTGGTTGGAAAGTGTTCAGTGAAAGGACTTAGACATTTCCAGGTGTACGCCATAAAAGTGGTGTTTCAATTGAATTCCAGTACCGAGTTTCACTTTCAGTTTGTGAAACTCAGAAAGAGGGATGTGTCTGAGATGGAGTTGTAGCTGGCATTCAAATGTAATGTTTTTACTTGGATGTTATGGTAAAAAGAGTTCAGCTAATGTAACATTTGGACCATGTTGGAGCCTATGCCTATAAATTTTGTGGGTCACTGCCAAAAATTTATCTTTGTTGGAAATTCAAATAACCCAATATTATATGTTATGGTTTAACCCCAGCCTGTAACTAAGCACCACGCAGACGGTCACTTACTCCCCCCCACCCAGTGGGATGGGGGACAGAATCGGAAAAAAAAAAAGTAAAACTTGTGGGTTGAGATAAGAACAGTTTAACAGAACAGAAAGGAAGAAACTAATAATGATAATAACAATAATACAATGGCAATAATAATTATAATAAAAGGACTGGAATATACAAAACAAGTGATGCACAATGCAATTGCTCACCAGCTGCTGACCAATGCCCAGTTAGTTCCCAAGCAGCAATCGCCCCGGTTTATATATAAAGCATGATGTCATATGGTATGGAATATCCCTTTGGCCAGTTTGGGTCAGCTGCCCTGGCTGTGTCCCCTCCCAACTTCTTGCGTCACTCCAGCCTTCTTGCTGGCTGGGCATGAGAAGCTGAAAAATCCTTGACTTAGTCTAAACACTATGTAGCAACAACTGAAAACATCAGTGTGTTATCAACACCCTTCTCATACTGAATCCAAAACATAGCACTATACCAGCTACTAGGAAGAAAATTAACTCTATCCCAGCCGAAACCAGGACATTCAAATAACCCAATATTGGCTGAAACATTGAAGGAATTTGGATATTAGATCCAGTTTGGATGTGCTGTTTTATGGGAGCTTGGGTGCCTAGTGTTCATGTTTTTCTGTGATTACTTACATCAGAGATTTCAGGGAATGATCTTTTCATAACATGCATATATTAATAGATATCAGAAGTCTGTAATAAAGATCTGGATTTGTTTGGCAGCAGGTCCCAGAAATAGCTAAACCAGAAGAATTAAGTTTTCGTTTGAGCAAGTGGAGTCATAGAACCATGGAATCATAGAATGGTTTGGGTTGGAAGGGTCATTCCTCCTGCATGGAGGAATCTTTCACTAGATCAGCCCAACCTGACTTTGAACACTTCCAATGATGGAACATCCACAACTTCTCTGGGCAACCTGTTCCAGTGTCTCACCACCCTCATCATAAAGATTTTCTGCCTTATATCCAATTTAAACCTACCCCTTTTCAATTTAAAACCACTGCCCCTTGTCCTGTCACTACAGGCCCTGGTAAAAAAGTCTTTGTTTTTCTTATAAGCCTCCTTTAAGTATTGAATAGCAGCAATAAGGTCTCCCCAGAGCCTTCTTTTCTCCAGCCTGAACAACTCCAACTCTTTCAGCCTTTCTTCACAGGAGAGGTGTTTCAGCCCTCTGATCATTTTCATGGCCCTCCTCTAGACCCAGTCTAACAGGTCCTTGTCTTTCGTGCACCGAGGACCCAGACCTGGACACAGTACTCCAGGTGTGATCTCACGAGAGCAGAATAGAAGGGAAGAATCACCTCCCTCCACCTGCTTGCCAGGGTTCTTTTGATGCCACCAAGGGTATGATTGGCTTTCTGGGCTGCAAGTGCACATTGCCAGCTTGTGTCCAATTTTTCAACCACCAGATATCCCCAACTCCTTCTCTTCAGGGCTGCTCTCAATCCATTCAACCTCCATTCCATACTGATAGTGGGGGTTGCCCCGACCCAAGTGCAGGACCTTGCACTTGGCCTTGTTGAACTTCATGAGATTCGCATGGGCCATCTCTTTTTGCAATTGGATACTTTGCTCACTTGTGGAGTTTGGGTCTATTTTCTGAAACCTTGTGGCCCAGTTAACTCCTATGAAAGATTTATAGATAGTATAAACTTTAAGCACAGCATTCCCATCTCATGTTTATCAAATGCTATTGATGATGCCTGCAAAATATGTCTACATCTATTAAGAAAACGAAGCCAGTGATAATTGTTATGATACCTGTTGGCCAGGTAGATCCCCAGGTTAAATCATGTCACACCTAGGGTTTTAAAATGGTTACAACAATGATTAAATACAAAGCCATATTCTCTTAGGGATAGAATGTATGAGTGCATTTTAGCATGTAAGACATTTAATATAGTTATTTATTTTTAACTCAGCACAAAAAGCCTGACAGCTCATCTCTTTTAGATAGCGTATCTCCTGTTGTATCTCATAGATAACTGCACTTTAGGTGCAGCAACTGTCTGTAAAGCCTGATAAGGAGGCATATGTCAGTGCTGGAGGAGCCATCTTTCATGGTATTTTGGGACTGAAAGAAGATATGTTAGTTGTTCCACTGGTCCAGACTTGCATGAAAATAAATTATTTCTTTCTCTTGGACCAAGGAGCAAGTGGGCAGTCACTTTAATCCAGTCTTGCAATAATTTACAACTCAAAGGAAAAAGAGAGAAGATGAGAAGAGCTTGATTTATATACTCTGTGTGCTGTTTGCAGAGATGCAACACAACCAAATGCCAAAAAAAAACGGTGTCTGTGCAGTCAGACCTGCACCCTAACAGTGTTTGCATAAGTGCTGGTTTGACTGGCTCTTCAGGAAAAGTGAAGGTCTTGACAAACTGCTTCTCACTATGAATTGCATACTAAAATATTATACTCATTATACTATATACTAAAATACCATACTCAGTATATTTAATGCAGTGTGTTCTTTAAGGAGACTAGAGCAATGAGTCTTGAATGTCTTAAAACAACTCATATCCCTGCAGTGGGGTTTAACAAAGGTTCTGAACCCGCCCCTAATTCCAGTACTTCAAATTCAGTTCTCAAATGAAGAAGTTTGTAAAAATGGATGGTGCAATTTTTTGCAGTTCCTGAACTTCCAGAGTCTGAAGTCACACTAATTTTGAGAGAGGCATGAATATCTAAATGCCAGTTTCATTTTTGGAAAAATAAATTATGCTCCTAAGTTACCCAAAAACATTTTGGGAATTTGATCCTTGGACACATCAGATGAGTGGGATGAGAAGTGAACATTTTCTTTCTCCATGTTTCTCCATGATTAGTGTGTTCTGTACAGTGTGTTATCTGACAACTTCAGCTTGAAGTGTTACTCTCATGTTCATTTTTGTCTGGTCATTTGTTCCCCTGGCTATTAAGTGTGTGCAATATATAATTACAAACAGAAGAACAAATTGCTTAAAATGTGCTAAAATATAGCTTCGAATTGTTCCTGCTTATAAAAGAAGCAGGTGAAATAACAAATTAGTTTTACCCCTCCCCCAGCAAAATACCATTATCTATATGCACAAAATATCTATGGGGAAAAGAAAAATGGAGAGGTGTAATTATAGCAAAGTTATAACAAGCTGAAATGTCTTGTCACTGCAAACAGACTGTCTAAAAGGGCTGCATTGGGAAACATAAATATTTAAAGATATTCTTCAGGACATTTCCAGCAGCTCAATGTGAAACATCTTTGTCTACTTAACACATAAATAATTTAAGACGACAATATTTTGCACACATAGAGAAACACCTTAACTCACTGCAGCGAAATCAAGGGTAAATGTCTTTCCATGCTTACCGCACTGCCAAACTATTGGATTTCTAGGACATCTTTCAGGCATAGGAGAACTCACAACAGACATCTAATTTCATTTCAGGTTCTAATGTAGCCTTGACTTTTAAAAAATCACTCTAGAAAGTGAGTATCTGAAAGTCTGGAGCAAAATTGACAAACCTAAGAGGAGAAGATCTAACACAAAACTAAAGAAAATGAAATAGGCAAATAATCTTTTGAGCAATGAGGTACAGCCGTTTTGTTTCTTTGATCATTTATTTATTTATTTTAAGGAGTAATGACTGACTTTGCTGGGGCAGACAGTTTGTGGCAGCTTGGGACACAAAGCATCAGTCACAAAGACCGAGTGGTCTGTAAGTTTTGAAATTCAAGCTTGTGTCCTATGTTGCCCTTCTTCAGGCTCTGCTACCCAGGATCAAAGGGATGGACATGCCATATCTTTGACAATCTGATCTGTGTGCTTACTCTATAGATTTCTTCCTGTCAGTCTCTTGACAGCATTCATTTAAATAGCTGAAACATTGACAAGACATGTCCACAAAACCATTGGTTTTGTCTTTGTTCATTAAATACCTCATTCAATCATATCCAGTTGTGGAAGTTGATGCAGCCTTCATTGACATTGTAATTAGAAGGATATATTTATGTAGTTTGATATTACAGAACTAATCTTCATTATGTTTGCCTGTTGGATAAGAGAATATTAGCTTTTACTTGCCTGTATTCTGCACATAAAGCTTCCACTGGAAGAATAATCAACAATGAAATACAGGAGGCAGAGAACAGTACTTCAGGGAAGGTTATGAGATTAGAGTGAGTCACAAGTTGAATATAAGCCATTTGTGTCTTGGTTTGGGATGATATGGGAGAAATTGAAAATGCCACCTTGGGATGTAGAAATGGAAGAATGATGCCAGCAACAAGGAGTAATTTGCTATAGCCTTGCTGAGGTGTTAGTGTTAAGGCTCTTTGTGCTTATGGTCATCACACTTGGAGGAAGATTTGGAATGGTTGGTATGAGAACAACAATGAGAATGAACAGTGACCTAGAAAATATGACCCAAGAGGGGAGGCTAGAAATACTGGAGTTGTCTCATCTAGATCAGAGAGGAAATTGGAGGAGGGCATTGGCCTTCAGGTGTTAAAAGAAAGCTTAGAAAAGTAAGCAAATTCCATCTTTTTTGGTGCTCATTCTGTGGAGGACAAGGAGTAGCAGGCTCAAATTAGAGCATAAGAAAAGAAGGTAGGTGTTAGGAAAATATTTTCAGCTCTGAAATGGATTGCCTGTGATGCCTTCTGACTCCTATCACTGAGCAGGTTGAAAAATAGTGTTAGAAAAATGTCCTTCAATAATGATTGAGATAGCCTTGGGCAAAAGAATGGTTTAGGTGACATCTGGACAGCCCATCCAGTCTTTTTTTAATGTGTTTTCATTGCCTGGGAATTCAGAACTAAACCCAAGGTCTGTTTTTTTCACCCGTCTGCACTATTAATGCTCTGTGAGTGCTATCTTCCATGGTTTGAAGTGTCCTACATTTGGTCAGAGTAAGCCCTTAATATTATTCAGTTTCCATTTGCTTAGTACCAACAAAGACATTTTTGCAAAGAGTGGGTTAGGTTTTTCAATATTTAGTTCCACAGAATACCTGGAGGATTTCCTCAGAACAGAAATAACATTTGGCAGATTTAGTGGAATTTTCCTGGGATAAGGGTAAATATTTGAGATCTCCCCATAGGTAAAGGAACTGATCTTGACTACCTGTTTACCACCAATTCTTTACATGATTGCTTCAGCTCAGGATAGAAGTTTAGAAAAATAAATTTTACCCCTCTTCAAAAAAAAAAAAAGGTCCTCCTTCATATTTATCTATTCAGTTTTGAGCCTGCCTTCTCTATTTTATCACCTGAAAGACAAGTGTCTACATCACTTTTATCATATCCACGCAGCTTATTATGGGATGTGTCACTGAAGGGCTATATAGATATTTAACCACAGCTGTACCATTGCATGTTAGGGTAGAGGCTCATTCTTGTCAACTCAGGAGAAATGGCAAAGCTATGGGAAGTAATGCATGCACCTACATGAAGGTATTGCAGAAAGTCAGAGTCTGCTTGTATCTTAAGAAAATTCACTTCAGGTTAAAACCTTTTTAGATATGAACAGTCAGTATCACTCTAAGTAAGAAAAGTAATTGTGGTTGCTATCATGTGTGACAGTTACAAATTCCATTTCAGAATAGCTTCAGAATGAGAAATACAAAGAATTGCCAAGCAATCCACTAGGGTCAGTGGAGCTCCTCTGGTCATTCTAGACAGAGAGTCTTATCCTATTTGAGGACCTGCTTGTTAGCAGCAGTGAAAATGGGGCTTGAAAAGAACTGAAATATTAATACTTTACTGTTTTACTGATGTCATTGCACCTCTTTTTCATGTATTTAACATATTTTGAAAGCTTTACCCTGGGGAGGGAAGAAGGATGAAAGTTCTTGGGGTCATGGATGTTATCAGACACCTTCTGCAGCATGAATTATGCAAACTGGCTCTTTCACCCTTCCTTGAATCTTCAAAATGTGGGTTTTATTAGGTTCAGCTCATGGTATGCATGGGAGATGCTGGGACTCCTAAGGGATGTTCTTATAAAACCTCATTCTTCTTCAACGGTCAGAATTTAATTCAGTAGAGATTCCTAAAGGATGTAATTTTGAGCATTTGCATTTAGAGTTTACTCAGTTGCTGCAATGGAATCAATATTGTTGACACTGTATTATTCTGTGGACACTGATTTGATTTAACACCACCAAACTCAATTAGAAGCAATTAATTCTCACTGTTATTTCAGTGATAGAAGTATATGAATATAATGAGAATACACTGAGAAGCTCTGAAAACCTGGGTAGCCATTATCGGTTAAATGAATGTTAGTGTGGCAGTAACCATCTGGATTTCCCTAGTTACCCCTGTATGGTCTGCCTAAGTGTTCTAGAAAGACTATTATCCTTGATGAGTTTGCAAGTGCAGATAATTCATTACCCTCCAGGAAGCCAGAAAATGTTTAAAAGCTTTTAATAGCTCTCATAAAAAGAAGAATAAAATTAGAGGCCACCATGAAAACACTGAATAAGTGACCAATGCACTCTTACCAGTGGAGTTTTCAGAATTATATATTGACAGGGAACATTAACAACAACCGGAGTTAGTTTCCTTTTCACAGAAGACATGCCACTGGTCCTGCTTGGATGTTGTAAGATGAACCTGCTTTCCACAAAAGAAGAATTCCAAGAAACCTTACAAATATAGAAAAAGATTATTTAAAAGGTTATTTAAATTTTGTTTACACAACACAATGAAAGTCTCCAATGTCTAATTTAGATAGGATCTTAGATTTTTTTTTTTATTCTACTTAAACTGGGATTATCTCAGTCTTTCATTGCAGCTACGCAGTTTCTCCTTAAGCTAGGCTACAGTTCCTTGAACATAATATATCTCAAAAAGTTACCTTTTCTTCAGGCTTTATGAATTATCCTAGTAATGAGATGCATAAAGAACTTGCCCCAGGTTTTGTGAGCTGTGTTCAGGACAGATATATGGTAATGTCAGGCAGCCTTATATGACCTTCCTTGTTCTTTATTTCCTAAAACAAGCATGAAGGGAAAAAATGAAGAAGGGTGTGTGATGACGTTGTGTAAGGAAAAAGCAGGTAGAACTGGTTGCCTGTATTAATCTGCATGAGAATGAGGAAGGACTCTGCTGGTTGGTCGGTCCTTGAGAATCTGAAAGAGCTGCTGGAAAAGATGCTGAATTGGCAGGACCTCTGTTCAGAGTTGAATGTATAGAGCTACACATTGAAGTTTGCTTTAGTGATCAGCAGAAGGGAATTTTTAGAAACTGGACCAGTGAAGATGCTACATCACCTCTGTCAGCTTTCTCCTCTCTGGCTTCTCTGCTATCTCCCTCTTTTTCCTTGTAGTTTTTTACCCCTAACTCTGTTCATGCAATGGGTTGGGGAAGATGGGGACAGTGGAGAACAGGGAACACAGATATTCTCAGGGTGCCAAAAGGTACATAAAAGGTGCACCATGGATGAGATGGATAAGCAGAACAAAATGTCCTCATGGTTTTAGACAGTTCTTTTCAGATTTTGGCATGCCCATTGAATAAGTGCATGATGCCAGCAGTCATCTCTGAGTTCTTCTCTATGTGTTGTCAAAAAGCCTTAACTGCTTCCAGAATACAGACATCTCCACTGGTGTTCATGTTCCTGTACAAAATAGCCACAGAAGTGGCTGGAAGCTGGAATTAAATGGCTCTGGGCACCCCCAAAAGGAATCATGATATTTCAGAAGATAAGTGAAAGCAGCTTTTGGAATTCATGACTGAATTCAGAGTGCCCCTGTGGTACCACTGTGGAATTGCCAGCAACCTTCCCTATTTCTGAGAAGAGCAAAACTTTCTTTCATTTACATGGGATGTCATATTTGCTCCCACCTTCCTAACAGTAAGCATATGTCCTTGCCTATGTAGCGGTGAAACAGGAGGGAGTGGGAGAGCTTACTGCATGCACTTAAATATTGTGCAGTGTGCTGGATATGGAGAACAACAATGTTGTTTAAATAAATTACATCTCCAGGATTACGGATGGATGAGTAAATTCCCTCAGTGCTTCTTAGAGGTTGCATTTGTGTATTTTGCCATCAATTCACTACAGTGGTACCATTCTGGAGACAAAAATATGGATGCTTGACAGACTTGCGTTGCAGCTAAAAGAAAAAAAAAGTATTGGTTGCTCCTAGGCTTGGAGTCCCAAGGTTGCTCAGCTCTTAGACTATACGGATATTCAGGCTGCTATAGGGTACTGCCTACTTAGTGAAGTCTTCTTACATGAAGATCCATGGTTATGAGGCCCAATTCATTGTTACCTGAGGAACTGGAATTCTTACTATTGACTTAAATGGCATTATGCATGTGGGCCAAAATGAAGAGTCCAGGAGTAGTGGTATCATGGAGAAGCAGGGAAGTAGGGAAGTAGGTGAAAGTCCTAAGGTGTTTTCCCATGAAGCTAACTATAGCCAAAGGGGAAGGAACAGAGAAGGAGTTGCTGTCATGAATCCTGTGGATCAAGATGTATTACAAGTAGTAATGCAATTCATACAAAAAGCCCAGAAGGGGACATTTATACTGCGTAGTTAACCAATGTGCATAAAACCTTAACTCAGGACAGATATCCACTCCAGTAATTGGTAGTCACACAATCATTATTTAAAGAGCACAATGTAATATCAGAGATCTTTTTTCCTGTCTTCTGCTTGTGAGTGCTACTCTGGGAATGGCAGGCAAACAGTCTTTCAAAATCATTTATATATCAGCTATGAAGTGAATGAGTCAAAACTGTGAAACGAATTAAAACTTGTTTTGCAGCTGATCAGTCTTTCATTCATCATCTTCCCCTTTGGGATAAAAGGCATGGACTGATATAGGAAAGGAAGGAGACAATTGAAGTCTAAGCAGAGAGTCTGTCCTGGCTTGTGCCAGCTACCAGCTCCCATCTACAGACCCTGCTGGTGGAAGCATCACTGGGACCACTCATAACCCACCAATGCTGTAGGAACACAATTTTGGCAATGGGGTGTTTGCAATTATTTTATAACTGAAGAAGAAAAAATGCCCCTGCAGCTTAACGTGAATGAAAACTAGTGTAGGGCTGAGCATCATAAGAATGAATTAGGATGTACTTTTTCATTGTATTTTAGATGTAAAATTAAAGCATGCAGGACCCTTGTGTTTTACTCTTAGGCCTGAGATTACCTGATGTCATAAAACATGATGACACAAATATTGCTCATTTATGTCACTATAAAATTAAGTTTATAGTGGTACAATCAGTACTACCATTTATGCTATCTAAGCTCAGCATTACTAATTGTATCACTATAAAGCTATTTTATAGTCATATAAACAGTACAGATAATGCTGTCAGGCATTGATATTAATGCTGCAAATAAACCTACGAACATTTTATCCAGATATCTTTTATGGTGCTAATATGCAAATATTAGGGGCAAGCTAACCATTGTAATCTGTGATCCTGTGGCCAGTTATTTTTATCAGTGGAGAATGAGACAAGGGAGTGCCCTTGCACTTGTCTCTGGCTAAAATATTTATTACCACATTTGCATTTCGTAAATATCTATCTATGTCATAAATGACTATCACAACTCCAACTGGGGATGTGCAGCAAGTACATCTCTAAGGGCAGGTCACACTCCGGGGACCTGCAGGCAGGAGAAGTTCAGTGTCTGGGTGAGTGGCTGGTGTAATTCTGTAGCTCTTTTTGCTGGAAAAGATATTGGAAGTCTAGTTGGGAAAGTAATCTTTTCTACTAGAAACTACATTGTGGTTTTGTTGCCTCCTGAGGATAGCAGAAAGCAAAAAATTAAAAAGCCTCTCTGTGAGAGTTATTATTGTGCCCTGATGCCAGATTCCTGCCTCATCTATTGCCTCCAATAAGTTTCCTGGGTGGGAGAAGACCTCAGACTTGTAATGGAAGAATAAAAGGGAAATTCTTCTTTCATACACTTTTACTGTTAATTTGCAACTCTCAGTCATAAAGCTGGCTTAAAAAAAAAAAGTATCCAAAGACCATGATATGTTATATCTATCCAGCAGCAAATGCAGTGAGAGAATGCAGCACTGCAGATGATTATTTTATGGCTTAAGGGCTATTAAGCTCAGGAATGGATAATACAGTTGCATGTGCAGTGTGATCACATAAATGTTTTTTCTGTAGAACATCAGGATTAATAAGATTACAGGAAAAAACAAGAAAAAAAAAGATTAATACAGGGAGGTCTGATACAGGTGTTGATTAATCTTTCAGGAAATCCAAAGTTCAAGTTTTTTAAGGTCTGGGACATACTGAGGGAAACCTCAGGTTTCTTCCCCAGGGTTCACAGGCAAGCATCTGTCTTTTGAGAGCCTTTCCTCAGTTTCTCCCAGAGGCTCATGAGTGCTGCAAGGGCAAACCAAGGGAGACACAGCTCTCAATGCTGTGTTGCAGATGGGCACTGACTTGGTGCAGTGAGGATGGGCTGGCACCCATATTGAGATACTTCATCACTGCTGGTCCTGGCTAGCAGGAGGAAGAGCAAGTTGAAGCAGGGAAAGGGGAAGTACTCTAAGACCCCAAAGCAGGTGAGGAGACTCAGCAAAGATGATTGTCTCTTGTCGTGGACTCTGCTGAGAAGTTAGGGTAACAGCTTAGGTGAGATGCTTCATTTTTCACAGGGCTAAAATGGGGGAGAAGAAATCCTTCCTTTGTATCTGAATGGTTCAAAAATTGCACAAGCAGAACCTAGCAGGCACTTGCAACTTTGGTCCTACTTCACCCCAACATTGTGATGCATAGCAGCCTGGCGAAGAGGAGACTCCCAGCACTCAGAGAGGACACAGGTAGCAAGGAGAAAGCCATTCCCACTCCAGCTTTCTCAAGTGACAGTACAGCCTCTCTCCACTTCAGCAATGTAATTGAACTCTCAAACTTTGTTTTAGAAGACTCTTGGAAATTCAGACATTTCTGAAGCTTTTCCTGTCTGCAGTTCTGTCCTGGGATGCCAGGTCCTTTTTCAAACTCCTTGCTATGACAGATTGGAAAGGGCTTTTCAAATGGATGCCTAAGAGGCATTGCAGAGGAAAAAAGATCTCTGCATTCAGTGTCACTCCTGTTTGATATGTTTCATAAAAAGTGAGATGATAAAATGACTTTTTTTAACTCTCCCCCAGTATTCTGGGTTTGTGTTACACTTTATACCTGAAATCCTGGGTGGTGGTCAAATAAGGGAATTTCAAATTTTATAAAACATGTGCTGCATAAAAGCAGAGCTCCTAGACTCAAACCTGCAAACGGTAAGAGCAGAAAGCTTAAGAACTCCAGACCCAAGATTTTGAAACAGTGAAATGCAATTATGTATTAACCTCCTACTCCAATTTTAACCAAAAGGGGAAATGTCCTACTTAGACTGGTCTTGGAACACATGGGCAAAATGTAATGCAGCTAAAACATTAATCAGGCTGTGAGTTGAAAGCAGGATGACTTACTCAAGACCTCCTAGTGAATGCTACTGTGTGTGCAAGCCCCGATGAAAATTCACTGTGTTTATTTAAAAACTCTAAATGGGATGCTGCAGAGACATAGTAGTATGGTCCCCACAGTGCTCCTTACAGGAGGTACCTAGTCAGGTAAAGAAAAAGTGAGGATCTGTAATATCATTTGGGATTCTCTGTGAAGCCCATGGTAGAGGGGAGGAATTTTATGATTATAAACACAGAAAAAGAGCATCTCATTGGAAAATGAGATTGGCTTTTAGTCTAGATCTATTTGCCACATTTTTATATAGTATGTATTTCAAAATTTGATTAATATAATAAAGCAAAAAGCAATATCTTTTTATACTTCTATTCATATCAAGTCAATTTATGTTTTATATTTTACTTTCTTTAAAGTAAGAAACTATACATAGAAGGAATATATGTAATCTCTTGATTTAAAAACAGGCTGACAGACACAACATAAAACTTGCCTTAGGTGTTATATTTTTATGTTAGCTACCTTGATTATTTTTTCTAACCAGGTAAAGTTAATTAAAAGAAGCTCTCTGCATACAATTTAGTCACTTATACAATCACAAAGCACTTTTAGGTTAAAGAGTTCGGTGTCCTCTTCTGAAATGAGTAGTGATGCTTGGAGTTTAATATGACTTACATCATTATGCCTGGTCTCTGTGCCCAAGATTTTTGGTCTGGTTTGAATGATATGAGTGCTCCAGACTGAGACCAGAATATTCACCTTCCCAAACAGATGAGGAGAGAATGCTAATGAATTACACCGTACAATTAAGTTTTGTATTTTATTAGGAAAAAGAAAAAAGGTAAGTATAGATAATGCAAATCTGTACACACCTAGATACCTTCAGACATCAAGCTAATGCTTTGAAGACCAAAAGATGCAAGCCAGAATGAAATAAGCAGGCTTGATAACATGAGATGATTATAGGACATCAGAAAGCACAAGGCAATTTGTGCACTGTGAATACAGATTGATGTCTACAGTGTTTCTTCAGATGAATGCATATACCTACTACACACTAATGATTTTCAGACTATATTAAAAGCCTTTCGTTCTGGAAAATAAGTGGTTCTGCTACTTGAGCTTTGGTGGAAACTGTCTTTTTTATGGTTTGTAAAGGGAACATGTATGTTAGCAGAGTCAGTTTCTTGGTCTTTGTCATGGTTTAACCCCAGCCAGCAGCTAAGCGCCATACAGTCACTCACTCACTCCCCCCCACCCAGTGGGATAAGGGAGAGAATTGGGGGAAAAAAAAGTAAAACTCGTGGGTTGAGATAACAATAGTTTAATAGAACAGAAAGGAAGAAACTAATAATGATAATAACAATAATACAATGGCAATAATAATAATAATAATAATAATAAAATGACTGGAATATACAAAACAAGTGATGCACAATGCAATTGCTCACCACCTGCTGACTGACGCCCAGTTAGTTCCCAAGCAGCAATCCCTCCCAGCCCCACTCCCCCCAGTTTATATACTAGATGTGACGTCACATGGTATGGAATACCCTGTTGGCCAGTTGGGGTCAGCTGCCCTGGCTGTGTCCCCTCCCAACTTCTTGTGTCCCTCCAGCCTTCTTGCTGGCTGTGCATGAGAAACTGAAAAAAAATCCTTGACTTAGTCTAAACACTATGTAGCAACAACTGAAAACATCAGTGTGTTATCAACATTCTTCCAGCTACTAGGAAGAAAATTAACTCTATCCCAGCCAAAACCAGGACAGTTTTCCAAATATTTTGGTGTGCTCTGTTTGTTCATTTGAAATGAAGTCTCTCTAGCTGCTGTAATTGTAAAGAAATCCTTGAAAATATGACCTGAAGGTAGCCAATGCAATTATATATGCTTGAGTACGCCCAGATCCTGAAGCACTAATTGTGAGAATAGCCCCTTTCAGCTTCACATATTAACTCAGATGCCAGTGATGACACTTCAAATGTCAACAATGTTAACTGCTTACATGTTCGTTGAAGCATGGAAAGGAGACAATGGAAGCAAAGATCTGTGTGATCTACTCCAAGAGAAAACTCTCAGTTGGACGCAGCAGGAGAGCAGTGCTTCGTAGATGTCCACACTTAATATCTTCCCTGGCAGGAGAAGGTAGGACTTAAATGCTCAGCAAGATGTGAGATCTACTGAAGGAAAGGCAAAAACAAAAGAGCACCCAGGGACACTCTCTCACATCTTGAATATTCAAGCAGTCTATGCAGAACATCTTAGTTTGATTTCTTTGGGGACATCCCATTTACTTAGTTTGAATAAGCTGGCAAAGATAAAACTGCACATTATTTTGTAATTCATCCCCTTATCATCTGTCACTCGCATCTCAGTTTATGACTTCCACAGACTGAGGCATAAAAGGTGGCACTGAGCAAGCACATTGCCACTGAGGCCAATTGAATGGTTTCTCAGAACTTGATATTTTTCCTCAGTTTGTCAGATTCTTTTGGATGTCAGAGGTGTGAATGAGGGTCCCAGGATGGGGCTGATTCAGTGTCGTGGTTTAAGTCCATCCAGCAACAAAACACCATGAAGCCTCTTAGTCACTCCTCCCTCCCTTGGCCCCAGTGGGTCGAGGAGGAGAAAATATAAAGAAACGCTCGTGGGTCAAGACAAGGACAGGGAGGGATCACTCACCAGTTATGGTCACAGGCAAAAACCAGACTCAACTTGGGGAAAAAAAAATCAATTTAACTTACTACCAATCAAATCAAAACAAGGATAATGAGAAGTAAAACCCAAATCTTAAAACACCTTCCTACACCCCTCCTTCCTTCTTGGCTCAACTCCTGATTTTCTCTGCCTCCTACCACCCAGTAGCTCAGGGGGACAGGAATGGGGGTTGGGGTCAGTTCATCACACCTTGCCTCTGCTGCTCCTTCCTCCTCAGGGGGAGGACTCCTCACTCTTCCCCTGCTCCACCATGGGGTCCTTCCCATGGGAGACAGTCCTTCATGACCTTCTCCAGCATGGGTCCTTTTCACGGGCCTCGGATCTTCAGTCACAGGCTGCTCCAGCATCAGATTTCCCATGGAGTCATGGCCATCTTCAGGGGCATCCAACTGCTCTGGCATGGGCTCCTCCACAGGCTGCAGGTGGCATCTGCTCCCCGCTCACCTCCATGGGCTGGGGGGACACAGCCTGCCGTCTCACCATGGGCTGCAGGGACATCCCCTCCTCTGGCGCACCTCCTCCCCCTCCTTCTTCACTGATCTCAGTATCTGCAGAGGGGTTCCTCTCACATTCCAATCTCCTCCCCACTGCAGGTTTCCCCACTTAAATCTGTTATCACAGAGGTGCTACCACTGTCACTGATTGGGTTTGCCTTGGTCAGAGGTGGGTCCGACTTGGAGCCTGGGAAGCTTCTAGCAGCTTCTCACAGGAGCCACCCCTGCAGCCCCTCCCCCACTGCCAAGACCCCACCACACAAACCCAAAACATTCAGGTAGTAGACAGGACTAGCAGACAGGACTTTCTGCTAAGGGATTCCATCCCTTTTGAGTGGGGTCTTCTGAGGGAGACCAGTCAAGAGCTGATGTAACACAAGGTTGGGAAGTTGCGTAAAAGTTGAGCTGGCCCACTATGTTGTTTGGTATGTATTTGTGAAACATGTTGGGTTTTGCATTAAAACACTCAACACTCTCTTCTTCTTTGCTGAAGAGTGTGCATTTCAACTTTCAGACAAAAGATGCTGAACTTCACTTGAAGATAAGGCCTCTTCATCATGATGTTTTTAATGTTGTACTAGGCAAGAGCTAAGCACTTGTCCTGAGTGTAACATTAAAAAAAGTGAATCAGAAATCCCACAAACCCTAGCAACCTCTGCAAACAAAAACTTGTTTTCCATCAGCTCTGTGGTATATCTTCCTCAAAGCAGTGAACAAACCCTCTTACACCAGCAAAGAAAGGGGAGCAGCAAATACTCAAAGCTCAGCTTTGGTATTCCTTTCTCTCTCCCAAATGAATTCTTTTTCCAAAGTACCAGGAAGTGCAAGGGAGGAGGTTTTGTCCCACATGCTGTCACACTGCAAAGTCAGGTCCTTTATCTTGTACGGTCAGCTCCAGGCCAACTATTACCTTTCTACCTTGGGGATCGGTCATGTTGTAGGCACCAGAGACATTCAGCACAGCACATTCAATCCTTTGTGCTGCCTCAACCGCCTTGGTTTCCTCCTGCTGCTCCATCAGCCTCCTCCTCCATGTAACTATTGATTAGAGTGATACTTGACCCTCTTCCCAGCACTTACTTTGTTCGTCTTCACTTTTATCTTGTTCGCTCACTGTCTTAGTTGTTTTATTCTGTCCTTGTTAGCAGTGTTGTTGGGGGATCCTTTCCCAGTGCAGCTGCTCCCCAGGGCCAAGTATTGGGTTGTGCCTAATTACTCTTCTAAGTGCACTGTGGTGAATCAGTTGGCTTTCCCAGGCACCCTGTGCAATAAGAAAGAATTCACAGTGGCAGCTGAGCTGCTTTGCAGAAAGCTGGAAAGGTGAAGCCAGGAGCTGAGTTTGCTCAACACGATTGAAGAAATCCTGCACAAGCAGGGGCAGATACAGACACATGGGTCTGGACCTCTGCAGCAAATGGTCTAAAGACACATATTTTGTATGTGGGATTGTGAGATCTGATTTCAAGAGTGTTCACACGGGATAGCTCTATCTCAGTTTTTCATTAGAGCTCTTTCATATGAGGATTGGTATTTACCATTCACACTAAACCTGCAGCTACTGCAGTTAAGGACTGAAGGAATTAGGCAAGAAAAAAAGTCAAAAGCAATCAAAAAGGGAAAGTAAATGGTTAAGATAGTGAACTGCCTGGGCAAAGGAGGCTGTGGTCTACAGCTTAAGAAAAATGAGGTGTAGAGGTACTGGGCAGCTTATATGTGAAATCTGCATCCATCTGTGTTGAAGTGGGGAAGGACACGGGGTTTAAGGGACAGGCAAGTTATGATCATGAATAAGGGACAAATCAGCAAAAGACTTTATTCACAGCGGGTGATATTACCAGCTTGTTCAGTGTGGCATTGCAGACAATTTGGTTTTTGTTGAGGTGAGAGGAAGCGAACTAAGTAAATCTTTTCTTTTTTTCCTTTTTCTGTAGGCCTACATGAAGTGTGAAGGATGTGTGTTCTTTTCTCATTGACGTGAAGTCCACAGTGCCTCAGTTTTTCTCAAGGTAAATTTGAAGGTCCTTTAATTTCTTCTACGTTTTTTTTACTAGCTGAGAAGCATCTCAGGTCTGTTGTAGACTTTTCTGTCTACCAATCTAGGGATATGAATGGCTGTGACCACTTTTTGTGCCTGTGATTCTAGCAGACCTTTAAGCAATTAACCATGTCTCTGTCACTTGGTGATTGCATTAGTATGGTGCCACAGTCTGTCTTGCCTAATGTTTTGAGTTTGTGTGGTGGGGTATTGATAGTGGGGGAGGGGGCTGCAGGGGTGGCTCCTGTGACAAGCTGCTAGAAGCTTCCCAGGCTCCAAGTTGAACCCACCTCTGGCCAAGGCCAAGCCCATCAGTGACAGTGGTAGCACCTCTGTGATAACAGATTTAAGTGGGGAAACCTGCAGTGGGGAAGAGATTGGAATGTGAGAGGAACCCCTCTGCAGATACCGAGGTCAGTGAAGAAGGAGGGGGAGGAGGTGCGCCGGAGGAGGGGATGTCCCTGCAGCCCGTGGTGAGATGGCAGGCTGTGTCCCCCCAGCCCATGGAGGTGAGCGGGGGAGCAGATACCCACCTGCAGCCCATGGAGGACCCCATGCCAGAGCAGTTGGATGCCCCTGAAGATGGCCATGACTCCATGGGAAATCCGATGCTGGAGCAGCCTGTGACTGAAGATCCGAGGCCCGTGAAAAGGACCCATGCTGGAGAAGGTCATGAAGAACTGCAGCCCATGGGAAGGACCCATGCCAGAGAAGCTTGTGGAGGACTGTCTCATGTGGGAGGGACCCCATGGTGGAGCAGGGGAAGAGTGAGGAGTCCTCCCCCTGAGGAGGAAGGAGCAGCAGAGGCAAGGTGCGATGAACTGATCCCAACTCCCATTCCTGTCCCCCTGTGCCACTGGGGGGAGGAGGTAGAGAGAACTGGGAGTGGAGTTGAGCCGGGAAGGAGGGAGGGGTGGAGGAAGGTATTTTAAGATTTGATACTTCTCATTATCCTTGTTTTGATTTGATTTGTATTAAATTAAATTGATTTTGGTTTTTCCCTAAGTTGCATCTGATTTTTGCCTGTGATCATAACTGGTAAGTGATCCCTCCCTGTCCTTGTCTCGCCCCACAAGCATTTCTTTATATTTTCTCCTCCTCATCCCACCAGGGCTGGGGAGGCAGGTGTGAGCAAGCAGCTTTGTGGTGCTTTGTTGCTGGTTGGGCTTAAACCGCAACACCTAAGAATGGCCCATATAGGTCTTCTTGGTCAGAAAGCAGTCACTCTACAGCTGGGATGTGACACTTCTAAGATTGTTGCCTTGTTCACCATCTAGAGAAAGCTCCCTGTTTTGCCTTTATCCCAGTGGATACATGAGCATTTCAGTCTTTTTCCATGCCAAACTGAGTAAGGACAGCCAATGGAAATCTGTGTGAGTTGTTATCAACTGGTTCACAAAACATGTGAAGGGGTAACAACTAATATAGAAATAATGCATAGAGTGTGACCCCAGCTTAAAAGAAAGGTTGTTTTGCAGGAGTTGGGAACTGTGAAAGGACATAAAAACAAAGCTAAGGTCTTCCACTACTGATCAGAACAGCAAGGGCTGGGGAATGGACCAGCACATACAGCCCCAGAGACTGGGTTGAAACAATACTCCTGGGGGAAACTGGCAGAAACTGGGGGAAGCCATTCCAGCCAGAGCAAATGAAAAATGTTTCGCTAATAAGAATTTTCTAAGGTTATCCCATCTCACTCTCACTGTAGTGTCTGAGCACCTTCCAAATCAAACAAAAGCTATAGCTAAACCTGCAGGTTTTCAGGAATTTTCTGGCAATTCTCTATATGAACTCTCTGGAACATTTCGGAAAAACACCTGGTTATTTTTTTCCTGTCATTTGCCCTGACTCAACCGGATAGCTCTACCAAGAGTTAGTGCAATCCAAGATAACTGAATTAAACTAAATCATTGAAGTACATGGACATTCTCACTATGTCAAAATACATCATCTCCTTTCAAAATCTGCTGTGTCTTTGGCTGTCACTGCTGGCCACTGATGGAATCAGAGACAAAATACCAAGCTGGAAACATCTTTGCTCTGATCCAGTGCAGTTAGGCTTAAGCCAGAAAGCAAAGAGTAAGAATGTGAAAAAGGGCAAGCACTGAAGTAGAGAACATAGGGGGACTGTATATTCTCTCCCTAAAGACCTCCAGTGGCAAGCATCATTCAGGAATGATGCAGGTTTAGTTCAGTCTGCCTGGGAAAGGATGAGATGACTTTTGAAAGTTCCTTACAGCTCTGCAAAGAGCAAACAAACATAATCACAGCTCCATGGAAGTGTTCATTTTTTTTCAGGGATTTTCAGATATGAGTCATCTAACTGTGCCATTAGGCTGTCTACTTGCATTATCTCCAGATCATCATAGCTCTTGCTCATTTCAAATGCTGACAGTAACTTACTGCATTGAAGAAATGGTTTCTGCTGAACAGAAAACTCTCCTAGGAAGTGATTGTGTAGATTAAAACATAATCGATACAGCAGCAAGCTTTTGTGTAATCTGCTGAACTCTGGAGCTTCTGGCCAGCACATGAGGCTGTAGCAGCAGAATGGAGTCTGACAGCTATGCTGGGCCCTCGATCTGGGCAGGATGTTTATACCCCTGTCAGTGAGAATGGAGGAAGCAAGAGCACATGTGCATGTCCACAAGGGGACCAGCTAAAGTAGAGTCATGTCAGCTGCGCTCAGTATGCACAACGAAGTAGATGATAGCTCAGTGATGTTCTTCTGATGTCAGCACCACAGGGTTGAAACAGGGCCAACCAAGAGCTAAAGATTAGTACAGAGGCTACAATCATTCCAGCACCACTTAGCACAAATGGGAACCAATTAATCTTTGCAGCACATCTGCAGAATACATACGAAAAATTAAATCCTTGCCTTGCTGAAATCAGTGAGAGCTTTATTTCTGACTTCACTTGAGTCTGATTTCACCCTAAAAATACAAATCTTTATCTCTCTTTTGTAGATGATTTAGAAATATATGCCAGGGGGTGGGCATAAGTATTGGATTCTGTCCTAGAGATGGGTAGACTTCTCTAAATTTTCCATGCAATTTAGGACTCTTACACAGTTTTGTTCATTTGCCTGTAAAACTAGCTCTTCATTACAACTTACTCATGTTTTCTTTTGAAACTCGTAAACCCACAGATTTAAGGCTTATGTATTCATAGATTCAATTCTTTTTTACTTTTTCCCTCAGACATAGTGGTAAGATGCTGATAAAGGGGAAAGAAAAGTACCTGTTCAAGTTGAGATATGGTGATTATGAACTTGAAAATAGGAAATAATCAGACTTCTACTAACAGGGAAAAGAAGGGTACATGAAAAAGCCAAGCATATGCACAAGGGGAAATGTCCTCTGGGATTTTATCCCTATCAGTTGTTAACTTAGGCTCTTAGGGTCCCTCTTGCACTGATTAATATTTTCTAGTGCAAATTGGAAGGACCTTTTAAAGAATTTTGCAGATGTTAGTTGTTTTCTTGCCTTTTCCTTGCAAATTCAAAGATTGGTAGAAGTTCTCTCAGACATGTGCAATTTCTAACATTTTGACCACTACTCATCTGCTCACATCCAAAAGTGTTTTAAAAAGACAGCTGCAGCAATACAGCATGTGTGGATATTTTTACCTGGATCTCAAATTCAAAAGACTGAAGAAATTTCAACAGGCAGTGAAATTCTAGTGGTGAAAGAAAGGCTGACATTTGCCTTCCCATCACTATACCTGACAATGTGTACTTTTACACATGCCTGAGTGTTTATTTACTGCTCCCAAAGGCTTTCATATAATACCACACTTCAGATTTCCAGATTCAGGAAGCTGCTTCTTCGATCTGGTATTTCTACAAATTAATTTTTTTCTATCTAAAACTGAGTTGGAATTTCTCTGTCTTATAGAACTGGCAAGTTCTCTAGCCACTGTACATGCTAATGGTTTACATCATTGTATTTATAGAAGGAAATTGTAGCTCAATTAAGCAGAGGTGCAAGAGATTTGTATTACATGGATGGTTCTGACACAGGCCTCCTCTATTCTTGGGCAGTAGCTATTAACTTTGTTGTGTTCCTATAAATTGTCATGAATGGTCTTTTCCTGCCCAGTCTGTGGGTGCTTAACTAGTATTTGTAAACAATTTTCAAGTTACTGAGACTACAGACTGTCAAAAAGACAGTATATATTTGATCACAAGAGCAGTGGAACATGTGGTAACGTGAGTGAGTCTGTGTGAAAAATGCCATCCCTCCCCAAGGACCATGGTATCATGGCCAGAAAGACTCCAGGAGTGGGTATTCATTAAATGGACAAAATAGCCATTCCACAATGTTGTGCATCCCTGGCTTTCCAAATACTAACCAACTAACGACCCACTGAAACACACACAGTGCATAAGCCAAATGAATCAATAGAAATGCTTTCCAAGGCTGGAAATATAGATTTCATTGGTGAAACACAGGACATTTCATGCTCTGTTCAAGACAGCAGGGCTGCTTGTGTAAGATTATCTGAATTTTCCCCTTGCTATATTTAAAGCAGTGTGACAGTAATATAAGACAATAAATTTTAGAAAGGTGATGCTGCCTTTCATATCCTGGAACTGGAATCTTTCCCTTCCATGCCAGATCCACAAGGTCAGAGCATTGGATCACTGCTGAGAAGAGTTTTACCAGACTCTGGTACCGTCAGTCATTGTGCTGCTCTACTTTTCTATTCCTGTGATTCTACTGATTTCCATTGATTTGAGTTATAGTCATACAAAACTAGGGTAGAGCAAGAGGTAATCCAGCTCTTTGCAAGGACACTTCGTTAATTACAGAAAACAATAATATTTTTACCTGAGCTTAAGGTAAAATTTCTGGGTTTTTTTTCAAAAGTATTGTATACAGGACATGTGTTGCTGCTTCACCTTTTATAGCATTGTAACTGTCCTAGTTTCAGCTGGGATAGAGTTAATTTTTTTCCTAGTAGATATAATGTTGTGGTTTGGACTTAGTATGACAATAATGTTGATAACATGCTGATGTTTTTAGTTGTTGCTAAGTAATGTTTATACTAGGTCAAGGATTTTTCAGCTTCTCATGCTGTTATCAATTAATATGTATAATATGATTGAAACAACCAGGGAGCTGCTAAAGTCCTGTGTACAGCCTCCCCCCCCCCCCCCCCCCAGTTAATATTTAAAATAAGGAAACAATAACTAGACATGATCTAGGGTTTAGGAATAAACTATTAGACAATGGGGCTTTGTAGATAGGTAGAATGTTTAGGTCGGAAAAGATAATGGATTGTGGTCTGACCAAGAAACCTTGAAGAACCGCTTGGAACTGCCAAGACAGAGGAAGAAGTAGGTAAAAGGTAATTCCTACAGGGGGAGATCACAACCACTGACTCATTGACCACGTACTCAAATGTTACCGCCTACTCAAAAGAAGACAATGAAGAAAGAAGATAAGAGTCTGTGCGCTAATTTACATGACAGGCAAAGAAGAAAGAACCAATCATTTAGGGAAATAATAATGAATATGTATTACTTAAGCATATAAATGTGGGAATTTTTGAGATAAAGGTATGCTGTCTTGAGACAGGTACCCATTCATGCACATTAATGAAATTAATTTGAAAATACCTCGACTTTGTGTGTTATTGGCTTGCACACTTGGTAAACAAACCCCGTTTGTGGGTCAACAATGCCCTGCCAGCAAGAAGGCTGGAGGGGCACAAGAATTTGGGAGGGGACACAGCCAGGACAGCTGACCCAAACTGGCCAAAGGAATATTCCATACCATATGACATCATGCTCAGTATATAAACTGGGGGAGTTGGCCGGGGGGGCAGATCGCTGCTCAGGGACCAGATGGGCATCGGCCAACGAGTTTTGAGCAATTGCATTGTGCATCACTTGTTTTGTATATTCCAATTCTTTTATTATTATTGTCATATTATTATTGTTATTATTATCATAATGTTCTTCATTATTATTTTCTTCCTTTCTGTCCTATAAACTGTCTTTATCTCAACCCATGAGTTTTACTTTTTCCGATTCTTTCCCCCATCCCACTGGGTGGGGGGTGAGTGAGCAAGAAACTCCATGGTGCTTAGTTGCCAGCTGGGGTTAAACCATGACAGTAACTTTTTTTTTAAACTTGCAGGGGAGACTTTATTGCTTTCTACAACTACCTGAAAGTAGGTTGTAGGGAGGTGGGTGTCCATCTCTTTTCCCAGGTAACAAGTGATAGGACAAGAGGAAATTGCCTCAAGTTGGGCCAGGGGAGATTTAGACTAGATATTATGAAAAATTTCTTCACCGAAAGGGTTATCAAGCACTGGAACAGGCTGCCCAGAGAAGTGGTTGAGTCACCATCCCTGGAGGTAATTAAAAAATGTGTAGATGTGACACTTAGGGACATGGTTTAGTGGTGGATTTGGCAGTGTTAGGTTTACAGTTGGACTTGAGGGTCTTTTCGAACCTAAATGATTCCATGATTCTCTGATTCTACAGTAGTGCTACAAAAGTGATGCTTTGGAGCTTTAGAGCAGGTGTGGTGCCAGTTCATCAAGGAAAAACAGCAGGAAATGGGGAGTACTAGCATTTCCTTGGTAAACAGCATATTTCAGTCTGACTCCTTTGCAAGCATCTCTTAGTTCAGTAGTTATGTCGGTGACATCCAAGATTGAAAGTGCTTTGCTGACAAAGTCATTAAAATTTCAATGTGTTATTTAAGAATCAATAGAGGACTATTCAGAGCAGCTTTCTGAGGTTGACTGCTCAGCAAGGTTAAGAATGGAACTTCCACATCCTTAAATCTTTCTGAGATCAAGGCTCTTTCCTTCTCATTGTATAAATCTATTCAATTACTTGATGAGATTTTGATTTCTTTCTTCTGCACTTTCCTTTTAATAAGAGTTTAACATAGGACTATTCAAACAGTAACTAGCATCCTGTCTGCCCCCATCAAATAGGCTAGTTGCTGTCTGTGTAGTGATTTATCCCATGAATACAAAAGAAGAAATTGTAAAATTGTGCATGTGATTTTTTAAGAGCATTAACATAACTGTGTTTGTCTCTTGGCTTTTTCTTCCTCTGGTTTTACAGCATACTGTCATGCTAACCAAGCTGAGCCACTTGTGAGAAAATAGCTTTGTCTACTTCAAATACCAATCTCTTACAAAAGATGGCTTTTGGAACATCTTCCAAACCAACAGATTTCAACTCTGTCAAATTTCAATGGAAAGTAATTCTAAATTTCAATTCCTTTCACTGTGAATATCCTTCCTGCGTACCCCAAGACAGACTCAAGAGTCCCTGAAGATCATTACAATGGATAAAACCTAAAAAAGGATTATGGAGATGATTCTGTCCTTAAGCCCACCTAGCTCAGGAGTCAGGCTGGTAGGATCTTCTCATTACAAAATGTAGAGAATCCAATGCTTGGCCTCAAATCATGACAATGTGCTAATTTTTGCAGTCACAAGTTGGATCTCCAGTCAAGATCAGAGACCCATTCCTGCTTTGGTCCAGACGTGGAATGAGATGCACATGAATGGTTATTCTGAAGAACAGAACCTATCTGAAGGATTCTAGCACAGGTAGAATGCCAGTTTTTCACTCCAGTTTACTAGCAATTTAGTCTGCCCTTCTTCTACCATGTTATGTTGAATGAGACCCTTCTGCCTCACCCAAGCTATGTCAAATTAGTGGATAACGCGCCACCCCGGGAGCAAGCTTGTGGAGCAGGGTCTGCAGTCTGCTCCAGCCCATCCTTTTCATTTATTTAGAGACACTGTCTCTCACTTTGGCTTACTCTTTTTCTCATTTTTTGTCCTTTTCATCCACTAAGGGAAAAATCTCCCATATTTGATTTTCTCAGAGATTGGGAAAAATAGCTCAACTGGAAAATTATACTTCCCATATACAAAATATAACCCTTTGGAATATTGTAGGTGAATTTGACATGGCCACAGAGCTCATGGGGAAGTAACAGCACTAGGCAGATCAAAGTCAATGTTTTGTTGGAATATGGGGGGAAGATCCAGTTTTCCATGCCCTGAAAGCCCCACCTTTCTTTATGAAAGTAGAGAGGTTAGTATTTAATATGAAGTAATGGAAGTAGAGTCTATAAGAAAGTCAGACTGCAGGGAGGAGAGAAAGAGCTGAGCTTAGTGGATGAGCTCATGCATTTGCTTGACACCAGTTTCAGCAAAACTGAGATTTCACGCCTCAGAGCTGGAAGGTCATGTTGTCCATGCCACATTCTGCCAGGAGAATCACCTCAATCTAAATGGCTGCAGGGAAAGGTTCATATTAAAAGCTTGCAGAGTGACTGTCAACTTTACAAAAGAATTTTCATTTATCTAGAGATATGTAAGTCAATGACTGCCCACAGCCAAAATTGATTTACATCAAAACTGCATGGAGGTATGTACACAAATCAGATTGGAGAGCAATGACACACATATTCGTAAACCATCACAGCAGAATGGCAAGAACAAATGCTACTATAATTTAGTGCAAATTTTGTATGTTATGGAGAAAAAGCAGAAACAAAAGTGAAATTATTCAGTTCAATAACTCTGCAGGTTATACATACATGAAGGCAATGTAGTGAAATGTTTACTTCTGAGCCTTTTCCTACCATTTACTTCCCCTGACTCAAATTTTCCTCTTCATCTGGCACTTCCCTTCCCCTTTCCTGACTTTGTGTGGAACATCTGGAGTGGTGGCTGTATGTGAGAAAATATGTTGGTGATGCCATCCCCACATGGCATGCTGTGTTCTCTCCTGATCATCTGCTGTAAAAGGTAGGTTTTGAAGTGTTTAAAAAGTGAACGACAAATGTTACTTCCTTTTGGAACTGATGAACCTGGAAAATATACAGGTGAAAAAGTACTGGGAAAGCAAATGGAAATGAAGATATCTCAGTGGGAGATGAATCAGAAGATATGTATGAGAAGTTTATAAAATACTGTCTTGGAGAAAGGGACCAGACACTTCAACTTACCCTTTTTATACAACCAGAAAAAAATGGTGTTAAATTGCAAGACCACCTATTTAGAGCTGCTTGGATGATTTGAATGTTAGAAAGGTAACTAGAGGAACAAGAAACTATTGAATCAATAACATTAGGATTAGATATTTTGCAAGTGTTTAATACATTCACAATGATATCAGATAGGATACAAGAATAACAAATAGACTTACACACACCTAAGAGTTTAAGTCACTTATAAGTAACCAGGAGCTAGGAGGAAACATCACCTTGTAGGCAAGCTACTTCATGAATTTTTTAGAGGACTTTTCCCATCTGTTTTTATGGCAGCCAGTCCAAGCCTTTTTAAGAGACATGGTGGTTCATTAAATATCTCTCTGCACCGACCAAAAATTGTATTTCCTTTTTTTTTTTAACTTCTCAAACCTTCATACAGGGCCATATTGGCCACTTCCTGAACACCTTCATGGAAACTTTGCACCAGAAAGCTCCAGATTTTGATAAGAACTGCCAGCAAGCTGCTCTGTATGTTTCTGAACATAAGTCATTTCTGAAAAGATACAGGAAAAGCCAGTGGCCTGTGGCACTGAATGAATCCTTGGACTGTACTGCAGCCAAAATGTGAAAACCACACCACTTGTGCTCAGTATTATGCAAAATTATTCTAAGTAGTAACATTTTTTCCAACCAATTTACAAGATGAGACCCGCTAGACCAATTTCACATTTTACCAAAGTTTCCCTTCTTTGTCCACATGGAGGTACTCAAAAAGCGAGTGGATAGGGTACTCCAGGGCATGGTTTAGGGGGCATGGTTAATGGTTGGACTTGATGATCTTGATGGTCCTTTCCAACCGAAATGATTCTATGATTCTATGATTTATGCATTCATTTATCTATTGTGCCTGTCTTCTCTCGTTTTTTCTTTTTTCTGAAGCTGCATGTTCTTTGGGGTGAAAAAGTCTTCCACTGTCTTCCCTACAGTTCCTAACAAAAAGGGCCAAATCCGCAACACAGATTAATTTTATTTCTTGTGGTGAAAACAGGACCAGAAGATACTTCAAATGTTGTCTGCTACTCAAATGCCCTAGTGTCATTCCTGATAGGACCTTCTTATAACAGCAGATGAAGAGAAATGCAAATCCAGCGAGGCATGCTGCTCCATGGCAGAGGGAGGCCAGAACTTGCATCTGATACCCACAGTTGTGTATTCCTCATTACACTAATCACCTCTCTCTGTTGCAAATGACTGTTTCTTCCATTTCACCTCTTCTCTGAGTTTAGCAGCAGAGAATTGCAATTGCCTTCTGCCATATTTAGCTTTGTGCTTCCCACTCAAGATGTAAAACTCCTCTTTAGGGGCTATTTACCACAGTGTTTTTATGACAGATATTGACAGAAATTGAAAGGGAATTTATAACAGTGATTACTTTTTGTCTAGTCAGAATCACCATCATTACAACTACTAGCTTGGAAAAGTTGTTCAGCCTGCTTGTCTGTAACAAATAGTGTTCAATAGTTTCTGTATCTTGAGAGGCTTTGTTGTCAAATGCAAGTTCATCAGTAATATTGGAGCACTGTGGAGATCAAAGAATAATGAAATGTTAATGGATGATTCTCTCTGTGAAAAATACCATTTGTTTCCATTATTTCAAAGTCAAGGGACAAGTCTACACAAAGTCTATCAGCAGAAGCTTTTCAACTGGAGTTGCATCCCTGGGCTGACAGGTGCAGAGGCTGGATTTGCAGCAGGTGGGAGTCAGCTTCACTGAGCTGCATGCAGTTTTACTGGTGGAGAGCAGATGGGCCAGTGGTCCAAAGAACTCAGATGCTCTTGAGTGTACCTGCTTACTTTGCTCACAGCTCATTTTTGCATATCAGCTTCAGCAGCTTTTCAGAAGTGCAACTTTGCTGGTGCTATGCCAGAGCAGCCTCCTCCTCTGCCAGTCATGTTCTCTTCCTCCAGCCCCTCTTCATCCAGACTCAAAACTGTTCCTTTTCCTTTCTACCCAGCACCTATGTGAAGAGTGTCATGAGCAGCTGGGCTTCTCACGGCAGTTGCTGGGTCTGACGCTAGCTCTTGAGTCAAGAGGTCTCACTGCAGCAAGGTGATAACAGACACTTTGCATTACATTTTAGCCACAGAGAGGGAAGCCTCAGTCTCCTTATGGTTAGAAAGAAAATAAGAAAGTCTGAGTCCTCCATGGAGGTGAAAATGGGGAGGATAACTCATCTCTGCCTTAAGCTTGCAGCATGGATCCCTGTGATCAATTCTCAAACAGCCCACATTGATTCCTGGCTGAATGCTTTCACTCTCCCCCCATATTAGGCCCCATTTTTCCCAGTATGACTCTTTCAGCTTAATGTTTTCTTCGTGCTACAAAAGAAGCAGTTGAGAAATTCATATAAGGAAAGAGTGGAGGGAGGCTATAACAATCCCATGATGATTTATTTTTTCATTTCTAAGACCAAAATACAAAGAGCTCTGTTTTACATCTTCATCCCTACCTACTCACAGCCCCAAGGTACAGCAATTGTAGCATTTGCCACTTACAGTTGGCTGAAGTCCAGGAAGAAGTCTGATGACTTCTTAAAGTAACAGCATATAGGTATGCTAGGTAGGTCCAAAACCAGATTTATCACACCTACTATGCAGGGAGACCAGGCACATGGCTGGAGTGCAGATCCCTTGCTGGTGTGGGACTAGTGTTCATACAACTTTGTGGCTTTTTCAGACAAGCCTGGTACATCTTTCCATTACTCCAGAGAGACCCACCATGTGTTTCTGGGGGAAATACAGAAGCCCCATCAAAAATGTAGCAGAAACGCAGTTATGTGGCAGAAAAGTTTATAATGACCAAGATGGAAAGGTACTTCTGTATTTGTTTGATCAATCTAGCTGTGCAGGTGGCACATATTATGGGATAGAGCCTGTGTGACAAAGAGTTGAATGAGGGAGCTGCTACTTTCCCAAGGAGGTGAGGTGCTCACTAGAGCATTTCAAGCCAGCCGGGAATTTTCAGAGTTTGGGTCTTTTTGCAAGGGAAAAATTGAAGCAAAACAGTTTGGTGAGTCAAAGCCAGTCTCTGTTTTTGCCTGCCAGCAGTCTCATGGGATGTGCAGCTTGTAAGCTGCTTGTAAGCCAGGTATCCCACCATGGGCTTCCCTCTGGTCAGCACTACCCTTGCTGTGTCCATGGTGAGAGAGATACTGGCTACCCAGGGTCATTAGACACTTTGACTCCTATAAGCCCTTGCATTACCCTAGACAGGGATTCAAATTTCTGCTATATTTGCAGCTGAAGTAAAGATGAAAACGGGCTGTGGGGTGACAACCTGTGTATCCTACTAGTGGGATGTAGTACAAATAAAAATTTGGTGCTTGTATAAAAAAAAAATCTTTTGCAAGAGGAAATATTCTTTCAGATGGCAACGTTTTTGCCTGGTGCTTGTCCCTGTGCTGACTGACCGGAGCTTCATTTCCCGTCACATTGGGCAGGGGGAAAGCATCTTACCCTGTGTGAGCATCACTGTATGCGCTGGGAAAAGTGGCAACGAATTTCAGCTGCAACTCAACATCTTTGAACGAAGGCAGAGGCAACATCAGTATGGCTATTTCTGAACACAGTGATGAAAGTAAAGGCTGATGGGAATGAAATATATTGTGATCTGAAAACAAGACATCAAGAATACACAATCTTTTTTTTTGTGTGTATGTGGCTGTGCAGTAGTCCCCAGAGCCTGGGGAAAAATAAATTTGAAGGCCAGATGAAAGGTATGCACTAATTATTTAAGAGGATAGCGGCATCCAGCAGTCAGTAAGTTCCTAACAGCATGGCAATTCTCCTTTCTTTACACCTTTTGCCCTACATGCACACAAATTGGGGTCAGGGAGGAGGAGGAGAATGGAATGACGGAGTTGGAACTTGTTTACATACCAGATCTCTATGTACATTGTTTCATTTCCTTCTGTCCATCCCATCTTTGTATCAGGTTAAATTATTCCTTACTGCCTTTGCTGTTTTGTTCCTTGGAGAGGAGCATCTTTATTAGCCATGATTAGATCTGGACATCCTGCAATTCTACAGGGACTGAAGGAGCAAAGGAGCAGAAGGTGGGTGCAGAAAAGAGAGGGGGAAGTCTGTTCCAAGCAAAATATAAATCTCAGGCCAGATGTCCTTGGTTTTGAAAAGGCATACTACAAACTCACAGATCTCATTATCAAATCAGGGGAGCGAGCACAGCTGCTCTTGTTAGCACAAAAGCCATCAGGTTCAAATAGGCTCTACATGTGTGCAAAGCATGACAATTTTCTCTGATTCTCATCAAGGCCAATCCCAGCTAGTATCTGCTTTTATTTCGTAATGGAGAAGAGTTGCAGCTCCACAAACAGACCGCTTTGGGGATTTGGGAGGCAAGCAAGGTCCGGTATAACTGGAGATTCAGAAAACCTGCCAGCCTCCTGTACCCAACTCTGTACTAACAGACAGGAAACCTTAGAGATATCTTTTCCTCTTCCTATTCCTTAGTATCCCTATTTGAAAATAAAGAGAATAATATCGGTCTCCCTGATAGTCTTTGAGATGCATGAGGAGCTGAGTATCTTACACTTACTGGCTATTACAGTGGGACTTCACATAGAGGCAAACAGGCACAAAACCAATCAATAATCTTGCAACACTGCCATCACACACTTAACCTTTGTTTTAAAGTTCCAGCTCTCCTGAGTCAGCACAGTGAAGAACATTTGAAATTTTTCAGAGGAAACCCTCCAAAATCAAAGCACGTAATAATAAAGGGAGGCAAAGACAGAGAATGTTACTGTTTTTCCAACAACCACATTTACATACAAATATTTTATGTGTGCAAAAATATGCATCCATACTTTTTTTTAGATTTGTCTAAAATGCAGCTAGTTAGAAAAGCGGTTGCTTGTTACAGTTTCTTATATATACTTTCAAGGGTGAATTACAGTAACCCCAGCTCTCCCAGCTGGTAATTAATATCATTTTCCCTTTTGCTGCTTTTGTTTAGTGTGTAACTTATGACCCTGAGGTTTATAAATACTTGGCTATCTATTAAGTTGAAAGAACATCTTCCTTACTAAATGTCTGTGCTTTAAGATTCGTCTCCTCCATCTGTTAGATGCCAATATTGGATTCTGTGATGAAATTTATAGCTTACAGCATTTGCTTTTAGCTACCCGGAACAATACTATTTTATATTTTTTTGGTTAATCTGTTTTTCTAGCCTAACTTTTCTTGTCTGTCCAGGTTCCTGTTTCTTATGGTGTTCTATTTTAAGGTTACTAAAAATGGTTAACTGTTGCGTTTGACAAATGCAAATGGCAAATATGAACAGATGTAGTTCCAAATTGCTGTATAACAGGGATAAAAAAATACAGGCAAAAGTAAAGCCCTTAGGAAGTTCTATGCTTTGGTCTTTCTACCTTATGAAGTCTGTATTGTCGTGAATCGAAAAAGACTGGGTAGCAGGGTGAGTTGGTGCTTAATGGGTAGATAAACTGTTCTGCCATCATTAATGTATTATTTTTGTCTGAGGCCTTCTTGTATTAAATGTAATACAGACTTTTCATCCAGCAATAGTTTCTGTTGGATTGTACCTTAGCGTCCCAAAGAACAGCTATTCCATCCCACTACCCCGCCTAGTTACCTGTACTGGAGATTCTGATGAGAGCTTTGTCACTTAGTTTCAGTGTCATGTCCAGTGCTGCCTCTGGAGTTAATTCTAAGGGGAATGATACTAATTTTTGTTATCGTTAAAGAGAACTAGAAGAGAAGGCTTTGCATTTACTTAATGAGAATATCATGGTTTGAGCAGAGCTGGAGAAGACATGAATTTGAAAGGCTGATCTTTGTAACGAACCAGAACATTATCAAATGGCATCAGCCATGATACGGAATTGGGTTTATTAGCTCTGTGTCTTACATGAGGTCAAATAACTGTGTGCATGTGAATTTTGCATGCTTAAAAATATACAACCTTTTGTCTCTCTCAGAAATATTTACTAATTATATACTTTTACACTTGCTATTGATCAGTCAAATATGTAGTGGTAGGTAGGACTAGGGCAAATGCTGGTCAGTGGGAATGGGAAAAAAGAAAAAAAAAATGACACCAGGACAAGCTTTATGCTTTCACTAGGAAGTAAATCTTAGAGACAGAATAGAGTAGGAACTGACATGGCTTTGTCAGTAGTGTACTAAAGTAAGACAGATCGTAAGATAGTCTAGAGAACTACCCAAATTGGCATACTGAATGCTATCAGTTATTTAAGATGTTCCCACTATGGGGGATGCCTGCGCTCCACTTCAGGATGGGTTTTTAAGGCACTTCAAGATTGACAACACCAACTTAACTTCAAATTGTCCACGCAGTAGTGATGATGGAATCATGAAAGCATGGACTTCAGCAGAGACTGCCATTAATGTCATACTGGGCTTGTACAGCTTAGGTCTCTGCAAGGGCTAGTTAGGTTAAAGTTAATCTGCTTCTAATGAAGTGTGGTGCAGTCCTGACTGTAATGTTGAGTCTCTGCTTTTCTGTTAACTACGGCGAAGACCTGCAAGGGAGGCCACTGAGCAACTTCAACAAGGAAGGGCAGCATGCAAAGCAAACTGCAGCTCCCTCATCCACACCCATTCCTGGGCAACAGGGGTAGGCTTCACCCCATCATTGGTTGACTCTTTGTGTAGGACCAACCCTGTATATCACAGGCACCCTACTGCAGCGTGTTCATGACTGGATGTGCGTGTTCAAGCCTGGACTTAGATCCAGGGAATACAAATTGTGTGAGACCTTCCTGATGAATGTCATATTACTTCTAGGCATGCTGGAAATCCACAGGTGTGATATTGCAAGTGAGGCAGCATCCCTTTGAAATAGAGAAGGACTGTGCTTGGTTTGTACCTCAGGCTCAGCCGACAGCGGAGAGGAGGAACATGCACATGACACAGATGGACCAGAAGCCCAAGACAGTAAACCACTTCTTCACTCTTGCCCCTTAATTTTCCACCAATTCTAAATCTGCTGTTAGGTGGTGTGAATACCTGCAATTTGTCTTATGTAGCAGAGCCGTGGGAGGATACTTGAAAGTGTGTTCTTTATTATTATTCATAGACATGATGGGAGGAGGAAGCAAAAAATACCTGAAAATCACAGAATACTCAAATTATTAGCTTATGACTAAACACTCCATCTTTCTGGTCCTCTTCAGGAGTTTTGCTCCCAAGTGTGGTCTCATGCATGTGGAAGGTTGAATTAGCATATCCAACCAGCAAAGCACCAGCATTTTCTTTGTTGTTTATATGTTGGAGGAACTTCTCAGGAATTAAGCGGGATGCTTTCAGCTCAGGTGAGGTACAGAGACTACTTAAGTCTACTCAGAACATAGCCAACAGAGGTATTCGCTAGGCCTGATCCTGCCCCTGCTGAAATCAGTGGCTGCTCTTTAAGAGTACAGTAATCTGTCCCTTATTTGCTACTGTGCCAAAAAAATCTGTAGTAGATAATAATATTGTTTCTCAGCTGAAGTCATTTGTCAGGCCTGCAGATATATGCAGAGAATCTACAATCCCCTTGCTGCTTCAGTCCCTATTTTTGGTTTTACAGTTCACACAGAGCCCAAGGAAATTACTGAAATCAACCCTACTGATTCAGCTAATACTGAAACTGCTGGAATGCTGGTATAGACAATGCTCAGGCAGTGTAGACAGGGTATTAGTAGCACCACATGTCCCTCTTGTGCATTCCAGCTTCCTTTCTGGTTCATTTAACCAAGTGAGAGAAGCTGAACTGATCAGCTCAGGTCTCCCAGGGAAGCTGGAACTTGGAGAAGAAAGCATTGTATAAATCTCCAGCACCGAAACAACCATCGACTGCTAATGAAGCAGGGGCATGTTGCCAGTAATTCAGAGTGCCTGTTAGGCTATGAGTAGTCTGATTGTGTGTATTTGGCATTCAGGTGAAACCTCAGGTGACTTCCACTTTCTCACTGCTGACCTGACTTACATGCATTCAGATACAGTCAGATACTGTGGCGGGCAATTTCTGGCAGTGAAGTTAGAGTTCTGGCAGCTGGAATTATTCCCCCAAAATTGGTTGCACAATTGGAGTTAAATTAACAAAGTGGTGATGGTTTTTTTCAAGCTGTAAAAATAGTAGCCACTAATACTTATACAGGCATCCCATCTCAAAGTCTACCCATAAGCTTTACACATTGCTGAAAATGCAGCTATTGCTGGGGGCCTGATACTTCACCATGTTATTCCAAGAAGTAACCTGATACAATGAATAGAGCAGTTCCTTATCATTCCTGATTACACAGATGGTCCAGAGCCAAAGATTTGGGTTGCTGTTTTCACTCAACCTTTCTTATTATCCACATCTTATCTTTTTTTAAGACTGGAGTTTGAAATCACAAGTGCCTAACAGCAAAGTTTGACCTGCTGTATTTTGACATTAACTAGAAAAATCAGCTGCTTTTTATTCCTTAATCGTGTGCAAATAAAAAGTAACAGGTCACTGGTAGGAATGGAAAGGTGTATCTGTCTCACTGCCTGTCAATCAGCAACCTGCCCTGTGTCACAGTCAGGGGAAAGTATTTGAGTTAGTACTGACATACTATCCAAAGTATTAAATTATCATGTGTCTGAGGAATAGAAACATAGGCACATTTTCTAGGTACTGGGATCCAACACACCAATGTGTAGGTAAGCTTGCTGTTGTCGGGGCTGGATGGCTCACAGTTTAGCTGTTTAATCTGTGTAGATTTTTATCTAATGTTGCAAAATCCTTGTAGGGCTTAATATATTTCACCACAATAAACAGGAATTTTGTGATCAACTTCAGGAGAAAGGTCTTGGTTTTACCGCTATGTCCGCAAGAGCCGATCTCTGGGATCATGCAGGGTGTCATAGGAATCAGCAGCTAGGACAATGCCTCACATGGGCTTTGAATTTGATCCAGGCTAAGCAAAAAGCAGCATTTTAAAATGGAATAGAATAGAATAGAACAGAACAGAACAGTTTAGTTGGAAGGGACCTACAATGATCATCTAGTCCAACTGCCTGACCACTAATTTTATCCACTTCAGAGGTTATTTGAAGAAACCCTGCCTATGCTCTCAAAGGGCTCATACCATTGCTCCACTGAGGGAGTAGAGTTTATGCCTTAAACCAGTTTTCTGTCCCTTCCCAAACTCTAAGTAGTATCAAAGGCTTTAACTCAAGTTCCCTTGCAAGGTCTATTTTTTCTCTGAATCTTGAACTCAGTGTCACCCTGTAACAGAGACTCACCTGTCTCACTGCATTGTGAAACACTTCTGCTCTACCAACTGGACTTTAGGCAGATTTCTGTGAGCTCCAGGGACATGAGTGGAGTTAGACTGGGAAGTCAAGGCTGGGCTGGTGGGACCCACTGAGGCCAAAGCAGAAGCAATCATGATCTGAGAACTTATTACAGGCCTGTATGGAATGAGCTTGTGGCCTCACTCCAGGTCCTCTTGGGAGTGGTAACCCATCATCCATTAGCCATGTCTTTCTGCATGTTCCTGGCTGGACATTGTTCAAGGGCTGAATTGGTGAAATGGTGACCAAAACCCCATGTGCTCCCCATCAGATCTTCTCTCCCATTGAAAGCAGAGCTGAAGCAATCATCACCCCATTTTGGTCCTGTAAATTGAAACTCTTAAGGCAGTATGGGAGAGATATCACCACTGGCAGAGATGTGCTCAGGTCCCCCTGTCCTTCAGCTTTTCCTTGCTTCCATGTGGAAAGCTCCAGGGGCCCTGGATTTTACAAGGTGCAGCTCTGGGTTAGGGCTCTTGATCCCCACTGCTTTGCTGGCACTGAGAATCCACACTTGCTTTCTTTCATCAAGGTTAGAAATCTCTTCCTGGCCTCAAGGTGTCAAGATACAGTATGGGCAGGTCCCCCTGCTTGTCTGTATCTGAACATCACCCATGCTGCCTTTCAGACTAGCAGATCTGTATGCATTTGCTCTTGCTTAGGGCACAGAAGGGAGCACCTGCACATACTTGTCAAAGCTAGGCAGCTGCTTCAGCCTGCTCAGAGGTAACCAGCATTAGCAAGGCCTGGGAGGACGTGGGATCTGAGGACGCAAAATGGGAAGGGTGTAATAAATGAGGCATAAGTGGGAATTTTTGCCCTGCTCCTCAGAAAATGCTCCTGCACATATCCCAGGGATCTTGCCTCTGTGTGTGTTGGTATAGAGCAGGGTGCTGGTATAGAGCAACGGTGTGCATAAAAACTCATGTCTCCATGGCTTTGAAATCCTGCTAGGCTGCCTGCACAATTTGATGCCATATGCGTGTCAGCAGGCTGGGTATTCGGTCCTGGCACTGACTTCTTAGCTGAGCTCTTGCAGAGGCGTTTGACAGATTTGTTGCTGTGAAATACTTAGCCTGTTTCCTGCAGAAATACCTTTCTGCCACAGCTAAATACAGTCGCTGTGATAATGGTGAGATATGGTTGAAGGTGCTGCAGGAAAAGCCAGGTGGTTTTTGTCCAGCTGAAAAAATACGTTCCTGATGGAGATGCTTTCAACGCTCGGAAGGAGAGTGAACTCTGCTACATAGGAAGCTGATATGGCTCCACCTGCTGGTTTCAGGCCAGGAATGACATTTTTCATTTTTCTGGGGAAAATCCTGAAACACGCAATTGTTTTGCAAATACCAGCCCCATCCCCCCCCAAAGCCCTGAACAACACCACACACACCCTCACACACACACACACAAAAAGCAACATGCAAGCCTTCCCCGAAATTAAACACTGAAAAGGTAAATGAAAAGGGAACATTATTTATGCCCTGCCAATCAGGGATTGTGGAAGCAAAGTGTAATATATCAGAAGGAATGAAGTAGTTTGAAAAAGCTACTGGTGCTTTATAGTTCCAGGCTTAAACTTAAAGAAAAATGTAGACAGACAGACAGATAAAAATTCTATTCTTTGGGGTGAGATAGGAGGTTTTCTGGCCACAAAATGGCTTTAAAAATAAAATAATAATAAAAAAAAGACAAGTGTCTTTTTCCAGAGACAAAGCTAAATGAAATTCTACCAGTGACATTACTAATTTTGGTGATATATGGGAGGAATGCAAGAGGAATTTGTCTCTGAATGAATGTCTGTTTTGAAAGGCCTGGTTATCTGTAATCAAACTCCCTGTTAAAGATTCGGTGACAAAATATTCTAACTTTTGGGTGGATAAGCTAAACACATCCATTCTCAATTAGGATGTAAAGCCAACTGCTCTCTAAAAGCTTATTACAATTTCTAGGGCTTGTGAAAATGCTGATTATGGTGATTGCTATTGAAATGCCTTTCAATTTACTAATAAAACAGTGTGTTAAGTTTCTAACACTGTTGCCATCTGTTCAACACTGAGGTTGGGAGTTCTGCTTCTGGGGGGGGGGGGTTTATAATAACTTAGACATTGCTTTCAAATACTGTCTCAGTCCCAATGATGTATTTTCCATCCTCTTTTCCAGCTTCTGTGGGACGAAGGAGGATGTGCAAAGAAGGAAGATCTTACATGTAAAGAAGACCAGTTTCAGGATTGTAGATTCAGACTCTTGGTTTGTCACAGATTTCCTGTGGGATTTTATTGAGGAATTGGGAAAGTTATATTCGCTGCTGGTGGTGACACATATTTGCTTTAGAAGGAAGTTTCTGGGAGCACTGCCTACAGTTGTGGGCCTCTGCGCTTGGCTGCAGCAGATACACCAACAGCAGGGGATGCTACAAGAAGCATGGTAGGGTTGACAGCAGCAACAGCACACCTCTATTCTCCTTTGTATAATGATGAAGTGACTTCAGGCAGTAATTGCAGAAAAAAAGCAGCAGCTTTGCAGGAATGGACAATTTTGTATTGGTAAGCCTGGATATGACCTTGCTGCTGCTACCTGGGGGACAGGCTTTTTCTCTCTGAAGAGTCCCTTCCTTTCATTTTTGCTTTTAGACCTCCTTTTAAATAAGTGCTGTCAAGTCATTCCTGCATAGTTGCCCAGCATGAGGCCTGACTACATCATCAGTCCATTTACATTTTATCTGGAGGAAATGAATTGAATGTAATCCTTGTGAATGCATGGGAGAGAAGAGTATTCAGCTTTATTTATTTGAAAGGTCTGTGGTAGGAACTGGCAGTGGTAGTTGGATCATTTTCTTCATAAGTCTAATATACTGTCTTGGAAAGAAAGACACAGATTTACCAAGTAGCTATAAGGCTTCTCACTCACTCTCTTATCCCCTGTGCCTTGACCATGTGCTTTTGAGGCTAGTACATGTGTTTTGGCTGTATTACTATCTGGTCCTACCGTTGACTGGGACTGCATCTGCCTTGAGGGAATTTGAAGAAAGTGTTGCCATATAATGGTACTAGTGATTTTTAAGGACACGTTTTGTTAGGTCCCTGATTTTACACAAATAAAAGCTTGAGTCTGCTATAAATGATCTGTGGACAGATCTCACCCTAGCACTGCAAACTCTGGGTGTCAGAGATCCATGATCCCCTCCCTAACATCTATTCTGTGGAGCATGTGTGGTGCATCTGCAGGTAAGCCCCCTCTCTAACAGCAGGCTTGCCCCTGCTTCCAGATCCCAGCTGTCCCAGAGCTGCATTGTTTGGTGTCTTTCTGCCTCAAAAGGACTTCCAGGTGATTTCTCTCCCCGGCAGCACCTAGCACTGCAGCCCCAAATAATTCCAGGGACAGCTAAGGCACTAACATGGTATAAATACAGGTTACCAGGCTGCAAGAAAGCATGATATTGTACTGACCACAGAATAGAGTAGTCTTTAGGGTAGGCTCTGCAGGAAGAAAGGACTCAGTTGCTGCCTTAGCGCAGCCTGGTGCAGTGGTGCTCTGTGTCCCTGTGCTGTCCTGCAGCCTCCATTCACCTCTCCTGCAGCTGCCTCCAGCCTCAAGTCATCACCAGGGCAAAACAAGCCAGGCACCAGCATGGGATTAATGTTAATTTAAGGGAGAAACAGGGAATAAATCATTTGTTCATACAGCTTGACTGAAGTAACAGGTCTTAGAGGCAAAATAATAGACCATCAGATTGGAAGCTGTTAACTGCTGGCCAGTAGCAGATGTTGAGGGAAGGAGAGGACAAAGGTATGCAATGTCCTATGTCCCCAAAATGCTCTCCTGCCTCCTTGTCAATGTCTGAGGTACATCCTGGAAGAGATAGTGTCTTAGCATTTAATGGCTCTTATGGCCTTTCCTTCCCTGGATTTGCCTGGTTACTTCTTGAAGCCATATACCTTTTTAGCTTCTGCAACACCCTTTGACAAACTGTGTTTCACAGCTTAGCTCATATCATAGAATCATAGAGTCATAGGATGGTTTGGATTGGAAGAGACCTTAAAGATCATCTAGTTCCAACCCCTGTGCCATGGCAGGGACACCTTCTAATAGATCAGGTTGCTCAAAACTTCATCCAACCTGGCCTTGAACACTTCCAGGGAGGACGCATCTGCAACTTCTCTGGGCAACCTGTTCCATTGTCTCACCACCCTCACAGTAAAGAATTTCTTCCTAATATCCAATCTAAATCTACCCTCTTTCAGTTTAAGGCTGTTATGCCTCATCCTATCACTATATCCCTGATAAAAAGTCCCTCCCTGTCTTTCCTGTAGGCCCCCTTTAAGTACTGGCAGGGTGCTGTAAGGTGTCCCCGCTGCCTTCTCTTCTCTAGACTAAAGATCTGTCTCTTTTTTTTCCTTTCTTAGCTTCATGTGATGTTGGTAGAATTGTTATTACTCATATAGAAAGTGGGGCTTTCCATACATTAGGAGAAAAGCACCACATAATATTTATACACAGTGTGTTTATTATTAATAACAACAATAATTTTAGAGCACAGGTTTGGGCATCTTCTTGGCCTCCTACCTCATTTCCTGTATATATGGAGTTAATGGAAGACTAAATGATGGTGACAGGTGAAAAATGGGTTTTGGAAGAATTACTTGCCATGACTTGGAGCTGCAGGACTGTGTGAGTTCTGCAAATTTCCTAGGGCTATGTCAGTGAAGTAAGTTATGATGACTCTCCCCGTAACACATACAGCACTTTTTGAATGGCACCCACAAATTCTCTGTAGCACTCTGGGTTTTGTTTTAATCACATGCTGTATGCCAGACATTGAGTCATAATTTGCTAAAGCACATAAAATGGTATTCAATCTTTATGCTTCTCTAGCTATACAGCTTTACAGATTATTGTTTTGCTGGTTCTTAGGTGATTATCTTACCCATACAATATTACATTGCATAAAACTGTTTCTCTTTATAGGAAATTGAGTTTGGATTGTGATTCATATTTGCAATTATTATCTAAATCCTTTCAATGACTAAAAATGACTACAGCTAGTGAAAAAGCCAAAGTAATCTCCATCAATAATGTATTTGACCCTTGTTTTGAATTTTTGATAATCTGTACTGGCATGGCAGTCCCGTAAGTAAGATCTCCTTGGAACTTCATACCTCTTTTTTCTCTGTGGTCGTATAAATCGTGACAATAAATTCATCTGGGAAAGATCTCTAGAAAGTACGAACTGACACAGGCATGTCTGTGGCATCAAACATTGCTGGGATTTAATGCACTAACATTTCATCCCAAGGACTTTGGTCACATCCCTTTGGTGTCTCAGTCTCATTTCTCAATAGACAGATTTCTGCAGGATGGAAACACTCCTTTGTCAAACAGTTTGAATCACAGTCTGAGATGAAGGTTGATGCCTGTCTCAGCACTGAGGAAGACAAAGAGACAATATATCCAAATCGGGGCTGGGATGCAGCAGCCGTGATGAACATGGGTTTTCCTAAAGGCTGACACTTGTTAACCTTTCTCTTTCTGGAAAAAAAGAAAGGTGTACTTACAGCTACACACACAGAATTCTTCCAAAATTAGCTGCCTCTAAATAAAGCCCACCAAGGCTACTCTCTGGATAGTGCATCTACAAGTTATAAGATCTAGAATTCACAAAAGCCAGGATCTTAGTTTGTTTTTTTTTTCCCCTCCTGGGAACTTGGGTTTAGCTACTTTAACAGTACCTAATTTTGAGAAAATGCTGAGTTTTTACTCTTGAAGCTGGGTCCTGTTACAGCACTTTGGGCTATATACCTAAAAGCAGTAGTCAGGTCGGAGCTTCTTGAGATCCCTTCTAAAATCATCCAGGAGACAAATGACTCCTCCATATTGCAATAGCAGCCAACAAGTAGTAAATTTCATGCAGACACAAAGAAAGACACAAAGAAAGATTCCTGCCCCAATAGACTCACCAGCTGTTAGTAAGGTGTGAGAAGGCCACTTGGTTACTCAGCATAGTAACCCTGCATTCTTCCTCTGTCTGTGCAGTTATATATTTTCAGGGGTCTTTACTCACATTAGGAGTTCAGTCAAAACTGTTCTCTCTCATGCATCATCAAGCCTTGTGTGGAAGCTGCTACCTTTCTACAAAGCCATCCCATGCAGTGCTGTGTAGTGCAGAGCCATCATGGTAGGCATAGTTGTAGAGATGGCATTGAGGTCCTAACTTGTGCTTGCAGACCCCCGGTCACTAGCATGAGTGAGGAGGAAAAAAGCAGCTTGACAATCCAGCAGTCTCTGAGTGTTTGCTCTATAGGAAGAGGGGAGAAAAAGACAATCTTCTACTGATGTTCCTATAATATGAAGGACTTGCACTACATCTTTGCTGATCAGTCCAGCACTCTTCTCTTTCAGCTTTTGTATTAAGCACAGACGTTTCAGAGAGTTTAAACACTGCCCTCTCAGAGAACTTTTATTCCAACCTGCCTCAACTGGAGTCTTGAAGGAGATTTTTCCCTCCAGGAAAGGAATAATGGTGTCATCTCTGCTGGCCTTGTTGACCCCAGAAGACTAGAAGAGCTTTTATCAGTAGCTGCTTCTCCATGGGAGACCATCTCAATTCATCACAGAGGGAAAATTAAAAGCCTGGGCACTGATTTGTTTTGGTCTGCTGTTCTTCTTTGCCCTTTCCATGGATCAGCATAGCACAGCTGGAATATGACTCTAATAAGCTTCAAATGGTGTATGTAAGCTTGGTTTAGTGTTTAAAAGCATTTGGAGCTCTGTATGTGCAGCAAATGATGTGTAAAGGCAGAATGGTATTTTCCTTTGGCAGGAGAGGATGACATAGGAAGGACTGGGCTACATCCTGAGGACTTGACCAAACTGCTTCTGTATCAAGTCCCGTGACTTATTGGAACATCTTCCTGAAAGGGAATCTGGTCCTGAACTGAAGATTTCAGCAGTTTTAATAACCATCTCTCCTCTTCATAATCTCTTCCAGTGCAGTAAAATTGTTCTTAAAAAAAAGTGTCTTAAATCTTCTCAGATCAGAATAACCTTAAGCTTGCAGTGGTAATCTTTTTCAGTGGGAGGATTTGGAAGCAATTTTTCTAGATAATGTGAATATATTAAAAAAGAATAAAATTATGTTTTACTGGATATAAAATTTCTAATGATGTGACTCAGACTTGGGTGGAAACCTATCTCAGTTTCAAATGAACCTGTTGAATATTGTGGAGTTATAAATGCACATTCATTTAAAAATTGATTCATATGTGCCCTTTGCTTCAACCCCCCACAGTGGGGAGATGCAAAACTTTTGCTGGTTGCAGAAAAATCTCACTAAGCATTTCTTCAATGCCATGGCTGCTTCTGTGTAGAAATAGGGTCTGACTGCTGACAAATATTCATGTTTAAGCTTGGAAGAACACACCACAATTCTAGCAATAATGTGACTCTTTTTACTTAATTATTTGATTATTTTGTAGTACAGATGAGAATGAACATACAAAGTCAATACTTTGAGTGAGGCATGACAATCAATACTTGAGGTCCAAAGGGGTTTATAAAATAAGTCAATATCACAGGTCTGCCTAAGAGGTTGTTTCTGGTTGCATGGAATACTACTCCTTAAGAAAAAAAGAAGTAGAAAAACAAGGTTTAAAGTGCATAGAAATTAATTGAGAAAGTAGCAAGCATAATCAATTTTTTAATAAAGTTCATTGACCTTAATATGGATTTAGTATGATATATTCAATTATCGATTTTGTGCTTTCACAGCAGTTCTTCATAATTTGAAACAGCAGCTCCACACAGTAGTAGACACTTGTCACTCCTTTCTTCCGCTCACTCAGCCATGCTTAGCATATGCATGGCTCACTGTATGGAGTGCCTATAGTATGCCATCTTTTATACCTGTGATTTAGAAGGGTGAGTGGCAGCTCTCTTGAATTCAAGCTGTGTGACTGTGGCAGTACACTTCTCCCCCCCCATCCCACCAGAAGGAAACGAAACTTCTCCAGGCAGAGAGAAGGGGAAGAAAAAAAAAAACCTAAACCCTAGAGGCTGCAGGTTGAAATTTGAACTGGCCAATCGAGATGTGCCAGGTACACTGAGGTGACCTTCTTGGCCAATAGGGATTAAAATGACCACAGATCAGATTCAACAAGGGTATAAACGGGGTCCCACTGGAGGACATGTTGGAATCAGTCCTCCTCAGAGCAGCAGGTCTGCAGTCGGGGACTCCCCCGTGGGTCAGGGCACTGCCTGATGTAACTCCTCAAGGGAGAGAGCCCTCATCTTTTACGTGAGCGATAATGCGCATTTTGAGTCATCACTTTTAAATCTCAAGGATTCTTAAGTCGTCTGTGTAGTACTAATTCCCCTTACACCATTGAGCCTGTAGTTCACTACTGTTACTGGAGTTCTAACTAACTTTTACTGAAGAATAAATCTGAGCTTTAACACCTGTTGGATTTGAGTGTGCGTGCATCCATAACAGTGACTGACAGCTTCACTTACTTGATCTGATTTCTTTTGTAGCTGTGTCCTCGAGCTTCTATTATTTTCCCCTTTTTTCCTTTCCCTTCCCATAAAATAACATTTACACCTGCTGTGCAGCCATAACGGAAATGTGTGAATGGATAACAGTAGTGAGAGAAGCCTCCATCATTCACTCTATGCTTTGAGCAGATGCAGGGTGACCAGCTGTATGAACCTACTCTTAGGCTATTGATTATGCTGCCCCTGCTATAAACCTTTTACATCTTATCACAAGCTGCTCTGCTCTCAGTCTCATGTTGCTCCTGCTATGCAACAAAACAGGCACCACAAAGAGACTCTTCTGCAAACTGCTCTTTCATTCCTTTAGATCTCAAATCCACCAAAAAATGTTGCAACAGGTATAGCACCTGCTTCTTCTTGGGCTTGGCCCACTGCCATGGGCTGTCATACAAGTTTCATAAATAGGAGTGTTTGTATCTGTAAAAATTTAGACATTTGCACATGGTTTATAATTAAATAAGACATAGCAAGCAATAACAGCTGCATTCACTGCTGTGCATTGTCAAGATGACAAACTGGAAGTTACAGTATCTATCACATGCTTTCATCTGTAAATCTGTTAGTCCTCATTATCATTGCTGGTTTCAACTCAAATACTAAATGAAATATAGTCAGGACTGGGAGAGCTCTCAGTGCTTGATCTGATGTCAGCTCTTGGCCTTATGTGTATTTTAGGTTTCAGTATCTTTTCTGTAACACAGAAGATGTTTTCCACGGGGAAGTCTGTAAAAGTGCAGAAATTCATGTACTGGGTTTTGGAGAAGGGATGGGGCAGTGGTGTCTCTTTTATCAATTTTTAGAGATAATAAATTAATTTTAATTGCATAACTTAGAACTCAGACAACTACGCAGTCTGTATTTTCCCTTAATTATATCAAAACTCATAATGAAGAATAGGTATGTATTTTTACTATGACAGACATTGTCACTGGTGATTCATACTCATTTTGTGTGTGTGTGCATGTGCATGCATATGTTTTGATGTGTACATGAAGAAATTAGACCCTAACTCAAGTCATACAGGTATACAGACTGAGTGCCTGAAAGTTCATATATCTGCTGGGCAAAAAAGCTCTGTTCCTTTCGTTTATCGGTGGCAGCTGAAAATTTGTTAATGTGCAGACTAGCTGCATCTTTCTGCACACAATTTTCCATGCACCCGTTAGAAGATCAGACAAAATATGACATGCAATAAACTTTTGGCCTTCTTTCAACAGCACTATTCTGTTGCCTTGAACTAGGAAAGTGTAGACTGTCTAAGGCTGAAAGCTGAGCTAAATCAGGGAGTGCATCATGAATCTTTCAGCATCTGTTACAATTCAGGAATGTCTCTATCATATGCACATAGGTAATCATTTAAGGACAATATTCTTACATCTTGCCAGTACCGATTATCAGGAAATCATAACAGCTGGAATCACTGGGGCTGTGTTTGACAGACAGTGGCCTTTTAAGGCATTGGTGTTAGCATGGTATGGAGACTTGGAGCAAGATGTCTTTGCCGTAGCTGGTCACTTGGACTGAGAAGTTGCAAACCAGGATTCAGGTCATGATGAGACAAATCTCTGCCTGAACTTGCAAAAAAACTACCTGAGAGCTTTCAAAGTTCCTCGCCCACTATTTGAACTGAGTTTTTTTCCTAGAATGAACTTTGTATCCTGAAATTCTTTTCTAAAGCTTGAAGGATAGAAGCAATAGAGCAGAGGTAAAGAGTTTTTCACAGTCCCAAGCAATTCAAGACTGGCCTCACCACATGGTCCAACGTATTCTTTCCAAAGTTTTGTCTCAATTCAGGCTGCTATTCAGTTCTTATAAAATTAGAACCACTTTTTATCTTCATGGCAAGTTAATTGCTGGTCTGTGGCTACATTTTCCTTTTGTTGAAATAGTAGTTCCTACCTTGTGCTGAGCTGTTGCAAGTGCTGGAGAGCCAGCTGTGGTGCACTGAGTGATTATGTTACACTGGTATGTGTCAGTGTCTCCCTGCACCTCAACTATAAACAAGGACAAGCAGACTTTTAGGCTAATTTGCTTGATAAACCAACCAAGAGAGCCAGACATCTTACCACAGATGATGGTATGAAACTGCTGCTGCTTTGTCCAGCTCCTTGAAATCTGCTGGCCAAGCCTCCACCTGGGCTGCCTTACCCTTCCTCTAAGTTCTGGGTGGAGTAGGTCTTACTGATCTTCTCCGTCACATTGATGAGGTGCTTTCTGTTGTGCAGAGGAGAGGTGAGAGAAGAGGACACATGATGAAGGCAGTAGTTTGGCTTTCTCAGATGTTCCACTAGATGCTGGTAAAGGCTCAGGTTGGGAAACTGTACCAGAGACCTCCCAGAATGGATCTTTTTTAAGAGCAGTCCCATCAGCCTTGTGTTAGCCTGAATGATGAGGTCAGAGGAGGAACTTCTTCAACAGCATTGTGAAAAGCTTTGTATGCACAGGGGCATAATCTGAGAAGTCATAAAAGCACTCCATGAAGGACTTTAAAAAGAAAGTGGAGCTATTTGGGTATGAGGAGCTGCTTCTATACTTGCTAATGCTGCAGTTCAGATTTGTACTTATACATGTGTTTAAGCACTAGGTGCAGACTCAAGAGCTTTGGTGTTCGGGGGACCTCAGGGAACTGCAGCACCAGTCACTGTTTCCTATCCATGGCTGGAACACTCTTACCCTTCACCCCCACATTAAATCTCTCAACTCTTAAAAACCTTCTGGTGAGTGGGTTTTCAGCTATGAGGAAAGAACAGAAATAATTAGAGTAAGCTTTGCTATACAGTGTCACTATGGGGATCTCTGCTGACACATATGAAAATAGCTAATGTGGAATTGATGCATCCCTAAGGAACTGCAGAGGTCAGTGGGCCATGGAAATAATATCATTGTATGGAAAGCCATGAATAATTCCTCCCCAGCCCAGAAGACAAGTGATTAGTTATCACCCATCTCTTTGACTCTGTATTTTGTTGGTTTTCTTCTTAAAAAACATCCCAAACCCTAATATTTGCAATACCAGAGTAATGAAAAATACCTCTCAGTACATAATCTGTGCAAATGTGGTGTGACAGGAGACTGCAAGTATGAACAAAGGCATGATTACACTAGGCCTTCTGGTGCATGTGTTCTTCTATGCCTCTTCACTTTGCAACAGCTTCATTTAAAACCACAACAACAAAGCCAGATCAGTTTTTAAACATTAGGGCAAAGATGAAAAGTCAAGGTCTAAGGTACAATTAAAATAATAAATTTCAGCATAGTTTTTAGCCACAGTAGATGCATTAATTTGTGCTTTGCTCCAGGCTAATGCTTTTCAACTAATGACATCTAATTATATTAAGAATATTAGGCCCAAATTAGATATTTAAATACTTAATTCCTACTGAAATCACTGGGAGTTAGATCACAAAATACCCTCAGTATACTGGGCTTTTTGTCTCAACATCTCACTGGTATATGGGAGGAAACATTTACTTTATATAGTGTTTTGTACTACTCATGGATCACCTCAAACATTCTGGCGTTGATCCTTAGGTGGCAGAAATTGCCATAGCTGTATTGAAGTTAATGGAGTTGTAACGATTTACACTAGCTGACAAACCATCTCACAGAGGTTACAGCATAATCTGGCACCTTGGTTTCTAACTAGGGACTTAGAGAAGTAGCTTGATTTTCAGAGGTGTAGATGTATTGTCATCCTTTTATTCCTGCCTGTGCTGAACTACAAGACAGGATCCAAAGTTCCAGTCTGCCTTTCAAAATAAGCCCTTTAAGTGGCTGTAACATGAGATATTTCTGTCCCCAAAGTTGAATTTGGTTATGACTGGGTATGTTTTTATTGGTCAATGTACATATGTGGCATATGGTAGCTCTTCATAACCTGTGTTAATTTTATTCTGGCACCTAAATCACTGCGGTGATAGAGGATAGAGGCTTTAACAGCTCTTCAGAGGGAATAAACATGTATATGTTTAAAACAAAGTTGCACTAGAACAGAAGATTTTTAGTGCTTCTTCTACTACAGTGCAAATAGGCTTTTTTGATGGAGAGCAGGCCAATTTTTTCCTCATCAATTGATCAAAACAGAGGAGATAATTACAAAATCTGAGGAGACCAACAAAGAGATTTATTTTAATGAAAGAATGTAAAACCAGTTCTAAAGACAGTCCTCTTCATTTCCAGCAATAATGGTAAGGGCTGGATTTTTTCCAGCAATAATGGTAAGGGCTGGATTTTTTCCAACAAGCACAGGTTGATGGTAGCAAGAAACAATAGAAAAGTATCGGTAAACGCATCCCTTTTTGCCTTAAAATCTGTTTATTGACAGAACAGATTTTCTTTTTTTTTCTCCAAAACTCCACTTTGATTGCAAATGTGGTAATCTTTGAAATTAGATTTCAAGGAAAGCCGGGAAGCAAGAGAAATATTTTACTTTTTCTTGTAAAGAACTGTCCACTATAAGGTTATATGAAAACTTTCTGAGAAAGAAAACAGTTTAAGTATGGATTCAGTCTATTATAGATGAAGATCCCACCATTTTTAGAGCTAATCCTGCTTTGTGGTGGGTCACCCACAATCTTGTATTGAAGGGTAGACTGATGATTTAACATGAAGTAGCTTTCAAATCCCTCTTTCACACACTGGTTAAATTTGGTGACTGGGACAAGTGATCCTCTTTCACAGTCCATTTTTGTGGGGGATTGTATGCTGTTTGAAATGTGTCTTCTCAAATGTTTGGGAAGTTTTAGACCTCTTTAAAAATGAGACCTCTTTGCAGATCTTTCCTGGAGCATTTAAAAGCATCACTCACTGGCAGTAAACACAGAGGAAGAATGTTTGTTTCCCACCAAGGAGTACACACATATATGGGCTTGTGGAATTACCACTGATAACTTACCACTGTGAGCTGGAAGCTAGAGAACAATTTCCCAGAAGCAATGGTGGGCTCCTTGGATGTACTATGTCTTGTCCCACTTGTTTGCATTTGCAGCATCTTCTTGGACTATCCTTGGAACTCCAAGCTCTAGAGAGAGCACCCTGATCCAGTCATGTGACAGTGATATCACTGAGCTTTAATGAATGTTTCATGTTTGTAGCTTGGCTGAGACCACGAAATATCTGCACCTGCAGTGGATGCTTGGTTTTTCATAGAAAAAGGGAACTCTGAAAGTCTCTGGTCTAAACTGCCTCTCAAAGGAGAGCTAATTTTTAAAGTTAGATCCAACTGTTAGATTACTATATGTAAGTGTACTGACATATGTGTGGGTAGGTTCGCTGCTTTGAAAAGTTGAAGTGAATACCATCAAGGAGAAATCAAGTTTGAAAAAGGTCATGTGTTTCCCAGTGAAGATTGACTTCATCAGGTCAAGAAGTATGGTGGTAGCAAAGTCTTGTTTGGAGAGTTGATGCATGATGCTCTCAATAAAAATCATGCATTCAGCTGCCAACATATGAATTACACTGTTGTGTAATTTCAGAGAAAATCCAAAAGATTCAGGCTGTTAAATTACTCAGGTGTTGTGACTGACTACACCCTTAGGGGTGGAATGTGACTCACTGAATAAACCCCTACAATGGAATAACCCTCAGGGGAGGTGGGCAAGGGTGATTGTGCCCATGCAGCTCAGAAAATAATGCAAAGAAGCTGACCTGATATCAACACAAAGGGGACCAGAGGGTGGCCTTTGTTTTAGATAAACACCTATCAACAGTTGAGTAGATCAACTGGTGGTGTAAATGTCTCCCTGAGTTAGCCAGACCAGCATGGGAGGAGTGAATATGTTCTTGCTGTGGTGGCTCAGGTCAACATACATTACAAAAACTGAACTAGCAAAATAATTTTGAAGACAACAACAGGCTTGAGCTGGCTTCAACCCAAGTATTCCTTCCTGGTGACTGGGGATGCCCAGTGTCATGACAGTGAGCATATTATACAGACCAGTAATGGGGATCACATTGGTATTGTGATTGAACTGTATATTGTAATTGCTAGATTTTGCTAAGTGTAACATACTTATATTGTGTTTTCACTATATTTTGTATCACTGAGTGTAACTTATATGTGTATTGCATTTCCACTATATTTTGTATCAGAAAATCAGAAATCAGGAATCCTGTTTAACATCAACTGTCTTCAAATAAGTAAATTTGATATTAAACATTACGCCCTCCACACATGGAATATCTAAAAGAACCTGGTCAGAGAGTATTGGACTCTGACAGGTGTTTTTAAATATATAATGCTAAATGCCAAAAATATTACATCATCTGACTGTGAAAAGTGCCATCCCTGTCAAGGTTTGGCTGCATGAAAACCAGTTGACTCAAACCCAAAACACACTGCAATAAAAGCTAAGGAGGTAAGCTAATCACTTGTGACCAAATATGCTCGCTCACTTACTTCACAAAGCCAACCAAGAGTACCTCTGCAGAAAGCAGCCTGACCTGGGAACTGCAAGCATGCATGCAATGCCTGCATGAATTAGTGCTAAACCTTGAATCTTCTGTGCTGATCCGAAAAGATGGGAAAATGTTTATGCTTGTTCCTAATTATGCATTTTCTGGTTTAGGCTGAGAAAAGCAGTAGAAATAGCAAACATCTGAAAAGCTGTTTTGACAGCATTTCTGACCCATTGCAGTGTAGGCTTCTGTAATTGTTAGAACTTCAAGGCATTTCTTCTGATGAGTAGAGGTCTTTATCTTTTCCAAGGGAAAAAAGGAAAAAAAAGTTGTACTACTTGTCAATCGTATAGTGCCATATTGGTCATAAAATGACTATTTACAACAAATTAATTGGAAGAAAAGAGAATTATACTACAAATTTTGCAGCTAAAATAGGCTTTGTTCTGGCTGACATTGTTCATAAATCAGACTCCTATAAACAACTCTAAAAACAGCTTGTCTCCACAAATGGTAAAGCTGAGTCAGCACATATTTATGAATAGAACTGAGTAGAATATTTCAGTTGGAAGGGACCTACAAGGATCCTCTAGTCCAAGTGCCTGACGAAAAGTTAAAGCATGTTATTAAGGGCATTGTCCAAATGCCTCTTAAACACTGATAGGCTTGGGGCATCGACAACCTCCCTAAGAACCCTGTTCCACTGTTTGACCACCCTCTTGGTAAAGAAATGCTTCCTAATGTCCAGTCTAAACATCCACTGGCACAGCTTTGAACCATTGTGATGTGTCCTATCACTGCATGCCAGGAAGAAGAGATCGGCACCTCTCTCTCCACTTCCCCTCCTCAGGAAGCTGTAGAGAGCAATGAGGTCACCCCTCAGCCTCCTTTTCTTCAAACTATACAAATCCAAAGTCCTTACCCAATACTCATAGGACACACCTTCCAGCCCTTTCAGCAGCTTTGTTGTCCTCCTCTGGATGCATTCAAGTACTTTAACATCCTTCTTAAATTGTGGGGCCCAGAACTGCACACAGTACTCAAGGTGAGGCCGCAAAAACATTTAACACAGTGGGATAAGCACCCTTTTTGATGGACTGGTTATGCTGTGTTTGATGTACCCCAGGATGCAGTTTGCCCTCTTGGCTGACAGGGCACACTGCTGACTCATATTAAGCCTGTTGTCAACCAGGATGCCCAGATCCTTTTCTACAGGGCTGTTTTCCAGCCACTCCTCTCCCAATTTATACTTGTGCCTGGCCTTACTCCATCCTAGGTGCAGAATCCAGCATTTGGACTTGTTAAATTTCATCCCATTAATCGTTGCCCAATGCTCCAATCTATCTAGACCCCTCTGCAAGGCATCTTCTCCCCCAAAACAGTCAACAGCACCTCCCAGTTTGGTATCACCAGCAAACTTGCTAACGGTGCATTCAAGTGCTGCTTCCAGATTATTGATAAAAATATTGAACAGAACTGGCTCTGGAGTTCAACCCTGTGGAACAGCACTGGTGACCGGTTGCCAGTCAGGTGTAGCCCCATTCACTACAACCCTTTGAGCTCCGCCCTTCCGAGGGTTCTTCACCCAGCGCACCATGAACTCCTCATCCCACAGCTGGACAACTTGTCCAGAAGGATGCTGTGAGGGACAGTATCAAAAGCCTTACTAACATCCAGAAAAACTACATCCACTGCTTTCCCTTCATCCACTAGGCAGGTGACCTTGTCATAGAAGGATATCAAATCAGTTAAACAGGATTTTCCCTTTGTGAACCCATGTTGACTGTGCCTGACAATTGCATTGTTCTTTAAAGGCCTTTCAATAGTACCCCGTATGATCTTCTCCATAATTTTTCCAGGAGCTGAGGTTAGACTAACAGGTCTGTAGCTCCCTGGGTCTTCCCTCACACCCTTTTTGTAAATTGGAATAACACTGACTAGCTTCCAGTCAGCAGGGACCTCCCCAGACTCCCAAGACCTTTGGTAGATGATCAAGAGGGCTCCTGCCATAACATCCGCTAGCTCCTTCGGGGTGGGATGGGATGAATCCCATCAGGCCCCACAGACTTGTGAATATTCAGCAGATACACCTGGTTCCTTACAATTTCAGTGTCCACAAAAGGAAAGTCACTCCTCCCACGCTCGTGGTCCTCCAACTCAAGGGACCAGGCAGCCCAAGGTCTATCGGTATTACTAAAGACTGAGTCAAAAAAAAGCATTGAATGCCTCCGCTTTTTCTTCTTCCCTGTTAGTCAGGTGACCATCTTCAACAAGTATCAGCCCAATGTTTTATTTAGACCTCCTCTTGCTATTAATGTACTTAAAAAAAGCCCTTCTTGTTATCTGACACAACACTGGCCAGTTTCAACTCTAATTGAGCTTTGGCCTCTCCTGTCTTCTCCCTGCATATAAGAACCACAGCTCTGTAATCTTCCTGCGAAGCCTGACCTTGCTTCCAGAGATCATACAATTTCTTTTTCCTCTTGAGCTCCACGAGGAGTTCCCTGTTCAGCCAAGCTGGTCATCTGCCCCGCTTGCTTGACTTATGACACAGTGCGATTGCCTGCTCCTGTGCTTCTAAAAGGTGGTTCTTAAAGGCTGACCAGCACTCGGGAACTCCTAGGCCATCAAAAGCACATTCCCAGGGTAGCAACTCTGCTGTCCTTTTTTCTCATTACACTGAAATTTTCAAACAACTCAGCCATTTCATGATCACTGTGGCCAAGACAGCCACCTACCATCACATCTCCCACGAGTCCTTCTCTATTTGCAAATAGCAAGTCTAGGAGGGCATCTTTCCTAGTTGGCTCACTGAGGACTTGTGACAAGAAGTTATCGATCTCCTACAAACTTCAAGAATTTCCAAGACCTGCTTGTCACAGCAGTGTGATATTCCCACTTATGCCTGGGAAGTTGAAATCTCCCATACGGACAAGGGCTACCAATCCAGAAATTTCTCCTAATTGCCTATAGAGTAATTCATCACTGCTTACATCCTGGTTGGGCGATGGGTAGTAGGCACCCACTACAACATCTCCTTTGTTTTCCATCCCCCTAATCCTCACCCAGAGGCTATCAACCACATCATCACTAACTGTAAGGGCTGTACAAGCAAACCTCTCCCTTACGTATAGTGCGACACCTCCACCTCCACCTCGCCCACCCTGCCTATCCCTCCTGACCAGCCTGTAGCCCTCCATTCCAGCACTCCAATCGTGGGACCCATTCCACCAAGTCTCACTAATACCAACTATATTGTAGCTCTGGGAGCTTCCCAATGGTTCCTGTTCATCCTGTTTGTTTCTCATATTGTGTGCGCTGGTGTATAAGCATTTCAGATACGCTCCTGAGCCCTCCGTGCTCCCGGGAGCAGTGTAAGTGCTCCCACTAGCATTGCCACCCTCAGGCAATGCCACGCCAACCCTTGCTTACCTACTGCAATCCTTTGGTATCCCCTTCCCCCATCAATTCTCATCTAAAGCTCTCTCGATCGGCCCCCCCAGCTTAGGCCCAAAGGCGGTTTTTTTCACCATCGGGATAGGTGGATGCTGTCAGGCCCCAGCATACCTTGTGCCTTGAAGGCTCTTCCATGGTTTAAAAACCCAAAGTCTTGGCAGAGGCACCAGTCCTGGAGCCAGGTATTGATATCCTGGGCTTGCCTGTTTCTTCCAAAGTCTCCCCCCACTACTGGGCAGATTGAGGAAAACATTACCTGTGCTCCTGAATTTATTAGTGTTCTTCCCAAGGCTCTGAAATCTCTTTTGATTGACCTCAGACTTTTTGTTGCAACATCATTAATACCTATGCGAAGGAGCAGGAATGGATAGCAGTCTGAAGGGTGTACTAGGCTCTTCAGTCTCGTGGTGACGTCCCTAATTCAGGCCCCAGGGAGGCAGCACACATCCCTGAAAAGAAGGTCCAGTCTGCAAATGAGTGCTTCCCTTCTGCACAGGGGGAAATCACCAATGACCGTAACTCACCATTGTTTCTTCTTGGCGCTGGTCTTAGTGCAGGTTTTGTTGTGAGGGGTTGGCCTCTCTGACCTTGGTAAGACTGCTTGCATAGGTTCCTCCTCTGTCTCATTATGCACTTTGTTTACCATACCCAGGGCCTCATACTTATTCTGTAAGGGTATCTTAGAGGGTAAGGAGGGGTTTCTCTTACCACTCCGTGCTGTAACCTTCTTCTACCCCTCCTTTTCCCTTGTAAAGCCGCCTTCCTCCTGGCACAAAGCAGATCCTGGACCTGCCTCCGTAGTGCCTATGCTGAGTTGGCGTCCACGCATCATGGATGGCAGAGTATCATTCCATTGATCAGTCTCCCTCTCAGACTCTCAAATACTGCTCAGTCTGCCCACCTCCTCCAGCAGCTCGGCCACCAAGCAGAGCAGTTCATCAATCTGGTCACACCTCCCACAGCCTTCCTTGCAATCACTTTCCACCTCTAGCAATATCCTTTCACACACCCCACAGCCGGAAACCTGGGCGGCCACACGCTTGAACAGGAGCTCTGTCTGTGGCTGCATTGGTCCTACCAGGTGCTAGAAGCTCAGGAGAAGCCGAGGACACTGCCTTTTGCTGGGTGGTCACCATGCTGTCGGCAACATCTGCCCACTGCCAGCAGCGTCTGTCCACTTCCAGGCACCTGCCTGCTGGGGAGTAGATACGCTTGTCTGTTGCAGTCAGCTGAGCTGATTGTTTTAGCCTGCTTAAATCTGCTGCACTGCCGGCTGCAGGCTCTGCCCCTTGCTGTCTCTTCCAATCAGTGGGTCTGGGCTCAGTTGCTCGGGGAATGCCCCCTGTTCAGCCAAGCCTCTCCTTGTCCACGTGTATCCCTCAAGTGTCCCCCACTGCTGCTGCCACTGCTGGTGCTCTGCAACTGTACTGCTCAGGTGTTCATTGCAGTCAGCTGGGTTGATTGTTCTATGCACGTGTATTCTTTCATTCAGCTCCTCAGACCCACAGATGTTCTTGAGGTTTGAACCATAAATTCAAAGCAAACATTGAACCAGGTCCCTTGTGCTTGCCCAAATTACTCTAAATACTCCGTACCCATATGTGGCACACTCTGAATTTCCCTTACTGAGAGCTCTTTCTGAAAACTGTACCTAGGTTCACTCCAGAAATTTACCAGTTTTGTTTTAGCCTGTGTTTTGTTCAGAGCTGTATCACTTCCCTAGGCAGAAAATGCCTTATGCCAAGCACAATCTCTTATGCCCAGGTTATCATGTCCTGAACAGTTCAAAGCAATGACAGCAATAGTGTGATTGTAATCACCAAGTGAATATGCTGGGTGAGGATTGTATAAGGCTCAAATGAATTTAATACACTTCTAAAGCGAACAAAGGCAACAAAGTCCTCCAATTAGGATTGTTGTATCTTCATAAGTGGTGTCTGCTTGGTCTGATGAGGTATCTAAGTCTTCGTACATGCACAAAGAGGATAATTAAGCAATAATTGCATCTGATGCAGAGTATATGGTGGGAGGTGGGGGATAAACAACTTGTAAATCAATAAACCATGAGGATGCAGACTGAGTTATTTATTGATTTATGACCCGCTTAGCTCCAAGTTTACTCCACATCTAATGCAATTATACCTTCTGGATTATACTTCATTTAAGAGGGAGGGAAAGTATATCGTTTCATCCGAGGAAACATGCTGTCTGCATTAATAATACTTTTCTGAGTTAGATACTGCTTGTTGCTGGATACATTTTGGTCAGATGTGACATTCAAAATCTAATGTGCTGTCTGCTTGACTTCATCTTAAAAAGCCTAACAAGCCACCCTGCAAAAGAATTGCAGAGCAACCCTATTAGAATCCATCAAATCATGTTACCAATCTTAGCCTGTGCTGATTTAAAACATCATGTAACAACGTTACTTACAGCAACCATTACATTACATTACAACAGCAACCATGTAGCCTGCGAGAGTTAGTGACATTTTCAACCCATGAGCAATACAAGGGGCAAAAGCCAGGACTTCAATACCATCAAACACTAGACAAGTATGCAGCACGCAACCTCCTTGCTGGGGCATATCTGAAGCAGATGTGCCCTAGAGCACTTCTCAGATTACTTGTGTCCAACACTTTCACGTTGAATCTTCAGGTCTGGCAAGACCATACTGGATGAGAAATCGGTTGTGTGTGAAGAGCGAAAACTTCCAACCAGCTCCACCGAGCAACAAATGTGTTGGGTTTTTTTCCTTCTGCTCTGTTTTTTCCAGGATAGATGCCGAGAAGCACACAGAGGATAGTCCTCTGGCGTATACAGGTGGCTCGCTTTGTGATCAACTGATCTGCAGGAAGAACACGTCTCAGCTACAGGAGCGTGAAAAGAGTGGTATACAAGCTTGTGTCCACCCAGGGACAGAGTTTCATACTGGAGCCTACTCACATTCCTTCTCTATGTCATCCTGTGCAGGTCCTGTCTCACAGTCATCTCAGCTGGAGCTGGAGGCCATGGAACATTTATTCTTAATGCTGTAAGAAAAGATCACTAGCAGCATACTCAAATTCTTAGCTAAATCACTCCGATTCTCATGCAGATAATTCATTTCAGTGAACATGTTTACCTGAAGCAATAAAAAAATTTTTCTCCTTCCTGCACAAGCCTAACCCTTCAGCTGTCTCTATAAATCTGTAACACTTTCTGTTGATTTGTGACCTCCACCTGTAGCTGTCAGCAGTATAATTTCCCTTCCCAGTAATCTGAACCTACCAGGTGCTGAGTCTTCTTGCAAAGTGCTGAAAGCCACACACAGCTTTGTTGTGATTGCCTTCTCCTGACCATGTACAGTCTCCAAGGTGCCCAAAAGAATGATAAACTCTTCAGAGTAGATCAAGATGTGAACATTGTCCAGTGGAAATCATGTCAGTATCATCCAAATATCTACCCAGTGGCGATACAGAAATTCATAGACATTATCACTTTAGTTTATTTTCCAATTGGCCTCTTTGATTTGCTCATTGAGAAGCTTTTGCTAAGCCTTCTCAACAGCAGAGACTGCTTTGTAATACTCAAAAAGTTTCTTTAATGACTATGAATTCATAAATAAAATCTATTGTGTCTGGGTTCCCTCCAGCCCCTGGGAACATCAAGTCCCACAAATCAAAAAAGTCCGTAGGACTCAACTCCCAAGCATGAGCATCTCCAAGCCCTATTTTATTCATCTTGTTGTCGAACCACAGCCACATTTCTGTTTCCAACAGGCAGGGGAGCAATAGTGTTTGTGAAAATTGTGGTTGCACACTGGCTGTTGTTTTATATCAATAAGCTGCTTTTTCAAATTATGTGGAATATTCAGCTGCTGACAGCTTTTGTGGACATGGAAAAGGAAGGCCAGTGACTTAATCCACTGCTATCTGTGGGTCATAATGTGGGGATAAGCTGATGTTGGGACCCAAGTTTGAGACACTTGGACAGAGTTCAAGATGTCTTTAAGAGTAACTGCTTCTTGGAGACAAGGAGTATTTTGTAAAGCTCATCTGCTTATATTTGACATAACGTTGGTGTAGGGAAAAGGCTAGGTGGGATCCCTGGGAACAATTTTTGTTGTTATTATTATCACTATTTTATAAAGTTAGATTACCTTCTGGAATTGTAATGACTGTGTTGAGTGCCTGGTTTGGCCTGTCAGGGTTATGCGGTACCTCTTGGTGAATCATCACCTTCCAGTATTGGGCCATCTGTTTAAGTCATCACTAGCCAGCTTGCCTGTTGCTCACTTCCCTTTGTTCCTTTCTCAGAACAATGCTAAGAAGCTATGACTCAGGCCAAATGTTTCAATGGACAGGACAGATGAGACTTCCCTACTCATCCCTCTCTGTGGGCTACCTAAACTTTCGATGCTGGGTCCCAGACTTTCACAGGCACCCCAAGCCCCTCTGCAGCCCACCTGAAGGCCAGGTGCTGGTAGGAGTTGGTGGGAGGAGAACATGAAAAAGGCAGTGGCAATGTTTTGGCCACACATTATGAGACAGGCCAAGTGAAGTCTGTTAATGTATTGCTAGCACAGAGAAAGAAAAAGTTAGCAATGGGCCCTGGGACCCAAGTATAACCGGTGTGAATTGGCATAACCTGCCACAAATGCTTCCTCTTGTTTTGGGTCATGACACCAGCCAGTGGAACCTAGCGTCACCAAGAGACTTTATGGCCCTCCATACCTTGTTAATATCTCTTAATCTTGTTTTTATGTTAGGAGAGGACATTTTTGTTCCATTTGTCTCAGCATTTCAAGTGTGTTATAGACATCTAGGAACACAATAGTCACACTTCAAACAAACATGCAGGAGATATACCAGGGGTTTGCTTCTGTATCTTTCTTTACATTACTTATAATCTACCAGTACATTTAAAAAATTCTTAAGATAAGATAGCTACTGTTCTGCTGTATTAGGGGATGGCAAGCCTTTGTTTAATGAACTTTGTCAGCAGTCCTGGTCAACAGGGGAGGTCCCAGACAACAGGAGGCTTGCCAATGTGATGTCCATTTACAAGAAGGGTCAGAAGGAGGATCCAGGGATCCAAGGAACTACAGGCCTGTTAGCCTGACCTGGGTACCAGGGAAGATTATGGAGTGGTTCATCTTGAGTGCACTCACACGGCATGTGCAGGACAACCAGGGGATCAGGCCCAGCCAGCATGGGTTCATGAAAGGCAGATCCTGCTTGACCAACCTGATCTCCTTCTATGACCAGGTGAACCGCCTAGTGGATGAGTGAAAGGCTGTGGATGTTGTCTACCTGGACTTTAGTAAGGCCTTTGACACTGTCTCTCACAGCATACTCCTTGAGAAGCTGGCGTCTCATGGCTTGGACAAGTGTACTCTTCGCTGGGTAAAAAACTGGCTGAATGGACGAGCCCAGAGAGTTGTGGTGAATGGAGTCAAATCCAGTTGGTGGCCAGCCACAAGTGGTGTTCCCCAGGGCTCAGTATTGGGGACAGTTCTCTTTAATATCTTTATCAATGATCTGGACAAGGGGATCGAGTGCACCCTCAGTAAGTTTGCAGACAACACCAAGTTGGGAGGGAGGGTTGATCTGCTCAAGGGTAGGAAGGCTCTACAGAGGGATCTGGACAGGCTGGATAGATGGGCCAAGGCCAATTGTATGAGGTTCAACAAGGCCAAGTGCTGGGCCCTGCACTTCAGTCACAACAACTCCATGCAACACTACAGGCTTGGGGAATAGTGGCTGGAAAGCTGCCTGGCAGAGAAAGACCTGGGGGTGCTAGTTGACAGCTGGCTGAATGGCCAGCAGTGTGCCCAGGTGGCCAAGGCGGCCAATGGCATCCTGGCCTGTATCAGAAATAGTGTGGCCAGCAGGAGCAGGGAGGTGATTGTTCCCCTGTACTCAGCACTGGTGAGGCCGCACCTTGAGTACTGTGTTCTGTTTTGGGCCCATCACTACAAGAAAGACATTGAGGTGCTGGAGTGTGTCCAGAGAAGGGCAACCAAGCTGGTGGGGGGCCTGGAGCACAAATCTTATGAGGAGCAGCTGAGGGAACTGGGGTTGTTTTGTCTGGAGAAAACAAGGCTGAGGGGAGACCTTATCGCTCTCTACAACTACCTGAAAGGAGGTTGTAGTGAGGTGGGTACTGGTCTATTCTATCAAGTAACTAGTGATAGGATGAGAGGAAATGGCCTCAAGTTGAGCAAGGGGAGATTTAGATTGGATATTAGAAAAAATTTCTTTACTGAGAGGGTTGTCAGGCATTGGAACAGGCTGCCCAGGGAAGTGATGGAGTCACCATCCCTGGAGGTGTTCAAAAAGTGCGTAGATGTGGCACTTCAGGACATGGTTTAGTGGGCATGGTGGTGTTGGGTTGACGGTTGGACTTGATGATCTTAGAGGTCTTTTCCAAACTTAATGATTTGATTTGATTTTGATTTAATGCAGAAAGCAGTTCTGCTTCTCGTTGAATAATGTCACTGATGTTACCCTGCAGGCAGCAGGAAGGTGCTTTTTTCTTAAATATTTGGGCTGCAGATATTACAGGGGATGGTGTTACGTCCCAAAGTTGGAGCGACTCAGGTTCGTGGATTTCCTTTGTCAGAATTAAGGTGAAACGACACCAGGGGAGTTCAAACAACAACCAACATTTATTCAGCCTAGCTAACCTTGCCCAAGTACACGTGAACTTATCAATATGAACCTTGCAACATGTCATTCAGCCGCTGTTTGAGAAAAGAGGGGAGGTGTAGAAAAAGAAATGGAAGAAGAAACATGAAATGTATCAGAAGGAGAGCCCTCCCGTTGAGTCACGAGGTTCAGAGCGGACCCCCTTGCTTTCTGGACTCCTTCTCAAAGAGGAGCCCAGGGGCAGCTAGATCCACTCCTAGTCTCAGACTTGGTCAACGGTTTATGTTTAAAAGGATGAGGTGTAGGGACTGTGGAAAAGAGAGAAGGAAAGAGGGAGAGAGAGAAAGAGAGAAAGAAAGAAAGAAAGAAAGAGAGAAGGAAAGGGTTTCACCAGTCCTGGGTCCAGTGTTGGTCCAGCCAGCGTAGAGAGCCAGTTCCGGAGGGTGCGCACTGAGGACTCGTTCTCCCTTCTTTTATAGTGTGTTAGTCGATGGTCTTGACATGCGCCGTTCCCATTCCCGGGGTTCTCTGGAACTGGTCGGAGAGCTTTGGGGGGGGGGGTTCATCGCGGAGCTGCCTCTCTTTTTCTGCTGGCATGACCGCTTAAGATAGAAGCACAGTCCCATCCTCCATGGGGCCTCCTCCTCCAGGCGCATATGCTGTGCTCCTTCTCCTGGTCACTTAAGATAAGGAATTGTGGCTTTGGAGAAGTGCGGTCCCACCCTCCGGGGGGCCCTCTCCTCCGGCCACATTATCCTGTTCACAAAACTCCAGCATTTTTACAGAGGTCGTTTTCTCCACCAAAGTTCTTTAACGAATGTTTGAGACATTGAATTTGTCAGACTGTCACAGATGGGGAGGAAGAGGAAGGTGTTTAAAATGGATATCTTCACCCCCTCACCCAAGTCACCTGTTATTTATGTCATTGGGCTCCCAATCAGGGAAGTCAATTGGTGAGATTTGATCTGTCTAGTTCATTTTTTATCAATCAGGTAAAGGGAATTTATCCTTGGGGCTGCACAGGAAGGTACAAAACATTTTGTTCTTTGACACAGCGTATCTGAGGCTGCCTGTGTAAAACAGGGAGTCTGTGCTGCTGAAGCCATGTACTCTCCAGTGTTGCCTTGCTGCTGTAGCAATGTCTAGTCCTGCTGCAGGTTCTCACTTAAAATCTCATTTTGAAAAGTTATAAAGTAAGAGCTGTTAGTGACATGCCCTTGGTGCTATAAAGAGTTTGTAAATTAATTTTTTTTTCTTTTGCTTTTCCTGTGTGCAGGGCAGAGGAGTCATTACAGCCTGAATTACGATACATTGACAGCAGACTATTACCCTGCATTTTTAACATGACATAATTATACTAAGTTTAGTGGTGCTATTATGGTTAAATGGTTTAGTTCCATGCCTAAAGTCAACATCTACTCATTGTCATTAAAAATGGAGAATAACTCAAGAACAGCTTCATGGCGCCACAAGTAAATAAAGCCATTTGCTACAAGTTATTTTTCATCTCAGCAGAGACAGTAGTCTGAGAGCAGAAGACTTTTAGTGGCAGAGGGCAGTTGAAGAGTATGGAGATGAAGACATATTTCTTCAGGCTTAAAGAATTATTTGCTGAAAATAATATGCAATTTTTTTTTTTTTTCTGGTACATTCAACCGCTCTCACTCTAGCTCACTGGGTTCAAAATAACTGTGTTCAAATGCAAGAATTGTTACTTTAGATGCATAACCAGGGTGCCAGCTGTAGCATATATTTGTTTCTCCTTTTGATCAGCATTTTGGGAGGTACGGAAATGACTGTGCTACAGCTAAACCTGAAGGGGCACATAATTCTACAATCTATATCGACTGGTGTAAAGTTGCATGCCTCAGTTAAGTGACCATCAACAGCATTTCAAAAGCACCAAAGTACCTCAGAAATTAACTTTACTTTGTGGATAGGATGCAAGTTCCTAAGTTGTGTTGGCACTTTGAAACATTTTATCCCTTGGTGAATAGTTAGTTGTAGCAGCCTTTCAAGCTGACCCAGTGCTCTGACTGATGGATGAAATCCATGGAGTCTATATTCATTAATTCCAATAATTTGGAATTAATTAAAGCCAGCCTCTACCTCCTTTCCATGGACATCCAGCAGATCTGGAGATGATAAGGTATAGTCTGGGAGTGGTGGCATTAAAGACAGGCTGTTAGATATTTAGTTGAAATCAGGCAAAGGAAAGAAAAATGAAGGCAATCTTCAAAAATTGTGCTAACAAAAAACAAAACTGGTGCATTGTTTGTGTATTGCCTTGGAATCTAAGACTATAATTTGACTTTTAAATTAAGATTTCCAGAGAGCTTGATGTCCTCCTAATGCTGTGCCTAATGAATCTCAATATGGTTGAGAAAGTAATCAGGCAGGTATTTAGGCACAAATGGTCCTACCCTGTGTTCCTTCTGCGATCCCATCCAGCCCTAATAGGCTGGGATCTTCTGATATGTATGAAGTTGGTCTGGTATCTTGCTTTTTCGGGATAACTGAAAAGAAAGTTGTCTAAGAAATTAGATGTGCTGGATAAATGTCTTTCTTTTTTATTTTAGTAGTATGGAAAGTGTTAATACTTTTCATTATTCATGTAAACTTATTTGAGGACAACACTAACGTTTTCCAAAAAACATATAAACATAAATTGCATGATTAAATGTTTCTGTGTACCATATCTGCAACTGTGTAACCTTAGTTCTGTACAATTTAGGAAAAAATACTTTTACTTATATTTTGATTATGAAGAAAAAGGTTTCCCAATACTGAATAGTCCTTTATGAGTAAATCCTCTGAATTTGGCTGGTTCTTTATCACTGAAAGAAATATGTATATATTCTTCAATGTTTCTGGTTTAAGTTGAAAGAAGAAAGACCCCAAGCCAAATTGCCAAAACTTATTGTCTGAAAAGGGTAAGTGCCTTTAACCTTCAACACAGAGAGCCTTTATCCAAAACGCTAACTAGGTGATGCAGTGAAACTGTTGACAAACAAAACAAAACTTAAATCAGTCTGACTGAAAAAGCCTCTTTGTCCTCAGTGATGCTTTCCCTTACACAGTTGTTCAGAAATTGTCATTTCATGCATATATGTCAGTATACATCACTGTGTACCTGTAGTCCAAATTTCTGGAAAAGGCTATAAAAAGAAGAGGAAAACAGCTGTCAGTACTTCTTTATGTATCGTGACAAAACAAAAACTAAAGCAAAAGGGCACAAACCCTTTTTTTTTTTTCCCCCTTCTGGAAGTCACCTTGAAGAGATCGAAATTGCAAACAGCAGCAAACATACATTGTTTTTACAGAGATAAGGTGCTGTGCAGCTCCATAAGAGTAACCAAAACTAGCTTCGCAATGGCACATAAATCACGATCCATAAAGACGAGACAGCCCAAATTCCCAGCTGTACATTAGAAAAACTGGAGAAAAGACAATCCCTAATAGACATACGTGATCCAGAGAGACAGCTACCACTATACAGCTGGGCATTTGACAGGATAGAAGGAAATCAAATCTAAACCTTTATATACAAGTATGAAAGGAAAGAGTGTATTCCTCAGCACAGTTATAGGCTCTAATCAGAGAATATTAATAGAAGTATGATAGCTGAGTTAACCTCATGCAGTACTCAAACCTACATCTTTGGTTTCTGAAACAAGCAAAGCAGTATGTGTGAAAGATGTTAAAAAAAATCATTCCTTGCTGTCAGATGGACAAATTTAAGTTGTAACACAGGATTTTCTTCTTGCTTCAGAACCCACAAGAATTCAAAGGCCTAATTACATCCAGACTCCTGCTGAGCAGGGTATCTTCCAAGTTGGAGCCCTTTAGAATAGAACAGGCCTTGGTTTTTTCTCCTTAACCTTTCAGACTGTTCAGGAATTACACACAGATTTGCAAAAGACACTAGATTAAATGTGTCCTCTTCCTCTTCTCTTCCTGACTTATTTCAGTTTATTTCACTCTTTCTAGTATTCTGAGTCTTGTGTTGTGGTGGGTTGACCTTGGCTGGTTGCCAGGTCCCCATCAAGCTGCTCCATCACTCCCCCTTCATCAACAGAACAGGGGGAGAAAATACGATGAGCTTGTCGGTTGAGAAAAGGACAGGGAGATCACTTACCGATTATCATCATAGGCAAAACAGATTTGACTTGGGGAAATTAATTTAAGTTACTGTCAATTAAACAGAGTAGGAGAATAAGAAATAAGAATAAATCTTTTCCCCCACCCTTCCCTTCTTCCCAGGTTCACCTTCACTCCTGACTTTTCAACCTCCTTGCCCAAAGCAGTGCAGGGGGACAGGGAATAGGGGTTACAGTCAGTTCATAACACTTTGTCTCTGCTGCAGCTTCCTTCTCATGCTCTTCTCCTGCTCTAGCATAGGGTGTCTTCCATGGGACCCAGTCCTTCATGAACTTCTCCAATGTGGGTCCTTTCCATGGGCTGCAGTTCTTCAAGAACTGCTTCAGCATGGGTCCTTTCCACAGGGTACAGTCCTTCAGGAACTGACTGCTCCAGTGTGGGACCCCATGGGGTCACAGGTCCTGCCAGAAAACCTGCTCCTCAGGCCACACCTCCTGCCAGGAGCCTGTTCCAGCACGGGCTCTCCAGTGGGTCACAGCTTCTTTCAGGGCACAGCTACCTGCTCCAGCATGGGGTCCTCCATGGGCTGCAGGGTGGATATCTGCTCCACCATGGTCCTCCATGGGCTGCAGGTGGACAACCTGCTTATTCATGGTCTTCACCAGGGGCTGCAGGCGAATTGCTGCTCTGGTGCATGGAGCACTTCCTCCCCCTCTTTCTTCACTGACCTTGGTGTCTGCAGAGTTGTTTCTCTCACATAGTTTGACTTCTCTCTCCCAGCTGCTATTGAACAGCATTTTTTACCCCTTTAAATATGTTATCACAGAGGTGTTACCAACGTCATTGATGGGCTCAGCTTTGGCCAGCAGGGGGTCCGTCTTGGAGCCAGTGGGAACTGGCTCTGTCCAGCATGGGGGCAGCTTCTGGTGTCTTCTCACAGAAGTCACCCTTACAGCCCCCGCTGCTACCAAAACCTTGCCACATAAACCCAGCACATGTATTTAGGATAATATGGGCAGCAAAGTCCGTGCATGATTCTCTGTGTCCCCTCTTCCGTGCAGACATGAAACACCCACAAGACAAGCCTGTAATTCCCCAAAGCCAAAATTGCCATGAGGCACAATGCAAAATCCTGGTCCTGAATGCATAGCCCTTTGCTCCTCATCAGGCTAGAGAAGTGCAGCCAGCCCCTGAACATAAAGAACGTATTGTGTGTTGTGTAGCATGAATGTCTACATGTAGGGTCATACATGTGGCATCTAGGCATTCCCATGAGGTGTCAAACATCCTGCGTTGTTTCATGTTTCTGTTATATGTAACCTATCTTTCTTCAACATCTCCTGCTCCGTGTCCATCTTACTTTATTGGTGTTTTTTCCTGGATTGTTCTTGCTAATTATTCTCTCCTTAGAGTTTCTTTTCCTCAGTTCTACCTACCCAGGCATGAGCTCAAATATGAGATCAGTTTTGTATTGAAATCTTAGAGTTTATTGTGCATTAAATAGATCTATATTTTGCAATATCTGAACATTAGCCATCCATTTCTGCTGGAGTTTAGGCACTTCAGTCTTATAGGGCCTGTACTGAAATACTGAACTTGTTCTAGGAGACCTAAAAAATTTGATTTATTCTCTCCTAAGTCAGCATTATAATTTTGAACAATGCACCATTCAAAATTAACTGATATTTCAAAACCATCTGTTTTGTCAATCAAAAAAAGAAACCAACAAACGTTGCAATTTGAAAATGCCAGAATTCTGAATTTCTCAGGACTTAGACTTTGAGCTTTTTTTAAATCAAAAATTAAAATTACACAAACTAACCTTTTCTTGGGGACAAAATTAGTCTTTTCATGTGCCTGTGTTTTCCAACTGAAAACTGTATTTTTGAGAAATACTCTTTCAGCTGGTTCATTTAACTAAAACGCAAGTATTTCCAGAAAATTCAGATGAAAACAGTTGCTTTTCTGAGAGGACACCAGGATAAATGGCTGCAGGGACAGCATCCAATATATGTGGATTTTAATAAAGTCGTGGAAGCCATTTATACATAATTCACATCTCAAAATCAGTTCCTGTAGTAATACTCCCAGGTGGACTGGAGAATAGCTAATTGATTGTAACACTGAGGTAGGATAAAGAAATTGCAATATGTCCTCTGGTCAGACACTTTCTGGGGAGAGATTTGCAGGTGTCCAGTCATATGTCCAGTCTTGTTTAAGTTCTGTTATTTATTCACTGCTTTCTCTTATAATAAATACAGAATTCATCGGACTGACCATCCTAAATGGAGAGTTCTTGCAAAAAAAGAGAATAGAAAAACAATGCAAAGATAATTAAACTATCAAAGTAAGTGTCAGCAAAAACTGAAGGAAAGTTAGGGAAGGTGTATATTTGTATTTGTGAAAATAAACAAGCTGTGGCATGTACATTCTGGCTGGCACAATTTCTGGATGAAATGGCTGATTTTGTGAAGGAAATCAGGCTGTTGAATATTCTTCATATCATGCATGACCCCTTCAGGATTTACAGAGCTGAGATTTGGCCTCAGCTGACCAAATCAAAAGGTAAGTTAAAAATTTTTTCATAAATATGTAACATATTCCTCTGGAGGACAGTTCAGCTCTTCAGAGGACTAAATTGCCCTCAAGAGCCATCTGTCTCTCTCCAGCACCTATATAAAGATCTTAGCGTGACTGAGATCCCATTCAAGAGCCTTTGGGGTGTATCTAAAATTCACTGGGCCGAGTATGGGCCTCCAGTTTTTGTACTGTTACGACTGATTTAATATATTGCAGGACCAAAGATGGTTGCAGAGGCCACACTACAGCTCTTTTCTAAATAAATAAATATATATTGCAAAGATGCAGCAAACATAGGAAGCTTTTAGTAGTGTGATACCTTACATTGATGTTTAACACATTCACACACTAAATCAACTCACTGGTCAGGAGCTGCTTTCTGCATAGATGACGTGTGATGTCTTAACAGTCAAGTCTCTCTTTTCTAGCAGAGATTTTTAGAGTCCAGACGTCTTGGCATACCTGACTTGCTTCCTTCAATGGTCTGGGGTCCTTCAGTCTCTGTGCCAATCAGGCATAAACTTGCTGTTTTTATGGAGACGTGAGCATTAATCTCTGGTATAGGCATTATTTTGAATGGACATGACAAGGACCTGTAGTATTTACAGTAATGTTGTTATTGACAGTATTGACTAATATGTCAGTGTTCTAAAATTAAACAAATTCAAAGCAATTCAGCCCAAACCTGCCTCCTCCCAGGCACCTCAACTGCCAGCATTATACAAAACCCCAATTTCTGTTCTTTTCTGCAAAATGCAGGCACAGTTATCACGGGCCCTGTGGCTACTGGTTGTGTTTATGTCAGCAGTCACAATCTGTGACATCACACAGATAGCATCCAGAGGCTAATGGATTCAGAGCACCAAAGTACATGGGTTGAAAATATATAGAGAAAGATGCAGTCTTGCCCCAAAGTGCTCGCAGCTGGAAAGGCAACGCACAACAGCGAGGTAGAGAATAACCAGCACTCTGGAGTGGTTCAATAGGTAAGTGGCAAAACATCTGTAGGATTTAAGGAAGCCATCATCAACAACAAGAAACAGTCATACCTTTCCTTTTATGTAGCCTTTGTCAGTCACAGTACATGGTACATAGCAGGGGGAGAAATGACAACTTTGTAATTTGCCCTTGGTTTGGTCAAGTTTCTGAAACGCTTGTATCCTGAGCTATGAGTCTGTTCTCAACTGGAAACCACAAGATCATTGGATGTGCATCTGGCAACTTGCACAGTGGATTCATTTTTCTAACCCAGCTCTCTTAGCTGCAGGTAGTGCTGCAGATAGCTTATGAGAAAGACATAGTTATGATGTGAGATACTTGAAAAAGGTGGCTGAGAACCCAGACCTCAAAATTAAAAAAACAACCAAACAAACAAAAACCCAATAAACTCCAGGCCATCCCAGATGTAAGGTATATTTCATAGACCTTATTATCAATAATGAAATACACAGCCCAGCTAACATAAAGCGTAAGAAAACATTGCTCGTATCATTTTGCCCCCAAGGAAAAGAGAGAGAGAACAAACAGCATAAATATGTAGGGTAGAAGGAAGCTCTGAAGGCTTAATACCTCCCCGCTCTGTGCCTGGAGCACACCTCACTCCTATTCTTTTATGTTGTGGGTCTAATCCAATATCCTGTTTTCTGTCCATAGCCCAAGACACTGCAAAGGTGAGCAACATGTTTAGCTTACTTGTACGTTTGCATTTATTGCTGCTACTGTCCTACAGGGCCTTGAATCTGGAAAAAGTGTGGCTATTCAGACCACATTTTGGCTTTGGTGGGAAACCTTGGTCAGAGCCAGCCCTGCTGAAATCCCAACTGCAGATGGACCCAAGTTGGTAATCTGCATGGTTTAGACCACAGTGTAAATGTTCATGAGCTGAACATCACCGTCACATGCTTAAGTTACGTATCTGATCAGAATTATCTGTTTTCTTGAAAAGTACTTCACCTTCTCTGTGCCTGCTCCATTGACTCTCTCTCACCATCAAGTAACAGGATTCTGCCCTTGAGGCATGTCAGTTGCATTCACACAACTAAATTCCTGCTGGTTTTTATGCTTAGTGATACTGGGAACTCATTTTCCATGGTACTGGTTTTATCCTTGCATTTGTTGCTATACCCATCCTCAGATGTGTACCATCTCTGCTTTCTGTATGCTTCCTCTTTGATTTTCAAGTCATTGAAGATTTCCATTGCTGCTGTAATGTTTATTAATATTTCCCTCTTTCTTATGTGTTGAGGAACTTGCCTTTGTGTTTTTTACTACAGTAGCCTACTACATCTATGCTCTTCTTTTTCCGGAGAGACACCAGTTACCAATTCCTTGTGTATGAAATCTGCTTTTTGCCATCTGGTGTCATCCTTTTCTGCTCAGATTTCTGAACTGCATCACTTTGCAATCACTGTTGTCCAAATTCCCTCTTCCTTTCAGATTCTCATCTGTCCCTCAGGTCACCCCACAAAAGAAACTGTATTAAGAACCCACCGATTGAAAAACACTGGTCTGTAACATGCTGTATTGTTTTCCTAGCAACTGTCTCTGGACTTGGTGATATATGTAGTCTTAATGCACTTATAAAAACCTCATGTATACCAGGGTGAAGGGGATTGCATATGAACTTGCAGAGAAAAAAAGAAGCAAAGCACTCAGTGCCCAGCAATTCTCTTACTGCTGGGAAGCTACCTTCATCTGTGCTTGTGGAGATACCAGACTTTCTGACTCCAGTGCCATGTAGAGGAGTCCCCTGCCTCAGGACTAATGGCTGAAGGCATAACAGCTGTAAATGAGAACTGGGAACTGGTTTTTAGATAGCTTATTAAGCTGGAAATCAGGAGGAGGGCTACCAGTTTATTTCACCTGGACATTCTATATTATAAATTAATTATAAGGGATGGCTAATTTGGCAGTGCTCAAACAGAGAAGGCAAGTTGCTTGAAGGAAAAAAACAACAGCTGTGGGGGCTCATGATGCTTTTCACAGATTAGCTGTAATTTTCTAGCTCATCAATTGGGACTCCCCCCTACTTCTTCCATGTGCTGGGAAAAAACACCTCAAAATCAACTAAAGGAGATGCTAATGGCCCTGAGAAGCATGACAAAATGACAAAATTCTGTGAAAGGAGAAGCAAACAAGGACAGGAAATGGCTGTAAAGAAAAGAAGGAAAAAGAAAAGGGAACCTGAATTACATTGGCAGCTAATTTAAAAGAAAGGCCTTAAAAAAGCAAAGCTGTCAATTTAAGCTGACACTACTCCACCCTAAAGATGCCTTTCTAAAAAGTCACTTTAAGAAGTTCTTTGCCCCCCCTTCCCCTGCCACCTCCACCACAACAGTTCAGTATATTCCATAAGGAGTTTGCCACCCTCCAGTTGCTGTGACATAGCACCATGTGGGACTATTATGGATACAGGGTTGCTGAGGTGCTGGGTTGTTTTTTTTTTCTTTTTTATGCCTTTTTATTTTTTTGAGGACATGGAAAGAATGTAATTCATGTAAAACATTTATTTTAAAATACAGCTTCTGAAAAACATCCATAGTTTTTCTATAAAGCTATTGGATTACTGATGACAAAAAAATAGTTGTAATTACTTTGAAAAATCAAAGTTCCAATTATGTACTAGCTGGCAGCACCCCCAACTAGCAAACAAATCCCCAGCATTGCCAGCCATGCAGTTTGGGTGACAGTGCAAATGGAAAAAAACCACATCCCTTCACAAGTGTGCTGTAAAGGTGGATTAATGAATATTCATTGTGTGCACATGTCCAATTTGGTAGTGATACGTTGCAGAATTAGTAATTCTGTCCTGAGGGGAGGATTTGGAAACATTGCAGTAAATAAGAACTGGTATGCATTAAATCAAGCCACACCAGGAATGAAAAGAAATAAAAATAAATTATGAAGAACTAGCCATTCAGTGAGTGAAACAGAGATCCAGGGGGAGCCAAATATTATAGCACCTTATTATTAGGTAGTGTCATAAAACTTGTGCAGTGGGAAGGCAAACTAAGGTGGCACAGATAACTGTTAATTCTGGAATTTCCAAACTTTCAAGTGCTGAACTGTATACTGGAACAACCTTTTAATGGAAAATTATCTCTACAATACAATATTGCAAGATACTCAATACCCCTTTGCATAAAAATGAAGCAGGTTCAGCCTTGGAGTTAACATCTATTTGGGGAAATTTATGGGATTACAAAAAGAAAGTGCTCTAGCTGGTAATCACAGACAGGAATGAAACTCTCCCCAAGAAACATGCTGAAGTATCATTGCTGAGACCTGGAGGAAAAAAAGGTGACAATTTTTGACACTTGCAAGAGCCATCAGGAGACTGAAGCCACTAAAAGTCTTGGCTGAAGGATATGCTATGCAATTCTAAAGGGCTTTTGTGGTAGAAGACTTGTTACCTGGAGGCCACTTTCAGAGCCTTTTTCATCTCCTTCCTGGTATAAAATAAAAGACCAGAGAGATCTCCTTTTCTCATCCATACCTCTGACACTTGCAGAGCAAGGCACTGAGTGTTTTACTAAGTATGGAGCTGTGCAAGGGCTGAAGGGACCAGTTCTTACAGCCTGGATCTTCGTGCAGTCCTCTACACCCAGGCAGGCTGTATGCCAAATGCCTGCAAAACATTACCAGTTCTATGTCCTCCTTGCACACAAATACACCAATATAGCAGCAGGATAACTGTGTTACTCTGCAGTTTTGGGAGGGACAGTCTCAGGGCTCTGCTAATTTTTAAGTTTATTTCCCTCCATTTAGCACACGAAGAACAAACGATTTCCAAAATTAAGGTTTTTTTAACAGAAGTAAGGTTTAGTTGAACAGTTTTGGTTGGTGGTGAGGGTTTTATGACTTGTTCTGTTTCTCAGTATCTTTATGTTTGAACAAAAATATTTCCACTGGCAAGCATTTTAAATGTAAGGCTTTGAGGCGCAAGCGATTGTCTGCTTCAAAACAACAGCTTCTGCCCCCATCTTAGCAGTTCATGACACTTGCCTGTTGAAACACTGTGACCATGTGGTAGCTGCTTGGCTTTCTGAGAGAAAGTCACTTTGCCTTTGAAAAATCACCCTTTGAGCACTTGACGTGGAGGCTATTTCTTTTCAAAGTGAAAATGATGGTGTTGATACTTGAAAAGAAACACACAACTTTCCTATTTTTCCCACTGGCAGAAATGAAAGGGGACATTTCTTTGCACCCTAAATGCTAGAGCATCTTTCCTCCTGTGAAACATGAGGGGGATTGTGCACTGCTATTGTGCAGTGAGATACTCCTGAGAGAAGAAGGGAGGATGGTATAGTGTGAGTGAAAATTTAAAAAAACCATTATGTATATAAGATTCAAAATAGCATTGTGGGTGAAACTTATTTCATCAAAAACTTTGGCTCCTAGTGAGAGGATTTGTGCTTTGTCCTATCCCCTCACTTTTGTTAAAATAAATATTCAGTTAAGAGGAGGGAGACATTTGGTGTTTTCTAGCATGTTGAACAGGCATATTCGTTTAGGGTCAGTAGGAGCAGCCCTCTTTCTTAGCCACCTCACATATCCCAGGGAAAGCTCCACCTGTGGACTGATGCCACATTTGCTTCTATGGAGCTTGACCTGATCCGGCATTTTGGAATTAAATATTTGTTTTCCCCTTTATCCCACCTTATAACCAGGCAATTCTCTTAAAACATGGGAATTTCAAAGGAAGACCTAGATTGCTAACTAACTGTTAGGGGTAAGGGTACCTTAGATCAAAAAGTAGGTAATTTTTCTTAGCCACTTATGTGTTCTCCAGTTTTCTTTTCCAGCATGTCTGATTAGAGATTTCAATAAGAAACCGCAAAATGGCAGCATATACATTTGGGGAGAGTGTGGGGGCGTGGGGCGACTGAGAAGAAGTTTTTTGCAGGAAGAGCAGAAAGAAGCAGAGCAAAGGAGAGAGGGTTGCAATCACAAAGCTTGGAAACAAAACAAAAATTTGTATCGGGAATCAGTTTTGCCTCTTCTTGACTTTCTGCTGTTCGAAACTGCACACAATGTTGAAATGTTTCATTTTATTCTATGTAGAACAGGGCAAGAGATAGAAGGGAAGAAAAGGAAATTGGGTTTGGATCCACTTTGGCAAATGCAAAGCAGCATCAACGTGTAAATCCTGTCCTCAAAACCGGTGAGCAAGTCCTTTCAAGATTGCTTGCACAATCATTTGATTTGACAGCAGACACACTGTTCTCTTTTGTAGTTTATTTTAAACTCCACGTTGTTTCAGTAGCATTTTAAACTGTTTTGTCCCCATTTTACTTCAAAATTACTTGAACAGAATCAGCATAAATATTTGTGTTATTTATAAAAAATCCAGGCCAAAGATGTGTCATCACAAGTTAGGAAGATCTACCACCAACTATTTCTTGCTGATAACCAGAGGAGGACTTGGAGAGCCTCTCCAGTCACAGCTGCCATTTGCACACTCTTGAATCAGTGAAAATGAAGAAATATTTTGCAGTTCCCAGGAGGGATGCTGGAAAGTGGAAGAAGGTGTGGAAGAAGAGTTCTTCATTGCCTGTGGGAACTGTTTATTTATGGTATTTTTGCAAACCTAGCCTCCCCTTCCATTCTTTAGGAGACCAGGTAACATCAGCAGTTGACAGAGCAGCCACAACACACAACAAATATTTAAAACCCAACAAGAGAGTTTCTTCAGGAAACTGTGGAGTCATAAAACCTTGTCTGTTCTTCCTGGGGTAGGAGTAATAGACAGTGGTTCTTGCTCACAAAAAAAAGCTGTAAAGTAGGTAATTCTTTCAGTTACAGTCTTTCTCCTGGCAGAGATAGCTAAAATATTCATATTAAGTGCATCACCAAGATGGAATAAAGGTTAAATATAGCCTCTGTTTGCCAGAGTTTCTAAACATGGACAGAGGGCTGAAGTGTGCAAGTTAAAGCTGATGATCTTTAAAGCCTTCCCAGTCCTTTCTGAATTGATCAAGGGCTGCTATGGAACTTTTGTTTACAGTATTATGTGCTGCGTAGTGATGAGAGAAACAGGGAAAACATTGGCATAGTAAAAGCAAAATCAGCCTCTTAATCTAGGCTAGTATCCTTTTATGGGACAGTGGAGTGATGACGTGGAAGTCACGGACACTGCACACAATCAATATGATCAAGCAGATGCCACTTTATTGCCCTAATAGCTCTGTTTATATACTCATTTTGGTTCCTGATCACGCATAAGCTGATTAAGGATTGGTTAGCATGTGCTGTCCACACGCCTAAAGCAATAGTTTGATTGGATAAGACTTTCTGATCACGAGAATGATTCCCTCTGCCTGTATCCTGTTCTGTGTCCTTCTTTCCATCACGTAGGCCCAACTTTGTCCTGCTTTTTTGTGCTTGGTCCATCAAAATTGTAGCAACAATTATCCTTAACAAAGCGTCCTTGAGGCCTACTGCCCACAAAGCGTCTTTGAGGCCTGCTGCCTGTAAAGCGTCCTTGGCTCACAAGTTAATCAGGTCCATCATGCCTGGATTGTTCACTATGTGTCCATTACTTTCCAAGTATCCCACAGTGGAGTAGTGTATTAGTAGAGGCTGGAATTTTAGAGATACTCGGGTGCCTAAGAATTCAGATAAAAACCTAATGAGATTTTTCAGAAATGCAGTTTTTCAATGGCATTTTGGCTCACAGTGTCCTCTGAAATTCCCATTAGGAGCCAATCTGCGTGCTTAAGCACCCAGGTACCTTAAATATCTAGTTCTTGGTGCCTAAATACAGCATAGCTACTTTCTCTCTCCTTCAAGGCACCTGCTAAAGAAGAATACATCCAGAAGCCACATGTAATCTACATGGCCTCCTCAACCCAGCAAGATTTCTAGAGCTCTGATAAATTTGGGGGGAGCAAAAGGGGATTTAAAAATGCTGGGGAAAGGGAATTATGTGAATACTTAATCTCTTGAGCCCATGACGGTGCACTTTGCTTTGGCATTAGGTCAACACTGGTTTTGAGAATATGGCCTGCTGTCACATTCAAGTGGCAAGAAGACATTGATACACACCTGTGTGCCACCTTCTGGGTGAAAGCCTGTATTCTGATGAAGTAATGGGGAATACCCACCTTTAAGATCAGAAACAGCTTTTGCCACTGAAGAAAGAGACTGACTCAGTTGCATCCTCAAGTCTGAAAACTCCAAATTTCCATGCAAGCATATATTCAAAAATTGAAAATGCTTAAAAATAGTTGAATGTTTTACTTCAGATACAGATTAATTTTGTGTAAATAACTGGAGGTAGGCCATAGGTAGTACTGGTGTCTGGGGATGGCACCTAAGTTCCTCTGCTTTCATACAATTCTGATGTGTTCAAATATTTATGTACTCATATGTACCTTCCCAGATTTGTGTGTGACAGTCACATTATCACAGAAAATGAATTCAGTGTGGTTATGACATTGTTGATGACAGCTGCCAGGAAATTATAATAAATTCTTTGGGAAAATCAAGCAGCTCTTAATTTCCTGTGTTTTTCATGTTATAACAGTAGTTAAAAGCAAAAAAAATAACCAAGTCTGAAATAGAAAAAAGCATAGTGAAAAGGGTTATCCCTAATTTAATCCAAGATTAGTGAAACTATATTATAGGCCAGTATCAGGTAAAAACTACTAATGGAAGGATCAATATTAGCTGGAAATGAGATACAAGCAAACCGGAAAAAAGAATACCTGTATAGATTTTATGTCCTCATCATAATGGCATAAGCATTTCATTTTTGTATTTGATGGGTCACAAGCTATTAAATATTTTATTGTGGTTCTGATTGATTGCAGCCACTCTACAAGCACTTGCATGACCATTAATGCAGCACGCTTCTCTAAAGCAGGGTGTCTTCATGTTTTCGTGGAAAACTCTCTCCCTTCATTCAAGTTCTTAGCTTTCAAGGGTTTTGGGTGCCTAGAGAACCCATTGCCTTAGCCCGGTATGTGGCTGAGCACTTCTGAAAGCCAGCTATAAAATGCAGTGATTGAGGTGGGATTGCATACTGGTTTAATATTAGTGTTTCTCCATTGAAGTCAATGGAGCTACTAATTTTCATCAGCATGTTACTAGAATGTGCTTAGTGCAGACATCAGCTGAGGATTTCATTATAGAACTGATGCAGGCAAAATATATCCAAAGCCCCAGTACTTCAGTCTATACCATAAAAGCAAAATGTAAGCATGACCTTTTAGCAAAGGCAATATATTTCAATTTTGCACACTGCATGGATTTAGCCAGGATGTGTATAAGCACATGTCATTAAGGGAATTATTCCATTTAATTAGTGGTGCCAGTTTAAAATTTATGGCATGCACAGCACACTGCCTACGCATCTACTTGCAGGAAATGGTGAGACACATTTGTGGAGTATGTTGCTGGCTACCTGAAAATGTCAGCAAGTCAGCTGACATTCCTGACATGGTGATCCTGTCCATGAAAGGCTGAGGAAGAGATAGTGTAATGTTCCTTATCTGGAGGTCTTGAACATCTTCTGAGGTCTGTCACTGAGGAAGAAGGCAGAACTGAGTGGAAGGAGGACAAGAAGGTGGTTCTTATGCATTCTGCCAAAGCGTGCCTTTACCTTTGAGTAGCACTGTAAGTCAGTGCCTCTGGAAGCCTCCGCTAAGGGTCCATAGTGCCCTATGGATGTTCAGGGCAAGTGGTGGGAGCAGAGGTGATGTTCACAGTGAAATTCCAGGTAGAAACATGGCCTCATGATTATTTACTTGCTTAGTTGTTTTTTTAAGTTTGGGTTTATTTCAGCAATTCTTACTTTCTTACTGTGTCTTCAAATCTGTACATAGTCGTCTTTGCTAAGAAGTCCACTTTTTCCTTCAGAGAGGATCATTCTTTCAATTACTGCTGAGACTTTTTTTTAGAAGGGTTTTTGTTTTTTATATTTCTTCTTGCTCCTCTGGCTTAAAAGAAATAAATACATTCTAAGTCTTATCCACAATCAATTAATTTTGCAATGGCCTTATTATTTACCAAAACAAAAACCTAAAATAACTTCATCTCCTGCTGCTTTGGAGAAAGTGTAGTGACAAAGTCAGTCAGCTGTTACCTCCGGGCATATCTGGGTCTTACCTCATTAATAGCATTTTTGCTTCAGTTTATATCTGATTATCTAAATTCTCCCTAATGTCTGTGATAATATTTCTCGCTTAATAACACTGAAGACTTATATGCCAGTCCAAAACCTACAGCACACTCTATGGACTTTTAACAGGATCTCTTCTACTGCCTTTCTCTAGAAGTGAGCTTGCCCCAAATCACTTGTTTTATTCCCATTGTTTTCTTTCCCACATCCATTTGCCATTTCTTTATTCACTGCTGTCCTTCAGCTGCTTACATTTTCTCTAGCTGTATTTTAAGACCAGACACGGAGATTAAATGAGTCTGCACTGACTATCATCTCCTGCATATCTGTTTAAAGCTTTTCTTGTTCCTCTCAGCCTTGGTATCAAGAGGCTGGAATCTGAGAAGACAGTCTGTTGAAAAGAGCACATGCAAGATGACCTCTATATGTGGAAAAAAGGAATATTGTTATATGATAGTGCTTCTCCTTAGCTTGCAAGATATACTTTAGGAGAAAGACGGTCAAGAAGTTCTGTCCCATTATACAGGTCCCATGAACATCCACAAGTAAAACATTTAAGTAGAAGTGTTTTGTTGTATATTAGGAATAAATTGTGCTTTAATTCCTCTTTATTGCACTAGTACTCATAGGCCATTTGGAAATCTAGACTCCCACAGTGTAAGGTGGGAAGATGGTTCATCCCCTGGAGAAGTTATATTCTGTCAAAGACACCATCCAGAATGACAGACTTTCTTGTAAAAAGAAATCATCATGATCTGCAGACATCTTTGTTTTCCACAGGACAGCATTTGTCACTTAACTAGCTGGCAGAAATGAGGTGGTAAATTTTGTAGCAAACTTTTTCCTTCCTAAAACTGACAGAGAAAATCTGAATCTAAGTGGCATGTAAGGAGTGCAAAGGCTGGCTAATATTATGGTGTTCAGCATTGTCCCTGCACTGCCAGTTTGTGTCAGAACAGCACATGCACAATGCAAGGCAAAGCAAGGATCCTGTCTCTGCTGAAGCTGCCCTCCCTGTCAAGATCAGCAGCTGAAATTTCCACCTAATCTGTATGAACCCAGCAGAATCCATCTGCTGAACCATCTGTGGGACGACTTGACTCACTAAAATTATAGCCCATCTGTTGTTTCACTGCCACAAACTTTGCCAGCCTCACCCTCACTCCATTATCTGAATATTTTTCTTTCCCTGTGGGCCTCCTCTGTGCTCTTCTCTCTCCTGCTCCTTATCTTTTGTTTTGTTTTGTTAACACATTGCCTTTCCAATCTCCAAACTGTAAAAAAGAAGGGGGTTATATTCCTACTGCCCTCCAGTTAGCCAGGAACAGCTTTGCCCAGGCAGAATATAGGTCTGTTATATGTATATCATCATTGCCTATCTTCAGCTGCTCTGTACCAGCACAGCTCATTGCAGGCAAGAGATCTAGGCTGTTTTACACCATCTAAGTTCATCCCCCCCACATCTAGGCTGCTGCATGGAACTATTAGAGTTTAGATCGTGGCTTGACTTTTCCTCACTCTTGAGGAAAGTATTTTTCATGTATTATTTACCTCTCAGCTTGAAAATTCAACCTTGCCTTTAGTGTCACACTCTTAAAAAAAAAAGAAAAAAGAGAAATGCCCAGTTACCTCTTTCCTCCCATCTATCATTTTATACTTGGGGAAGGCTTAAATGAAGGTTTTTCACCAGAGGACTAGCTTTGGCTTGGCATAAGCCATGGCATAGTGCTGAGACAGTGGGGATGGGAAGGAAAGGAGGCTGTATGCAGAAAAGCAGGCTGATTTCTGTGCAGCAGAAAGAAGGAAGGCATACTCCCTTTTACAGTCCTCACAGTTCATCTCATCAGATTTTCACTATTTGCCTTCAGCTTAGATATTTAGCAAGGAACAAGAGTAGAATTCGGTCCTGTGTGGAAGCATAGATTTGGAAAGGGGACTGGTGTGCCAGCAGGCACAGGGACCACAAAATTTAAGAGCTTGGCTGTTGTCAGCAGCAACAAATTGGAGGCTTCTGCAGTGTCAGCATTGACATTGAATCAGCCTGGGTTGGGAAGGCAGTGTTGGACACCCTGGGTACCACTAATGGAAAACATGGTTTGTGGCAGGCCCACATTTGCCTCCTCTTTCTGCAGTACCTTCTCCAGCTGTCCCCCTGCAGTCTAGACTATGCCCTGTGCTTCTCCATCTGTATAGGAACCTTACAGAGCCATTCAGATCAGTGGGGGAGCATGCATACATAATCCCACCTCCTCTACAGTACTTGCAGGATGACTGAGGGGTGGGTGGAGCATATTTTTATGAAAGCATGATCAAACTGGGGTTCCTCATTGTAGCATCTGTCCCATCCAAATGTAGACCAGCTGCCTAGTGCTAAGTCATAAAGCAATAAGGCTGCCTTGAGAGGTGGTTGATGCCCCATGCCTGTCAGTATTTAAGAGGCATTTGGACAATGCCCTTAATGATATGCTTTAACTTTTGGTCAGCCCTGCAGTGGTCATGCAGTTGGACTAGATGGTCATTGTAGGTCCCTTCCAACTATTCTATTCTATTCTATTCTATTCTATTCTATTCTATTCTATTCTATTCTACTCTTATAGGTCCCCAATGGGTAAATGAGAAAATCTAGCCTACTCTTACTCCATCCTAGGTGCAGAATCCAGCATTTGGATTTGTTAAATTTCATCCCATTAATCGTTGCCCAATGCTCCAATCTATCTAGACCCCTCTGCAAGGCATCTTCTCCCCCAAAACAGTCAACAGCACCTCCCAGTTTGGTATCACCAGCAAACTTGCTAACGGTGCATTCAAGTGCTGCTTCCAGATTATTGATAAAAATATTGAACAGAACTGGCTCTGGAGTTCAACCCTGTGGAACAGCACTGGTGACCGGTTGCCAGTCAGGTGTAGCCCCATTCACTACAACCCTTTGAGCTCCGCCCTTCCGAGGGTTCTTCACCCAGCGCACCATGAACTCCTCATCCCACAGCTGGACAACTTGTCCAGAAGGATGCTGTGAGGGACAGTATCAAAAGCCTTACTAACATCCAGAAAAACTACATCCACTGCTTTCCCTTCATCCACTAGGCAGGTGACCTTGTCATAGAAGGATATCAAATCAGTTAAACAGGATTTTCCCTTTGTGAACCCATGTTGACTGTGCCTGACAATTGCATTGTTCTTTAAAGGCCTTTCAATAGTACCCCGTATGATCTTCTCCATAATTTTTCCAGGAGCTGAGGTTAGACTAACAGGTCTGTAGCTCCCTGGGTCTTCCCTCACACCCTTTTTGTAAATTGGAATAACACTGACTAGCTTCCAGTCAGCAGGGACCTCCCCAGACTCCCAAGACCTTTGGTAGATGATCAAGAGGGCTCCTGCCATAACATCCGCTAGCTCCTTCGGGGTGGGATGGGATGAATCCCATCAGGCCCCACAGACTTGTGAATATTCAGCAGATACACCTGGTTCCTTACAATTTCAGTGTCCACAAAAGGAAAGTCACTCCTCCCACGCTCGTGGTCCTCCAACTCAAGGGACCAGGCAGCCCAAGGTCTATCGGTATTACTAAAGACTGAGTCAAAAAAAAGCATTGAATGCCTCCGCTTTTTCTTCTTCCCTGTTAGTCAGGTGACCATCTTCAACAAGTATCAGCCCAATGTTTTATTTAGACCTCCTCTTGCTATTAATGTACTTAAAAAAAGCCCTTCTTGTTATCTGACACAACACTGGCCAGTTTCAACTCTAATTGAGCTTTGGCCTCTCCTGTCTTCTCCCTGCATATAAGAACCACAGCTCTGTAATCTTCCTGCGAAGCCTGACCTTGCTTCCAGAGATCATACAATTTCTTTTTCCTCTTGAGCTCCACGAGGAGTTCCCTGTTCAGCCAAGCTGGTCATCTGCCCCGCTTGCTTGACTTATGACACAGTGCGATTGCCTGCTCCTGTGCTTCTAAAAGGTGGTTCTTAAAGGCTGACCAGCACTCGGGAACTCCTAGGCCATCAAAAGCACATTCCCAGGGTAGCAACTCTGCTGTCCTTTTTTCTCATTACACTGAAATTTTCAAACAACTCAGCCATTTCATGATCACTGTGGCCAAGACAGCCACCTACCATCACATCTCCCACGAGTCCTTCTCTATTTGCAAATAGCAAGTCTAGGAGGGCATCTTTCCTAGTTGGCTCACTGAGGACTTGTGACAAGAAGTTATCGATCTCCTACAAACTTCAAGAATTTCCAAGACCTGCTTGTCACAGCAGTGTGATATTCCCACTTATGCCTGGGAAGTTGAAATCTCCCATACGGACAAGGGCTACCAATCCAGAAATTTCTCCTAATTGCCTATAGAGTAATTCATCACTGCTTACATCCTGGTTGGGCGATGGGTAGTAGGCACCCACTACAACATCTCCTTTGTTTTCCATCCCCCTAATCCTCACCCAGAGGCTATCAACCACATCATCACTAACTGTAAGGGCTGTACAAGCAAACCTCTCCCTTACGTATAGTGCGACACCTCCACCTCCACCTCGCCCACCCTGCCTATCCCTCCTGACCAGCCTGTAGCCCTCCATTCCAGCACTCCAATCGTGGGACCCATTCCACCAAGTCTCACTAATACCAACTATATTGTAGCTCTGGGAGCTTCCCAATGGTTCCTGTTCATCCTGTTTGTTTCTCATATTGTGTGCGCTGGTGTATAAGCATTTCAGATACGCTCCTGAGCCCTCCGTGCTCCCGGGAGCAGTGTAAGTGCTCCCACTAGCATTGCCACCCTCAGGCAATGCCACGCCAACCCTTGCTTACCTACTGCAATCCTTTGGTATCCCCTTCCCCCATCAATTCTCATCTAAAGCTCTCTCGATCGGCCCCCCCAGCTTAGGCCCAAAGGCGGTTTTTTTCACCATCGGGATAGGTGGATGCTGTCAGGCCCCAGCATACCTTGTGCCTTGAAGGCTCTTCCATGGTTTAAAAACCCAAAGTCTTGGCAGAGGCACCAGTCCTGGAGCCAGGTATTGATATCCTGGGCTTGCCTGTTTCTTCCAAAGTCTCCCCCCACTACTGGGCAGATTGAGGAAAACATTACCTGTGCTCCTGAATTTATTAGTGTTCTTCCCAAGGCTCTGAAATCTCTTTTGATTGACCTCAGACTTTTTGTTGCAACATCATTAATACCTATGCGAAGGAGCAGGAATGGATAGCAGTCTGAAGGGTGTACTAGGCTCTTCAGTCTCGTGGTGACGTCCCTAATTCAGGCCCCAGGGAGGCAGCACACATCCCTGAAAAGAAGGTCCAGTCTGCAAATGAGTGCTTCCCTTCTGCACAGGGGGAAATCACCAATGACCGTAACTCACCATTGTTTCTTCTTGGCGCTGGTCTTAGTGCAGGTTTTGTTGTGAGGGGTTGGCCTCTCTGACCTTGGTAAGACTGCTTGCATAGGTTCCTCCTCTGTCTCATTATGCACTTTGTTTACCATACCCAGGGCCTCATACTTATTCTGTAAGGGTATCTTAGAGGGTAAGGAGGGGTTTCTCTTACCACTCCGTGCTGTAACCTTCTTCTACCCCTCCTTTTCCCTTGTAAAGCCGCCTTCCTCCTGGCACAAAGCAGATCCTGGACCTGCCTCCGTAGTGCCTATGCTGAGTTGGCGTCCACGCATCATGGATGGCAGAGTATCATTCCATTGATCAGTCTCCCTCTCAGACTCTCAAATACTGCTCAGTCTGCCCACCTCCTCCAGCAGCTCGGCCACCAAGCAGAGCAGTTCATCAATCTGGTCACACCTCCCACAGCCTTCCTTGCAATCACTTTCCACCTCTAGCAATATCCTTTCACACACCCCACAGCCGGAAACCTGGGCGGCCACACGCTTGAACAGGAGCTCTGTCTGTGGCTGCATTGGTCCTACCAGGTGCTAGAAGCTCAGGAGAAGCCGAGGACACTGCCTTTTGCTGGGTGGTCACCATGCTGTCGGCAACATCTGCCCACTGCCAGCAGCGTCTGTCCACTTCCAGGCACCTGCCTGCTGGGGAGTAGATACGCTTGTCTGTTGCAGTCAGCTGAGCTGATTGTTTTAGCCTGCTTAAATCTGCTGCACTGCCGGCTGCAGGCTCTGCCCCTTGCTGTCTCTTCCAATCAGTGGGTCTGGGCTCAGTTGCTCGGGGAATGCCCCCTGTTCAGCCAAGCCTCTCCTTGTCCACGTGTATCCCTCAAGTGTCCCCCACTGCTGCTGCCACTGCTGGTGCTCTGCAACTGTACTGCTCTGGGAACTAGAACTACTCTAGGAACTCAGGTTTGGAATCTGGAAGGCCAAGTGCTGGACAGAAACAAATGACATGTCTTCATGGTCAAGGACACAAAATCCTTGCTCAATAGCCCATATTCTGATCCTCAGGTGTGAGCCTGCACCAGTCCAGAGGCCATTACCACAAAGGACATTTCCTCAGAGGAAAGGCTAATTAGGATAGCCATCGTTTACTTGCTTCCATAGGTTGGGACAGGTGGTTTGTACCAGAGGGTTTGTAGATTAGCATCTGGATGGAGTAGGATACATCTTACACCAGAATATGCCTTCTCCTGCCCCAAGGACTTGGTCTCCCAGCCACAGGATGGGAAGGAAAGGAGGATTGCATGAGCAAGCGCTAGTTTCTTCTGGTGCCTGGACCATGCACTATCCAGGAAACCTTCACCATTGCCCGTTAACTCCTGTGGCATCTCCTCTCCTTGATAGGTTGGAGCTTTTATGTTCTACTGAAGCACAGAGGAAATAACTTTAAACTACTGGCAACGAAGCTACAAAATTGTAATACTTAAAAAAGGCTCACTGAGTGCTTTTTTATAGGGAGAACATTAAAAATTCATTTAGTCTCTGCAAGCGAAATAAAGATGGTCAGGTGAGTTCCCTGACACCTTGGCTAACTCACAAAGCTGTCAGGGTGTTTACCTACATATATTTAGCTCTGCTCGGAAAGGAGGACCAGTATTGTGTCTCTGTGTGATACAAGAATGTGACATTGCTCAGCAAAGAAACCTAATAGGACAGCAAGGTAGGGAGGAAATAGGAGATGAATTTACAGGCTAAAAAAAAGGGATGTGAATATAGCCAGAGGCTTCAGATGCAAAATGTCCCATTGCTGCTTTTTGGACATGCTGAATTCAGAAAGCTTGCAGAAGTTATGTGGAAGATGAGTGTACAGGACAGAAAGACACAAGCTCCCAAGAGGAAGTTTGGGGTTTCTAGTCCTTCTGTATACATTTTTAGTGCCAGAAAGGACTACTCTGATCATCCATTCTGAGCTGTCTCTAATCTCTGTCTAGGAAAGAGGAAGCAGGTAAAAGAGGTTTTGTGAGTGGGGCCAGTACTCCAGGGGGTGTGTTGATTCAAACTGCTCTTTAAGGACATGGAAGAGCACTTTATGTTCTGTAAAATTTAAAAAAAAAAAAGTAAAAAAGTAAATAAAAGAGGTATTTGGGCCAATTTAGTTGTGGATATTGCAAGAGAGATGGGGGATGGAGTGGTTCCTTAGCTGGAGGACTGTTTCCTCGGTGGGCAGAGGAGCACTGCTGCCTGATGTGGAGGAGCAAAGAGGGGGGGTTGTTGTTCATGTAACAAGAATAATTCAGGGAGAGTAGAGGGAGCAGCAAGCACTGTCCTGTTGAAAGATGGGACACCAATCAAGAAACGTTAGAAGAAGCAGCTATGGCACTTACTCTCTCAGACACAAAGAGGGATAGTAGGTCAACAATATTGTCATGCAAAATGGTGTGGTGCAATGATTGTGGGACAAGAGCTGAAAACACTAGCTCTGGAAGTAGGAGCAGCCTCTGTGGTGACAGACCTTGCTGAGATCTGGCTTGGTGGCCACACATGCCTGTTATGCTACCTCCTGGGACTGGAACTAGCATTTCTACATGGCACTGCACTGCATAGAAATGTTATTGTGCTCAGAGCTAGCTCAGGTATCTCTAACACACCACTGTGTAGACAAGCTGTATATTCAACACATTTATTTTTTTGGTTGGGTAATTTATAGCTCTGTCGTGGTTTAACCCCAGCCAGCAACTAAACACCACGCAGCCGCTCACTCACTCCCCCCCACCCACAGTGGGATGGGGGAGAAAATCGGGAAAAAGAAGCAAAACCCATGGGTTGAGATAAGAATGGTTTAATAGAACAGAAAAGAAGAAACTAATAATGATAATGATAACACTAATAAAATGACAACAGCAATAATGAAGGTATTGGAATGTACAAATGATGCGCAGTGCAATTGCTCACCACCCGCTGACCGACACCCAGCTAGTCCCTGAGCGGCGATTCCCCCCACCCCCACTCCCCCCAGTTCCTATACTAGATGGGACATCACATGGTATGGAATACCCCATTGGCCACTTTGGGTCATGTCCTCTGGCTGTGTCCTGTGCCAACTTCTTGTGCCCCTCCAGCTTTCTCGCTGGCTGGGCATGAGAAGCTGAAAAATCCTTGACTTTAAGTCTAAACACTACTTAGCAACAACTGAAAACATCAGTGTTATCAACATTCTTCGCATACTGAACTCAAAACATAGCACTGTACCAGCTACTAGGAAGACAGTTAACTCTATCCCAGCTGAAACCAGGACAAGCTCAGGATGCAGAACTGTCTCAGCAAATGAATCCATGTGCTAACTGCTACAGTCCAAGACGACCAGAAGTTAGCTGTTTGTTCTTGGCTACTAGGCTTGCTCTAGGCTATTCCTTTGACACATCTTGTCAGACCAGTCTGCATCTGTGTGGTTTTTGGTATTTCTGATTTGGGAAACATAGGTTGGAGGGCCAATACAGCCTGTACTGAAACAATCTTTCTCTCCTAACAATAAAACTAAACAAACAAACAAACAGACAAAAAAAAAAAAGCCAACCTAACAGTTTTAGATTAATTTATTGTATTTTTTATTATCTGTTGTATCTTGTAGATGTTAAAGTCTAAATGTTAGGACTTTCTTTACAAAGTGATATTGCACCCAGCACAGGAACTGTGCATTTGGACTTTTTTCTGATAGATGAAGATGAATGTATCCCACATGAGAACACTATAGTTGCTTAGGGACAGCTGGTTATATTCACTAGGACAAGCAAAGCATTTTTCCAACCCACCATGTATGCTTAGTGCTCTAAGAAAATCTAATTTGTCAAAGGTGAGGAAAATCAGAGTCAAAACTGACTGGGAGAAGAAAAAGGAATTAAATTTGTTGGTTGTTTAAGAAAAAGTATTTTGAACACTCAAAATGACCCATAGCTGTGACAAAGTGTAACTGCTGGCTGAAAGCACATCCACATTTGAAGGCAGTGAATAGAAATTTGAAAGCAGTAGATAATATAAAGAACACAGCTAAAGCAAAATGCCTTACAGAGTAAGATTTAAAGTGCTAAATCTCTTCAGCATGCTAAAGAAGACAGGAGGTGTCTTGAGTACAATGTGTAAGAACTTTTACATGGAGGAAACACCATGACTAATGGACTTTTAAATGCAATAATCAAAATCATAATGAGAATTAATGGCTGGGAGCTTTTTGGTTTTGTTTTTTGCAAAGCAAAGTGATTAACCTCTAGAAAAAGTTGCTAAGGGGAAGGAGGTGCTCAAGAACTGGAGGTTTCAAAACAAGACTCTTGTCTCTTAGGAGAATGTGTTTCAGGTGCAGTGTAATTCAATGCAAGTTCTTGGGCTTACTGACGAGGGTCAAGAGGAGATGGGAGAAGTGAAGGGATTCGTAATACCTGGAGTCTGAACTACATAGTCCAACTATATTTGATCCTCATGAACCTGTGGTGCCTAGGTCAACTGGCAGTAGCTTCCATATTCCATCTTTCTAGAAGCCACAAACTCTGGAATAGCAAAGTGAAGTGCTCCCATATAAACAAGTTGCTTGGCACAGACACACCGTCTTCTTATTACATCCCCCGTAACTGTAGCAGAACATCCATGTGTTACTGTGCACCTGGAGAATCTGGAGGTTTGAGATTAGAGATGACATCCCTCACCACATAGGCAGTGGTAACACTGTGGAGGGCCTTTCTGAGCTGCTATCTCGGATCCTGGGTCATTTCATTTCTGTAAGCTGAGAGGAAAGGAGAGGTGGGTATGAGATAATGGATGTGAAGTTTTTAAAACTTAGATGACTAGAAACATTGTCACACTTCTTATTTTCTTTTCCTTTTTGAATGACAGAAGCAATTTATTTTCTTCTGGAGCATGTCCCAGTATTAGATTTTGCTGATGCCATCAAAGTCATTGACTATAAGGAGAAGTATGGCACAGCTCCTTGAAGGGCCAAAGGCTTGACAACCAGCTCTGTGCAGGGACCACCACAGGCTTTAGACATTTTTATGTTAACTTTAGGATTACAGGGACCTCAGTTAAGCCTTCTCTAAGATAGGTGTGTAGTCTTAGTAAGTTATCCCAGACACTTTCTCTCAGGCCAAGAGAGAGAAACATCTGAGGTTAATTACCTTTACTTAGACATTTACATGCCACTACAAAGGAGGTCTGCATGACTGGCTTAGCCTAAATAATTAACTAGTGCACTACTGCCATTAGTGGAGGTGGAAGCCATCCTGAGTGCCCAGGACCGTTCTCCACCCTAAGTGTGTGTCCTAATTCCCACCCCAGCACACCTTCCATTAAAAATGTGTATGATCTGTACTATGACAAGGCAGGAAATTTACTCAAATTGCAGAGGTTTTTCAGGATTTCAGCCATTTTTTGGTGTGCTTAGCACCCTCCTGTCCATTCTGGGCCCATGAGCATGTGCACACACACACACACACACAAAGACCAGACCAAGTTCCCACCCAAGTAAAACCTGTGACTTTATAGCCCAGGGACTCACCTGGGATTGTGGATGCCCAGGCACCAGGTTGTTTTTTCAGTTTCTGCCTGTGATAGGGATCAGATGAAAGTTTCATCCACATGACTGCATTCCTGAGGGAATATAATTGGTTTGGAAAGCAAAAACATTTCAGGGAATTTCTGAGCAGCTCTGCTTTGAACTGATGATTTTGTGAAAGTTGCTTAAACAACAGAAGTAAATAGTGTCATACAATATGGCAGTTAATTTGTTTGACAACTGATGAAGGAGGAATGGGGACGGGGAATGTGGGAAAAAAAATTCACCAGCCAATATTTGCTTTCTGTAGAAGCAGTCAAATAATGATAGATCCTAGTCAGAAATAATGTAGCCATAAAAAATATATTCATTGGATAATTTACTTGAAACAAATAATGTGACGAACTCTACTCCACAGCCACAGAAAACAAATTTACCTAATAGCACATGACAGGGCTTTCTCAGGAAGATGTATTGCTATGCAGTCAGCATGTACATTTTCAAAGGAACCAGCACTGGGAAAAAGCACCCTTCAAGCACTTAATAAAAGAGATCTTTCTTTATGACTTTCATTTAAAATACATTACGAAAATCACTTGATTCTACTTAGCTGCTGCCAGATTTTGAATAACTGACTTTCAAAGCCACCACAGTGCTGGAACTAATTTAATACATTAAGAGGAAAAATTGCCAGAGCAGCATGTAGCATCAGTCATACTGGTTTGGAAGTTTACCACCATGTCAAAACTACATCATCAGATCGTGGCATGAGACATGGAGACTGACACAGGCTTATTGCCACAGAAGGGGAAATCTTTGTCATTCTTACCAAATTTGCAGCAAACAGGTTCAGAGAAAGGCCCTTGCTTTATGATTGCCAGTTGTGAGCAACACTTACGACAGAGCTCATCAAAAACTTAGTTCACCATTTGGATCCAGCTGAGTCCTGACCCGAAGTAGAGATAGTCCTTCCAAGTGGTCCATGGTGTTTGCCAATGGAAATCCACCCTTCTCTTCACTGGAGAGAGTTGAATCAGTGTCATTTTCTTACAAATGCTGGTTGGTTAGCTGGAGCCTGTCTGGAGGGGATCCTGCCAGCAAAATGTTCAGTTTGTCATGCATCTTGTCTGAAGCTTCCCCAACAGAGCAAAAAAATACTGTCCATGAATTGTGCCTGAGGCTTCTGTAATATTTAGACACTATATGCTACCATCCAAATGTTCCTGGTGGCAACTGGAGCTGGTGAAATTCTCATGAACAAGTCCAGACTAAATTTGTCCTAACTTTCCATATAAACATTTCAAGACATGAAATTCCTTCATCATTGATGATGCCAATAAGAGAGCAAACAAACTGCCAGCAGAAAAGTTTACAGGGAGACAGCTCCTCTTACACTTTGGAAATAAAATAAAAGAGGAATTTTCTAAATTCTTTGAGCAAATGTTTTGCAAATGGCAAAGAAAACTCAGCTGGAGGATCTGCTGCCCTCCTTCCTGATGTCTGTGTGTACCATGTCAGGAGAACAGTCGAAGGTAGCAGCTTTTCCAAGTTACTACCCCATAGTGTTAGCAAGCATGGGTGGACTGTAGCATTTAAGGGACATTTCAATTATTTATTTATTCATGGGTGCAGGTGTTGATTTTCAGATCTACATAAAGGACACTGGAAAATGTTGTCAGTTCCAAGGGACTGTTTGCCACCTATTGTGTTTGCTGTACAGCAGCCTGGTTTGCATTAAGACAATTACTTGACAAAGTTTTGCTCTCTTACCTGCTTCTCCAGCCTCACATTAATCTAAGCTTATCAAAAAAATACAGCTTTTTATCGTGTTGTACTAGGTAGCTGGAGAATTTGCTGTCTTTGAACTCTGTATATACGCAGATGAGTTCACCTAATCCAACCCAATTTATACTGGTGACATAGTATCTCACTAGACAGTGAAGTGGATAGGTACCTCACACAGTGATACCTGATCTTCAGATGTGTATCAAAAAAATGTCAGATAAAGTCATGCTTGTGAAGTAATGATCTTTTTTTTGTAAACAGAAGTTAGATTTATACAAGACACTAACTGCCAGGCAGCTGGAGCTGGGTAATACCCATCCCCTCTGAAGATCTTTTCCTGGATCTGCTTCCAAACAGCTCAAACATGCTGCTTCAGTTGTTGCCCCTGTAAATGTGTTTCTGCATCAGTGGATACAATCCCTGATTTACCTGCATAGCAGGCTCTCTAAGCAAAATAAAATGAAGTACAATCCCTGCTTCACCCCACCCCACAAAATTAAAAATATTTTTATCTTCTAAAACATTTTGCTCACATTTATCTAGAAAGTCACCCTTGGGGACATGAGCCCTTCCTTCACTCTTTGCAGATTTGTTTATTTGTGAAAGAATCCACTTCCTGAAATCTTTGAGCTTTTCTACAGAATGTTTGTATATGTTTCAAATAGGTTTTATTGCTGTCATCCTAGTCTTGAAACCCTCACCAACTAGCCCAAACAGGCTGTTAATTCTGTGGTGAGCAGCTTCAGCCCAGTGAATGTGAGGCACTGTTAATTTATTGTTAAAAGTCCGAGACGTTTTTGTCTTATGGAAAAATGAGCGTCCTCTTGGCTTCATGCCTTCAAGGCTGTTTTTTAAGCTAATTCTTTTGCCTATCAGAGAGTTGCACCATTTCAGTAGCTAACTGGGACATAATGTGAAGGCCATTAAAAAATCAAAAGTGATTTATTCAAAAGATTTTTCAATAATCTATCCTCAAATACTATATTTTTGAGAGACTTTTGGTGAAAGTAAGCTCTTACTACGCACAAATATTTGTACAGTGTCAATATAGCTATAAAGGCAGAAGTGTCAAGTCAATGATTAAATGGAAAGGTTTCTAGGCAAAAGTATTTACTCACTGGAAAATGAATCCTGAGGCTTTGTGAAAACAAATGACATGATAGAAATACAAATGGCACAGAAACTCTGTTAAGTATCAGAATTTGTTCCCAGTTCACAAATCTCTTTGCCCACTGAGAGTGCTATTCTGTTTGCTGTCCTTCCCTGCAGCTTTTAACATCACAGAGTGAGAGCAGGGCCAATGACAAAATTAGCTGGTGATTAGTGAGACCAAATGTCTGGTCAGTAAGCTTTAGTGCAGGAAATCTGGAACCAGTATTTTCAGTGATGAGAGTTTAAAGTGCAGTTTCACAGTGTGTATTTAACCTAAAGTGTAAGGGCTGTTGCATACTCAGCCTTTCACAATCAGGGCACTTATTTATATATTTATTTATTTATGAAACTGTGTGGGAGTTCAGTAACAGCCACTTAGAAGCCCTTCCATTTTATAGTTGGGAGCATGAATGTAGCTTTTCTCTTCAAAAATCTTGTTGTGATACAAACCTACACAGAACAGAGAACATGTTAATGCTGCCCAGTATTCTTTCCAATTTGGAACATATGCAGTTAGGAGTAAAACAATCAATTTGGGTCCAGATGCAACATTTCTCAGAATCCTATGGAAAGTTATTCTCAAATTTAACAGAAAAAAACCAAACCAAATGGAGCTGTAGGATGCTAGTAGAGATCATCATTGTTATTGCTCAAACAGAGTAAGAGCCTCAAAGACTGCAACAGAGGCTGAAATATTTTTTGTGACGTTGTTGAGGGTTTTTTTTCCAGTGCTGCTGTATAATTTTGCTATAGGGATAGAATTAGAGATAAAATCCTGCAGGATGGTGAGAAGAAAAAAGAAATTACTCTGAGACAGTTATTTGCTGCCAGATCAAAGTGGATTTTTTTCTCTCACTGAGTAGAAAGAAATGTTTACCTCAGAGCTCATTGCTGTTAATGCAAGCTAACACACCAGGTATCTGAGTCCCTTTAGTAGCTATGACTGGCCATGGGCTGCTTCAGCTTCAGTTGAAACACGCAGACTAGCTTCTTTTGGCTCTGTGTCAGCAGCAGGTTTGTGAAGGGGTATTGGTGATTAGCTGGGAGCTGTAAACTAGGAGTAAGGCTTATATTATCAGCTCTGCTCGTCTTTACCATGACTGCAGCCCTTACTTCCTACATGAGTGTATTTTACAAAGCTGGCAGAAAAACAAAGTAACAAACAGACTGAAAAATTTTCTGTACCTCTGTGATTTTCTGAATTTATTAGCCATTTTATCCTTCAGAAGAGGAGGATCTGCTCCTTAGTAAGTCTCTTTCTATAACAAATGTCAACTTTGCAGCTTAATCCCTCTTCTGTACAAGGTGTTTGGGAGAAAAAGAGGCAAAAGCAAATAAGAAGGGAAAAAAGTATTTTTAAATGGGGGGGGAGGATGCAATTTTCCTTCCTTTCTGAAACAAAATGTTCATTCTCACTCTCTGTTCCCTGAGTCACTTGATAAAAGGTAAGATACTTATAAAACTTTACCCATTTAATGAGAGCAGGATTAAGTTGCTGCAGGGTATGTAATGCAAGAAATATTTTAAATTGAAAGGAAGCCAAAGCATTGTTTAACAGGAAAAAGACAAGATTGGTGGTTTTTTTTAAAGGGGGGGGGGAGATTAGCCAGAATGGTTTCTGAGGAGCGGTTTGCTCTTCTTTGGTTATTAGAAAAAGTATAGCAGACAGAGTAAGGAATTTTGGCTCAGGACACTTAAGGGCCTGCTTGTACCTCTGATCTTGAATTACTGTGTGACAGATCCAATCACTTTGCCTGCCTGTGTGTCATTTTTCCTCCAATTTATTTGGCCCTCTATCCTATTTAAACTGTAAACTCTTAGGTCTGGCAACTATGTATTGCTGTAGATGTTGTGCAGACAGATTCCACAGTTTTTTTGGTCTCTTTGTAAAGCACTGGTGTATGAACATCCTCTTCTTTTTTTATTTGGTTTGTTGGTTTTTTTCAATATGGGAGAATTAAACATAAGTGCAGAAATTTTACTGGCACTTTTCAAAATAGCCAGCAGGTGACACCAAGCTAAAATATTGGGAAAGTCTGCACAGAAAAGGTGTAAGAAGATTGAAGTAACTGAGGGAAAAATAAAATGAAGAATGCTAGGTTTTGACTCTAAATATGTTATTTTAGCTAATTTAAGCTGCTAGTATTTGTATGGTCTGTAATTACTTGGCACGGTTGCAGGAATAGGTCAAATTCTTCCTACAATAATAATTTTGACCTTTTGAATTTCACTCACACTGAAGTGGTTATAATTACATCTAACTCTTCTTCTCAAGATTCTTTTGAGTACTGAGGCAAATGTAGGTATCAAACAGTATTTTTTTTTTCCTCATGGTAAAAAAAATTACAAGTCTGAGTCACAAGAGAAAAACTTGAATTTGTTTTTGCATTCCATAACAAATAGCAAAAGTACAAGGAAATTTTAAGCCCCAAACTAGCTCAAAAAAATTTCTTCAGCTTTAGGAGGTTTCAAAATGTCATGCTGGTCTTGTTCTTACAAGAGATACCTTATATTTTCTTCTTGATTATGATCCGTACTCTTTGCAGAAAGCTCTTCACTGATGCCTCTTGCAGATCAATAATACAAAAACAAATACTTTGTCTTCCTTGTTAATCCTCTCAGATACTCATTTATCTCTTTTTTAAACTTGTATCTGTGGAGAAACTCTTGCCTCTGACATCTCTATAAAAGGACACCTCAGTCCTGAAAACACTTTTTTTTTGTTTTAATCTGATCTTTTTCTTCTGTTCTTTTCCTTCACAAGGGTGAATATCCTTTTCCCATGATCTCCTATGATGTTAAATTTCCATCATTACAAATGGTTTCCCACAGTGAGGGGAGAACATGAGAATGAATGGTAGCAACATTGTTACTCTTGGGAAGCTGCTTTTAAAATTCTTACTGGACTGTATGAAATTGTAAATATTACAGGAAAAACTATCCAATGAGCAAGGCTCAGAGTCCTTGTGCTATAAATCAGTACCTAGATTCTCACAGCTTCAGCCATGAACTATTCCTAGGATAATTCAGCAGATGAATTATCCTAGGAAAATTGCCATAGACTCTGATCTGCAGTCTCACCTGGACAGTCAACTCCTGAACAACAGTGTAGTTAAGCCCGTGCCAACATCTGCACAGCTACTTTTGACCCTCACAGTACAGCCTTATTTTGTAACTAAATTACTTACAGCAAGGGCTTCTTACCTTCCTCTTCACTGGAGTTACAGGAAAATTTCTAAACCACTGAAAGATCAATATTTCATTCTGCATATGGGGATCTGTAGCTTTGTCAATAGGAAGAGGGAAGTAACTTGTCTTAGCAGCACATCATTGCTCCCTCCCAGTACTTCAGACCGAGTAGCTGAACAGCATTCCAGACTCCACAGTTGAAATTCTGACTCTCCTTTAAAAATTCAGTGTCAGTACTGCTGTTGGCTGCAGCAGAGCTGGGACTGTTGGGACAGCCCTCACTCCCACCAGTAGCATCCCTCCAATAGCTGCACTGTGCCTAAGGAAGGAGCAAGTATCAGGGGGACAGATAAAGATTTTCTCTCTATCAAGGCTGCAGCCATTTAAATGGGGCATATCATTTCACCACACTGGGGAAACACAAATCTAAAGCCAAGACTGCCAGAACTGCAGAAGTCTATTTGGTAGTGATCAGCAGAGGTCTGTAAGACCAGCTCCAGGCCTTTGCTGATTTAGCTGGGTACTGAACTCTGTTTCTGTACAGTGGAGGGGTCTAAGGTATAATCTTAGCCGGCTGAAGGGTGAATATTTTATTCAAAACCTTTGGTGAAAATTTGTCAAATAATTTAATCAAATCTGTGAATTGTTAGGTTAGTTTTATTAGTTGGGTTTCTAATAGGAAGAGCAAGTTTTATTCCAAAAATAACACTCAATAAATTATTCAGCAAATAACATTTGGCCAGGTCTTGCAGCAATTGAGAGGAACCTGTAGCAAAGCAAGTGAAATTAAACTAACCCTCAAATGAGCCTGAATATTGCAGACTATTCCAGCAACAAAAGTGCTTTCCATTATTCTCCTTTTCTAGTTTACACATAAATGGAGAGATACACTTGGTGATAAGACTGAAATCAGCAAGCAGCCAATGCTCAGTATACTTTTATCCAGACTTTGCTAACTTAGGAGTGATAATTTCCCCCTTTTCCTTTCTGTTATAATTACTACCTTCTAGGAAAAGTGATCCAATGATAGCAATAAAAATGAAATCTGTGGCCATCTCAAAGCACTATATGACTGCCTTTCTGCCTGTCTTGACCTTGGACTCTGTAAGACTCTCCAAAACAACTGCAAATGTTCTTGCTCATTACCTTCCTCTGAAGCTTTTGTGGAATCACAGTAGCACATTGTACCCACTATGAAAGGGAGAAAATGCTGCTGCACGTAAAACGTATGGAGCATGGTTTGTAATCAGATCTATCCAGTCCTTTAGGTTTGTTTTCAGTTTAGAGCAAAAAAATCCACAGAGCATAAAAACCTGTACCTATTGAGATCTATTTCCCCGAACAACTTTACCTTCTCCCAGACTGCTCCTGCCTCAGGTCATGCAGCAAACCCACTTGAACTCTTAACCCCTTATGAGATTTTTAACACTGGCAACCATTCCATAGAGGTTATGTATAGCTCACACTTGGTAGCAAATTTAGGGGAAATGGCGTGGGCTTACAGACAAGCTGAGACTTCTCCCCTTTGCTTTCTGTAGACCCCACAGTCAGATGAGCATGACATTCTCTACGCTTTATTTCCCAGGTCTCCTGACACACCTTTATTCCTACAACTAGCTCCTTTTTAAGCAACCAGTGAGGGCAGTTAACCCTCACCCATTTCTCCTGGCATCTAGCAAATAGATGGCACTACAGCCGAGTTTTCTGCATCCAGATACAGGCAAGCACCTGCACATGCAACTTGCTACCTTCCACATCTGCATAAGAGTAGATTTTGAGGTCTGCAGCTCAGTACGACAGTAATCTTGGTGGAGTTCCCAGTTAGCATGGGTAAACGCTTGGGTCATCCCCCTTCCTATAAAGAGATATCTTCTCTGGCCCCCCACAAATTTCTTTCCCACCCAATTCTTTTGGAAATATCCCCACAGGTAGACCAGAATAAGCAGTTATCTAAATGTGGTGCTACAAAGCAGTATTCCCCTCTACAGTGACCAGCTGGTAAAAGCATTGGACTTGTTTACCCATAAGTTCCAGTGACCTAAACCATGCCTTGCACTTAAATTGGTTTATATGGACCCTACAGCCCATTTTCGCACTCCTATAAGAATGCAAAACTACGCTGGTGCCTGTGCTGTGGAAATTGCATAGTGAATGCCTTTTCTACATGATAAACAAGGATAACCTGCTTTTCAGGCTGGTTACTGAAATATGTTTCAGATTTATAAGCTGATCTGTGACATTTACTTCAGTCTTAAATTGTCAGTCACCAACAAGTGAGGTGAAACAAGTTTACCCCTATAATAGTTGCCTATCTTTTGTTAGGTAGTTTTTCTGCTGAACAAGAAATTGTTTGGCAGTATTTCTCAGGGGGGGAGGCAAAACATCCTCCCCACATGCAAAGAGAAAAAAAAAAAGGAAAAAAAAGAAGAAAAATAGTCTCTCTGTCAGAGTTTTTTACTATTTGGAAACTGGGAGGTGAGGAGGGGCATAATTTATTACACCCATTAACAATGTTATAGAATCAAGTAAAATACTAATTGGTCTATATTCCTTAAGGGAAAATACCACTCATTTTTAACCCAGAGAATTGTTATTCTATATGAATGAAAAATGAAAACAGCACAATTCACATTCATGTACCAGACAAAAGGTTAGTTAGGAATTGGAATGGTTTATTGTGTCTGTGATGTATGAGTTTGTTAGAACTGTTGAGTTTGTCATTATTTCAGTTTCTTTCAGAACAACAATCAATTTCCAGAATCAGAAAATGGTGTAAATATTTCTTCTGTGACTGAAGGGTTTTTTATGATGTGCTTGAAAAATTGTTACTGAGATTTAGAAATAAAAAAACCTAGCACCCAGCTCTTAATTTGGTTGGTTGGTTGGTTGGTTTGTTTGGGGGGGGTGTGCTTTAGAATTTAGTTATGCAACTTCACAATTGGAATTAACCCATCATCCAACATCTGGATTTCTTTGAAAAACAGGTGGAAGCTTTCCTTGAAAATGGGGGAAGTGTTCCCCTGTTCTTACTGGTTACAGAACTAGTCATCTAACTGCTTAATTAAAAAATCGTAAGACTGAATTGGGGGGATGGGGTGTTAGGTTTTGTGTGTGTGAGAATGTCATCTTAAATCTCAGTAGGTTCTTGCAGCTAAAAATTTTAAGATACTTAATTGTAAGTATCATAGCACTGCAGCAAGGATCACTGCTCTAAGGCAGTAGAGTAAGAATGTCTTTTAATCTGGGATTGAAAAAAATGTTTAATTGCCCCATCTTCTAGTCAAAGAACAGAGCATCTTTGGAGAGCTTTATTATGTTTTCTTACTTCACTGGCTGGTGCACTTCATGAGATCATGCTCTGTTTCTTTTGAATTCCTGATAGGCATTATCCTTCTGGAAATGTCTGTTACAATGAATTTGGAGAGCTAGAAGCATCAGCAATTCAGGAGGTTGAATGGTATGTAAACTGGAGGATGCTTGGTGGCAGATTTTAGGGCAGAAAGCACATCTTAGGGGCACATATGTGACTGGGTGGGGTCTGTCTGAACAGTGTCACAGATTGCGTACCGCAGTGTCATTTTTGTGTGGGAGAAGCAGTGGAAAAGAGGAATATTTCCCTCCTGACACAGAAACATTTTAGTGTTGAAAAGATGATGGAAAGTGAAAAATACTCTTGGGACTTATCGGACATGGTGCTTCCTTCCTCCCAGTCCTCACTCTTTCTCTTTCCTCCCTGCTCTTCATGTCTAGCTATGGTCCGTAAATGGTGAACTTTCTCTCAGTTGTGGCCAGAGCTTCCATGGCAATGATTTGGCCTCTACCTCACATTTTTGCTAAAGGAGACCTTCTGTAAGTTACATGTACTCCAGACTAGCCAAAGCTCTGCCAGAGGCAAGACAAGAGAGATCTTGTGCATTGGACAAGTAGTTCTACAGTTGGTGGAAGTGGTGGGAGAAGTCACTTCTTCATGGCAAAGTATGGAGACAACTGTTAGTTAAAATTTTATGCAGCTGAAATTTTAAGCCTTTGTACAGGAAAAAGCAATCTGAGTGTTGTGTGGCAAAGGAATGCATATCAAATGATCTGCCTTAATGCATTTATCAAAAGGAGGATATAGGGTGGCACAATGGACAGAGGCAATTTTGAAAAAAGGTTTCTGCTTCTGCATCTCAGTCAGGCAAGTCCCTAGCAGATCTGTATGTTAGCAAAATACATATATTTCAAAGGCAAACACTCAAGATATATTTTATCTTCAAATGCTTCATCCATTTCCACAGCTAAGCAATTGTCCTACCCCAAAATTCTCATAAAATCTTTGTGCCATTGCCATAAAAATTGAAATTAACTTAGGTAACAATGTGGCAAAACAATTCCCAGAGGAATATGAGAAACCATCTGCTCAGGCATTCAACTCACCAGAAATATGAAGGGGAGCAGGAGGCAAGGGGAGGGAGGGATTTGCAATGAAGTATTTTCAAACCTAAAGCAATAGATGCATATAAAGAGGTGTTACTGTTAATTCTGGCAAAAGTCTACTTCAGAGTTCTTCAGTAAGATAATACGCTGCTCTCCACATGATCTTGTGGATTTTTCTGTGGAAGCAAATTCTCAGACTCCTCAGTATCTCCTTCCTGCGTGCATTTCATCTTCACTTTGGCAACCAACTGGATGACTGATTCCACATTTTTCATGTGGGAAAATGTATTTAATGCACAGCAGAGCTCACTTTTTACCTGTCTTGAAGAGCATGTGGCAGAAAATGTTGATACTACTTGGCCTTTTTTTTTTTTTCTTTTCAGGGACATTTAAGGACTTCTTTGCATGACCAACTTCTGGTGCAAAATAAAGCAGAAGTCTTCACCACATTTAGCTAAAGTTTGGTATATAAGAAGCCAAGAAGGACAAATAAGTTTTTAACACTCAGCAATGGAAAAATATGTCAAAGTGCTGTGAGTTTAATGATTTTCTGGGGTTATTTGGAGAGGCAGATCCTCTATCAGTAAGTACAAATTAAGTTCAGGCACAAAGTGGGAGACAAGACTTCTGCTTCTTCCCAAGAAACAACCACCCTGCAAAGAGACAAAAGATCAGCCAGCAGCAGGAGCATTGACCCAAGGAAGAGACTTGGGAACTCTTCTGGTTTTGACTGTGTTGGGTTGAAAATTTGCTTGACAAATATGAGGCAAATGTGAGATTATAAGAATGACAGAGTAAAAGGCAGCTTCAGTTATTACTCTGCAGCCTCTTTGATTTAAGCTTGCAGTAAGTGGAAATATGTAAGAATTGACATAGTGTTTGCTGGAGCCTTTAGAAAGGTTATATAGAAAGATAATACTTCTGCCCTGCAGATCGTGCTGAAAGCAAACATCCTTTCTGTGTTGAGCTTGACCATATCCTGCAAGGTTGTACATCCCCCTCCCAACCCTCTCTGATTTTTTCAGAAAGCCTCATTTTAACATGGATAGTGACAATCATGATTATCCCACCTCTGTTTTACAGCTTAGTTAAGCTTTCTAGAAATCCTAATTGCATAATGGTGCAAAACATCCTCACAATGGTACAAAACACCCTCACAGGCCTGTGCAAAAAAATAATTGTACTGTCTGAGGCTTGCAGGATCTCTCTGCAAGATCAATATCAAGAAATCAGGCTTTGTTTCTTCTGCCCAGGCATTGATTTACTCCATAAGTATATCCATGAATTACATATATAGCCCCTGATTCAGCAGAGAATTTACATAAATGGCTTAACTCTAGGGTTGTGCTTAAATGTAAGCACAGGGTTAAGTGTTCTTATGTATCATAGATTTTGCAGGAAGCATTTCTCTACTTGTCAATAGGATGGTTTATTCTCAGTTTTGATAGGTCAAGAATGGATTTTATTTAATTATGCACCTTCTTTTCCAGCTAAAGCAGTATAAATGTAAGTCTTGTGACTTTTGTCTGCTCACCACTTAAATACTGCTGTAAGTGCAAAGATATTTTCTTTTAAAGCTTAATTGCTTTAATACTGTTCTTTCTTCTGTCTCTCATACACACATATTTATTGTCAGGAAAATACTAATCAAACTTTCCTACTGATCTGCTCTTTAATGGCTCTCATCCAGAAAAACACTTCAATCAAGATTTTTCAACTTCTAACACTTGAATAGTCTCATTGAAGTTTACAAGAAAATGCTCTGGTTTAAACCTAGGCACATGTTGAAATACTTTGCTGAAAGTGGATCAGGTTATGTGAATTTTGATTTTTTTTATGGTCCAGATTTTCAAAATAATTCATCCTTTATCATTTCATTTATCTGTTTAGAAAGATAAATGAAATGTCCACAAAGCATCAGCTGTTTTTTGGGGACTTGCTAAAGTTTTTAAAGTCTCACAGAAATTGTTCTGCTAAATATGTTTGAAAATCTGATCTTAATCTTGAGTCCATTGTGTGAGCACTGAACAATGCTTTGAGTGCTAACCAGCAAAATGGTCACGTCGCAGCTCCCCCAAACTAAAACATGGCTGTTACTTCCTCCTCTTAACACTTCTGTAATTCATAAGATACTCTTAAAACGCAAGGATAGTAACTTGAGTAGCAAGCCTAAATTGACCATCAGTAAGTAGAGTTAAAATCCTTTCTATGCAGTGTCTATGCAGAGATCTGGCATTCTTCTTTGGAAGTCTGGCATGGATTAACTTGTCTTTGTGTACAACAGCAGTAAAACTAAAAGAAAAAAAGCTACAGCTCCATCGGATTTGTGAAAATAGGAGGCAAGCTTCACTCTTGAGACTACTCACAGTAAATAACCAGAAACATCTTGATATGAGGAAGGGATGCAGAGATCCTGATGTCAGAGTTGCCCAACTTTGGTTTTCATTCTATCCCAAGATAATATTTGCTGGAACTATGATATTTCTTGGGAAGTAATTGTGATTGATAGTCTTACTGCAGGGGCTGCCTTCCTTTGCCACTGTGACTAGTTTGAAGTAGGGTTGTACACAGCATACACCACGCTGACATATGCAGTGAAGCATATGCCTAGATGATGCACAGATTGAACTTTCATAACTTTCAGAGTGATCCTTTCTGTCTAGTTTAACACATAGTGACTAGAGAGAAGGGCAAAGATTGGTTCAGTGATTTTTTGCACATGCCTATCCCATAACACTAACCTCATCAACACTGTTATGGAGACTTGCTAGCATCAAAAGAATTTGTCTTGACAGGTACCTGTGTGTTTGTTGGTAGGATGCACTACATTTATACATATAGTAACAGGCCCTGTATTGGAAGTGATTAATTGCTTTGATTACCTTGTTTGCTTACACAGACTGGCCAGGGGATTTTGTTTAAATTTTTAGCATTCTCTCAGGCACTGTGGAGGTGAAGCATTTTGTGAAAGAAATTTTAGACTCCCTGAGATTCAGTTTACTGAGCAAATACATGAAGGTTAGAATTTTCCTCCCCATTATCTTGATCTGTAGGTCGGATGATGAGAGATAAAGGCTTCTGGCATTTTGCAGCAGCTGGTAATGCTAGTCAAAATCAAGACTGCAAAAATAGTGTCTGACTGTATTCTCTGGAAGAGAGGCAAAGATTTTGTTTCTTTTAGCACCTCTTCTATCCTCAACTGTCTCTCTGTAATATTTGGGCTATAAAATGGCTGAATGATCACTCTGTAGAAGAATACAGTGCTGAGTTTTTGTAACTGTCAACAAGCATAATGCCAATTAGTCAGCTATTAATCGATTAACCACCATGGAAAAGGCACTTACACCTCAAGGAATTTATAGTTCAAGAGGCATAAACAGGAAAAATCAGACATGGGGGGAAGTTGAGAGGAAAGGGACTATTTGATTATTATTGCTAGATGAGTTCTGTTCACTGTATTTTTGCTTAAATTTTACTCTCCATATCCTACTGCTATATACTCACTGATTTTACTGTTACAGAGGATAGAATCCAGTCTTCTGTCTCCTGGCTGGGCAAGCTGCTTTCTATCTTTCATAACCTCCTCTTTTCTTTTTTCTTTCTTTGTGTGCTGGCTGGTAAGTTACCTGTTGTTAACACCACAAATGATCAAAAACGTGTCCTTGCTAAAGTCAGCCAACAAGCTGTTTATGACTCAGAAAAGAAGCCTTCTGGTTATTTGGCTCAACTGGAGCCATATGGACTATCTACCTCCCAAGAGCAAATGGCAATGAGTCGGAGAAAGAGAGTCCCTCCCCCAACACTGAGCAGGAAGGGTTGACCTAATTGACAGGTAAAGGATCTGGCAGGTTAAATGGAACAGAAACTGATACAGCCATTGCTTAAAATGCCTTTTACCTCTAGGTTTAAGCAAACAATAGGAAACCACAATAAGAAATGAAATTATTTTAATCCATTTTATGAAAATGACAGAGATGCTACCATTACTTACATCGTGCAAGCCTTTGTACATAGGTGTATGCAGTGTAGTTTCCTGTTGAATAGTACAAATCATTGCATGAAAAAAAAACAACAAAAACAACAAAACCAACCAAACAAACAAAAAAACCACTTTAGTATGAACACAGGCAAGCCTCAAGAGTTACAGTAGATAAGGCTGGTGTGATCCACAAACGTACAGCAGTTGTAGAAGAGCATTGCTGATGTACACGAGATGAAGCCATTTGCGTAGAGGCTTGCACTCTAGGTACTGCATACACTATGACAGTTATCAAAGAAGTCAGCTATGTATGAATTGCACAAGAACCTATCCATGATAGATATAGTTGCTTAGGGACTTCTCTTAATAGTAATCCAACTGTCCAGCTAAGGGTTGAGTCAGAAGTTCTTTCCTAGCACTGGCTTGCAGATTTGAGGGATGTGGAGGCCCTTCTTCATACTTCAGATACTTGGATTGATTTTTAGTTCTTAGGCCAAAAAGCTTTTCCCTTCCTCCTCTGAGCCTTTATCAAAGCCTTATAGATAATATAACATCCATGCCTTAGCTACGGCAGATGCTGCTGAAACAAACTGATTTTTACAACTCCAGTCTTCTTTCCTTGATGTTTGCCTACCCTCTATATTTGACTCTGATAAAATTGTTGTGGCAGATGCCTTGATAAGTTCCTATTGCAGCCTGTTTCCTTTCTGATCCAGCATTAAAGTAGTTTCTTTCTTTTTATAGCACTTTGAAAAACTCCACTCACAAATTATGACATGCATATTTTATAAAGCAACTTGGTATGCTAAAATATGCACAAATCAGCCTGATTTTGCCTGAAGGCATCCCACTGAAGGCATTCCACTGTCCAAGTGGAAATGAAGCTTCAGAATTTCATTATTTGCAGTCTTACAAGTGCTGTTCTGTACACAGATATGGATGCAGAAATCATGGCACAAAGACGCAGAAGGCCTAAGGTTTTTTTGTTTGGTTTGGCTTTTTTAATCAAAAACTGAATTAGGAAGCTATAAAACCCAAACCTGTTTTGGTGCAAAGATAACATCATGCCCAGAACTTGGACTCAGTTCATTTAGGCAGGGGCTGATCTTGAAAGAATTGCAGTGTTCATGAAATCCTGTTGTACCCAGAAAAAACACTGGGATCCTCTTAGGTGCAGAGCCCGTATTTGAACTTCGAACTGTCATTTATTCATTTTGGTTTTCAGCTGGGTGTTCTGCTCTTGATAAAACAACCACAGAGAGAAGTGCGGAGCTGCAGTGGTCATGTGAACTATGAAGAGAAACATCAATATGTAAATTGGTGTTCAGCAAAGGGAAAAAGCTGTCATCCTGGACTGCTTCCCTTTCTATTTTACTGAGCACCAAGAAGAGCCCCTTCTGTTTAGCACATGCTTCCTGACTCCAACAAGTCTGGAGTCCACTGGGAGAACATTGCCACAAGGATAGTTCCCTCACAGCAGCACTCCTTACAATAGAGTCCTACAGTATAAGATACAAGAAAATTGTTCTTCCTACTTGATTTGCACTTTGGTCAGTGAAGGAACAGCCCTGGATCTAAAAGCCGCACAAATCAGTGAGTATCTTGCTGTTAATCAGGCTTTGATTTCTCCTCACTGCCATCTAGACAGCCAGCTTACTGAAAAATGCTCAAAGGTGATGCACAAAGCAAGGAGGCAACAGGCCTGATCCAGCTGTGTAAGGACAGCAAAGCACAAGCAGTGAATAACATCCACCACATCCAGAAAGGCCACCACAGCGCTCAAGGCCAGTGAAATGAATGTTCCTGAATTGTTCTGTGAAAAGTTTTGGCTGCGGTATTTTGATATGCAAACCTACTTGCCTTTTTCTTTTATGCTTCTTCTCTCTTTCCTTTGAAAAGGGAGGGAAACGGTGCAGAAAAAGTGGAGACACGAAAACTATAAATCAAAACTGGGAAATGATCAAGAGATATAAACTTGTGTTTCTGTAGATGGGACAGTGGGAGGATTACACATGAAAAATACTAATATGATGTTCTACATCATTGCTTAAAAATGAACAATAACTTCTTGTATCTTATGATCTACTTGGTTAGTGCCCAAGAAGGGTTCTAACCCTGATGATTTCTTGTCAAAATAAGGTAGAGAGAAAATTGTACAGGGGGAAAGGAAGAAAATTAGAGGATGGGAACAAAACCACCAAGATGGCCAGCTATTCCCATAAACTTGCCGTCAATGCCACTCTGCTTTTCTTCCTGAGAAGCTGTTGAGCTCCAACACTTTTACTCTTTACAGAACATGGGACAATAGGCTCCCTCACAAATCTGCAACTGTGTTGGAGGACTGATCCACTTCTCCTCATAGTTTCCATAAGCTTTGATGAGGGCAAGGAACTTGGTGAGGAGGCAGCAACTTGGAAAAGGTAGAGTGGTCAGAGTCTATAACCCTCACAGCCAAGCATCTGAGTGTCTCCCAGTACTTCCTTGGGGAACCATATTATCCCTTCTGTAACAGCAGACAACTTTCCTGTTCAAGTTGTGAAATATTCGTGTTGATTTCCATGCTCTACCACAGGCTCATTCTGAGACTGTAACCATGTCACTTAGTCTTTCTGAGCTAAGATATGCACACTGCAAGGAAAGTTAATAAAAAACATTTGCTTTGCACAACATGAAGTTATATGTTTCCACTTTGCTGAATATGTCTCTACCTGCTCATTGCAGGGGGGGTTGGACTAGATGACCTTTTAAAGCTCCCTTCCAACCCAAACTGTTCTATGATTCTGTGATTATGGCAGGGCACAGATACCAGGCAATGGGGGCTGTATGTGCATCTGGAAAAGGCAGTGAAGGATGACTATAATGTGCCTTGTTGGATTTCTGCTGTATATTGCAATCTGTGAGTAAGAGCAGATGCAGAATTGCTACATCAGCCCACTGAATGCTGTCAGCACTACTGGCAACATTGTGGATGCCTCTAGCTACAGTAAAGGAGATTAATGGTTAAACATTCAGTTGGCATTCTTTTGTGGCTCATGCTGTAGGCCAAGCCATTGAAGCTCCCAATCCAGGATTGTGTTGCTGGCTGAAGTTGTAGGATGATATTATTGGGTGGCATGATCTCAGCTTAACTCTGTGCAGAGTATTAAGTGAAATGAGCATGTGAAAATAAGCCATGTGCCACCCATTCATTTATTCTTCAGTACATTTGTTCTGTGGAGAGTGATGTGCCAGTCCCAGCCACTAATCACCTGTACAGTTTGGGCTGGGTCCATTTTTAATTCCTGAACTACAAAGTTCTGCCTTTATTTTGGCAGATGAACATTACAGCAGATGTCAAAACAGATGTGTATCATTTCTGAGTTCTGAATCCAGGGGTGGTGGCACATTATCACTAAATGGAGACTGGCTATTGCACGGAGAGCTGGAATCACTGGATGGTTGCCCTCAAGTTCCTCTCTTTGGTGCACATTTTAAGCTAATTAGAACCGTCTGACAAAAATCTGCCAAATTAAGGACAGGATCCAAGGTGTATACTCTTCAATATTTGCATTACAGAAGAGCTTTGAGTGCCGAGGAGATAAATGAATTGCTTTTTTATATATTTGTCACATGTACAAAAGCTTCTTCTTAAGTATTCAGGGAATATCTTACTCCAAGGTCTGCTGTGAAAACAGATGTGCTAGTTGTTTTTTCTAGCAGCCTGTATCACTTTTTTTGAGTCAAGTAGTTGTGATGAAGATCCACACAGTATGTGTCCTTTACCACCACAAGATTATGAATGCTTATTATGACAACTGAACTGTGTCTTGAGATGACTAACCTATGGGGGTTTTATATTTCCTTTGGAATTTCTTTATCTCCTTCATTCATAAAGAAAGTTGTCTTCTAGAGTATATTTGCACTCAAAAATGGCAGATTGGTATAGAAGAGTGTAGGATGAGATGGCATTGCAGTTTCATGGACACTCCTAATGATGTCATCTTTTTAAACCAGCACTTATATTTTCTACCATGTCTTATAATTTTGATTTTTAAAAATTCATAAAGGAGATGTGTTAAAATGAGGTCAGTTCACACAGATTGACAGATTTTAAAATAAATGTGGGAAACCAAACAGTGCTGAAATTTGAAAGAGGGCAAGCAATCAGGAAACAAAAAGTGCAATTGAAAGCAATGTATTGATAACTGTCACCAGTTTTGGAAGGACCTGTTTGTCCCCAGGTCTATTGTTAGCTGCATCTTTTCTGGTTGTATTCGTTTCTTTGTCACTTGAACAACAGTAATCCTTCTCGGCCTGTCTGGAGAAATGTTATTATTTACATACAGAAATTCAACTTCAGGTTGTGCTTAGAGTGTCAGGTTATGCCAGGAGTTGCCCACTAGTGGACAGGTTCTGCTAATAAGCCTGTCATCATTCTATAGTACTCTTAAATAAATGCAGAATAATTGGGAGTTAGGGATATTTTATTATTGTATCTTCCTTTCTGCACATTACTCAGGAAAAGAAAGTCCTGTGATATCAAATGATTGGATGAATTTCTGTGACCTGATCCTGGAAGAATAGGATGTTACAGTAAAACACTAGAGTAAGTTCCTAGCCGTGATAGTCGCCAGGGCCACAAAGTAGATTTACCAGAAACACACACTGGCCTTTGTTTGAGTCTGCAGGAAGGATGAGGAAAGAGCCCCTTTCACGTCACCACAGTAGGCTCATCTTTCAGACCTCCTACTACAAATTGGGAGAATGGCCCTCAGAGGTGCCTGATTGTCTCTGCTGACCACAGCCAGGGTTAAGAATACCTTAGAGTTCATTGTTTACATTGTAGGTGGGCAAAGCTGAACAAAATATATTCCAAAATAAATATGGCTCAATGGTAGCATCAGAGACCATGCCAGACTGTCATGTTTTTTTCCTTCTCTGAAGCTTCTAGATGTGCCCAAGGTGACACCTGACTATCTGTCTGAAGTTTCTGTCCTGTCCCTAATCTCCAAAGTAGATTAGGGTCTTTCAGATGAAATCAGTAGCAAACTCCCTGATGGACCTATAGGAGTCACTAATAGCTGTCTTTGATGGAGAGCTGGTATTTCCTGAAGACAGTTAGGAGTCTCCGTATCCTCTTGGCACCTGTTTCATAAGATTCCCCTGACTAGGAAAACATCATCTCCAACTCTCTGTCCTGGTCCTCAGCTTTGAGACCTGCGTGAGGCAGCTCACTTGTCATATATGGGTCCAAGATCAAAAGTTGGCTTTATTGTAGCTGGGCTGGGGGCAGCGCTTACAATTGTTCTTGGTGTTTTTTCTGTCTTTCAGAGGAGAATAGCCAAAACCAGCTGGAGCATAAAAGCCAATCCCAGAGAATACTTGTGGTCAGTTTCAGATTAATCTTTTGTCTTCTAAGAGAGGATAGGTTTGGTGATCTCCTTGGTTCTATACAACTACAAAAATACTTTGATTATAGAAGAGCTATATTTCTTCCTTTTTTTCTTTCACTTTTAGAATCCTTTGATGTATAAGCCAAACAAGTGACCCCACCTCTCCTCAACTTAGCCTGTCATTACCTACTCAGATCTCAGCTGTGTGTGAGAAAACAATATGTTTTAGGAAGGCTCAGAAGAAAGACTGTTTGCTCATTTTTAAATGACAGGGTAGATGCATGCAATGAAACTATTGATGGTTAGTAAATTGAAATTATTTTCAAGGACATATTTCCACAGTGTTCATAAGGATGACAAACTTACAATTAGGTAGCATGTCTTTTTTAGGCAATATGACAATGTCTGATACTATTCTTACAAGGTCTATGCATTCTTTCTGTCTCTTTCATTTTTTCCCAGAATAGCTGTCAGCTCATGGCTGTTTGCTCAATACCTGACAAATGACCAAGAAATCACCTGAAATGTTCCAGAGAGAGATGGTAGGCTCTGTATGGGCCAGCAGTGCCATGTGCAATAGATTGTCAAAGCAAATCATTAAACACAACAAAAAAAATCCAGGCACATTTCTCTCAAAGATTTATCTTTTTTTTCCCAACTCTTTTGTAATTATGGCCTTTCCACATTAATGTTTTTAGCAGATGCATTGAAGATCTTCCTAAATCATCTAAGTAATGGCAAAGGCAAAAATTAAAAGTAAAGCACCCTTCAAGCCTCCTCGTCCTCTACTTAAGCAATTATTTCTTCTTCAAGTAAAAGGAAAATTTTTTTCTTAATGAAGAATTTATAAAAAAAGGCATAAAGTTCCTAATGTGAGAAAGTATGCCCTCAAGTCTTTTCCTAGGTAGCACAGCACCCAAGAACAAGGTATCAGCATGATTTAAGCACATATTTAATGGATTTTTTTACTTGAATGATGAATATATAGTTTAATCTTTTCCTCAAAAAACACCATGACTCACAGTCACCAAATCCAGAAGGGTAAATGTGTTTAAAATGGAATTAAAAGAATATTTACAGTTACATGTTCAAGGAGACTTATAAATACTCTTTGGGTGCATTCAGTAGCTAAGCATTATTCTCCACTTTGTAGAAATTGTTTAAGCTAGTTTATAAACATACAGTGTCTTGTTAACTAAAGCATCTTAGCTGGCATCTCCATAGCTAATCAGCTGTGAGGAAGGAGGTTGGCAATGTAGTAGTTGTACATGATAGGCATCTTTGTGGTAAAAATATATGTCTGTGCAGCTAGAACAGAATACCTGTTCTCCAGGTAGTTTCATGTAAGTGACCACTGTAACTAACTGTATGTGAAAGATTTGAAAGCTTCATCACATCAGACACAGCATACAGTCTGTATAGATAAGTTAAAATGGATGAATTTTAATGGATGAGTTGTGATCTCAGAGTTAAATTGACTGAACTTTTTACAGTGTACCAAGAAAGAAATGCAATATGGTTTGTCCTTTTGACCCTAATGGAAGCTTGGCAGGCAGGTTGTTGAGATGGAAGATGGAAATATTTGGTTTCGTGTTGCTGCGTGTAATGGGCAGCTGCCTGAGACACTGTGGTCAAACTCACAGCATGTGCATGCTAGGAAGAATTTGCAATCTTGATATGAAAGTCTTCAAAAGTAAACTGGAAGGTCCATCAGAGGGCTGCTTCTCTGCTGCTGGTTCAGAGAAAGACAGGGGTGGAGATGCAAGGTATTTGTCAAGCTTTCCCTCTTTCTGGTGGGGTTGAGGCTAGTCAAAAGATGGCTGTACAAAACCACAGTGAGATGCCTGCAGGATAGTGATGAAACAGGAACCTACTGAGGAGATGCAGAGGATGGTGTGGGTTTTGTGATTCCAGTCTGTATACTGTCCTCTGTGCCTGTTTCCATTGTATCCGAGTATGTACCAACTTCCAGTGGTTGCTCTCCAGGAACAGCCATGTGCCATCTTCTACAGCCTTTCAAAGGTGACACTGAAACGCAACCCAACGTCTGTAGAGTGACAAGCCTTTGTCATTTTAGTTTTCTGGCCTGCACCTGCTAGAAAACTTAAACAAGGGAAGACTGGGCTTGTTTTAGCATGTCACTGAGTTCCAGTTCAGGCTTTATAAAACTTTCATTTCTCAAAGACTGAGAACATCACCCTCAGTCCAGGGTTCGGCTGTCTGAATCAAGGCCTGTTTTGGTGCAGAGCAGCTGTGTGAACTTAGTTCAAATTTACAGGAGAAATTGTTATTAAGGTTGTGCAAAAGACCATGAACTGAAGTCATACAAGGTAAGGAAAGCAAAAAAACTGAACGACTGCTGAGACAGGGCTAGTCATTCAGCTTGAAGATGAAAAATACCACCTTGAAAAGGTATAAACCCCAAGGACTAGCAGAGAATTGGAAGACAGCAACTGAGCAACATCAAGAATCAGACCATTCCATGAAACACCAAAGGTTTCTCCTTCTCCACCTGCCTAGCTAGGCTAGCAAAAATACAGCATCTCATTAGGGCGGTAAGCATGTTAATGTCCAGCCAAATACCTCATTAGTCCCAGCTAGTTATTGTGTATAAGCCAATAAATATATTTTGTGTGCTTTTCACTTGTATTTATCCTGTTTGCAGAGACATTCTGCATGTGGTAATAGTTTCCCCAACTAAGTGACTAGGAGGTGGAAGGTTACAAGTATTTAGCTGTTCATACATTGTTGTTTGGGTTTGTGTGGCGAGTAGGGGAGGGGCTGCAGGTGTGACTCCTGCTAGAAGCTTCCCTGGCTCCAAGTCAGACCTGCCACTGGCCGAGCCGGAGCCCATCAGCAACTGTAGTAGCGCCTCTGGGAGAACAGATTTAAGAAGGGGAACCTGCAGTGGAGAGGGGAGTGGAATGTGAGAAATACCTATGCAGACACCAAGGTCAGTGAAGAAGGAGGGGGAGGAGGTGCTCCAGCTGCCAGAGCAGAGATTCCCCTGTAGCACATGGTGAAGACCATGGTGAGGCAGGCTGTCCCCCTGCAGCCCATGGAGGTCCACGGTGGAGCAGATATCCACGTGCAGCCCATGGAGGACCCCATGCTGGAGCAGTTGGATGCCCCCAAAGATGGTTGTGACTCCATGGGAAAGCCCGCACTGGAGCAGTCTGTGACTGAAGGACTGCGGCCCACAGAAAGGACCCATGCTGGAGAAGTTCATGAAAGACTACAGCCTGTGGGAGGGACCCCACACTGGAGCAGGGAAACAGTGAGGAGTCCTCCCCCTGAGGAGGAAGGAGCGGCAGAGACAAGGTGTAATGAACTGACCCCAGCCCCCATTCCACATCCCCCTGCGCTGCTTGCGTGGAGGAGGTAGAGAAAATTGGGAGTGGAATTGAGCCTGGAAAGGAGGCAGGAGTGGGGGGAAGGTGTTTTTCAGATTTGGTTTTACTTCCCATTATCCTTGTTTTGATTTGATTGGTAGTAAATTAAATTGATTTTGGTTTTTTCCCCAAGTTGAGTTTGTTTTTTGCTTGTGACCATAACTGGTGAGTGATCCCTCCCAGTCCTTGTCTCGACCCACAAGTGTATCTTTATATTTTCTCATCATCATCCCACCGGGGGTCCGGGAGAGAGGAGTGGGCAAGCGGCCTTGTGGTGCTTTGTTGCCAGCTGGGCTTAACCCATGACAATTGCCCACCTTTAGCAAGGCAAATACAGTCAGGAATTACTGCTTGCTGTTAAGAGTGTAATTCACATCAAATACACACAGAACACCTGCAGTCCTTTATGTAATTAAAAAAAAAAAGAAGAGAGAATTAAAATGATGAATACTTGATAAAACTACCTAAAGTGTCTTTCATTATAGACTGGCCCTTAGAAGCCTTTAGAGTACTTCAGGGACCACTTCATCCTCATGTGCTGTCACTGGTTAGGGATGCTCGTCTGTAGTTTTTGATTATAACTTCTGATACATGTCCCATACCAGAAGTGTAATGACTGTGTGGGCAGTTACCACGCTGAGTTTGTACATCTTTCTGTGTACTGTATATTTAGGTTCCTGTGCATAACCGCTTTGCTTCTGCTGAACATTTCCCTTGACCATAAGCAAGCATGGTGGCACTATTTACAGTGCTGTCAGTTTTTAGTGCCATCCTCTTAAAGTGCTAAGAGGATTCCAATTACCAGGATCACAATGCCACTACTGGCACACAGTATTGAAAGCAAATTGCTGTAGACTGCATTCACTAAACAATACCAAACCCTTTCTTTTGGCTGCTGAGCCAGCAGTGGGCCTGAAGAAGAGAACCAGGCAAAAACACGGTGTGAGGCCTCCCAGTTCTATTTTATACAGGAACCTGCAGAATATCTGTCAGTCTGGGTTATGCAATGAAGCAAAAGTTAGTTGCATTCACACAACAGCTACATCTCACATATAAAGGGTTTTACGGCAACTGGGGCATCTTTAAAGTTTAAAAGGGCAGTTGGTTAATGGGAACTCGAGTAAGTCACCTATTCACTCTGTACAACTTTGTCAGAGATTTCCCAGGTGTAACAGCTTCAACACTAGGGTTTTAATACAGGGATAGGGAAGGAGAAAGGTAGCTTGTTTCCACATACACATTTATCAGTCACAGTGTTCTCACTGCAGCAGTTCTGAAGAAGTCACTCTTGACCCTAGATCAAATACAAAACAAGGTAGTGGCCTAATGCATCTGGGTCTGACAGCATACTATTCTCAAAGCATATATGCAGTCTAATATAGATATGTTGCTCTCATTATATACACAATGTAGAGGTGATCTGTACATGTATAATGGCTATCTGTTATGTAGGGATCTCTACCAGCCCAGTGCTGACTAGTCTAACGGTTTGGCTGCCAAGTCTCCAGAAAACCCGATGAGCCACTAGATGAGAGAGGGAAGATGACCTAATAAATAATGGGCTACTGCCAAAAACTGTAGACTCAACAGGTGTTATGTGAGAGAGGGCTTACTTGAAAACAGAGGTGTTGTCTCCCTCACTCTTTCACAGAGGCCATGAGAGAGGATCAAGGGTGCCTGCATGAGAGGAGACTGTGTGTCTTACTGATCTTGCTGTATTCTACAGAAGTTCTTCAAAAGCAGCAGCAGGTCCTAGTAACAGTGACAAGCATATGCAGCTTTCATTGAGTGGTTGAGAGAAATAATAAAAAATATTAGAGCAAATAGCTGTCTACCCACACATTGTGCACATTTGAGTTATTAAGGTCCATCAAAATTGACTAGTGGGCAAAAATACTTCTAAAGTAAAAAACTTGCATTTGCCCTTCATTTCAGTTGTTATTACTCCAGCTCCTCTACTGGGGACTATAGAATATGTTGAGTGACACATTGTCATCTTCCTCTCCTTTATCAGTAAAGCAACTCCTGTTGCTTGACAGAAATTGAAAGATTTAGGCAGTAGTTCATTTTTCAGTACTGACATATGCATCTATGGCAAGGCCTCTCTTTGGATTGCTCCTGGCTTAGCTCACACTGCTGCTGGATGAGTGACTGGCACTGTATTTCTCTCTGCATTGTAATGCTGTTCCCAGGGTGGCTGGAGTGTGGGGGTTGGTTAGAAGTCAGGACTTCCACGTTCTCACCTGTTTCAGGAAGGCAGGATGGTCTGGCACTTATGGAGGTCTTGTAGACATGGGAGAGCTGTGCTTGATCCTGTTTTCCATCGCAGCATTCCTGTGTGATCTGAAGGGAAGTTACAGGGTGAGGGATTCTTCTTTGCTTTGATCAGGGCAAGGTTAAGTGTCCCATTTTACATTAGGTCAAAAAATGTAAATTAGGTGTTTAGACACCCTATTCAGACAATAGAGAAAGCTACAAGTCTTGAGAATGATTCACCCGGAGTTAACATAGGATGAATCACCTTATTGAACTGCCTCTCTCTCCTTTAACTTGGATGAAGTGGATCTTACCCTTAGTCTTTCTCTGATTTCACTTCCTACCTGAAAAGTGCTTCGCACTTTTCTATCAGTGATGCTTGTCAGGTACTCACGCTTTAATAGTGTTGCAGACCTTAGCTACCTGTATAATTTAATCAAATTACTCTGCCCTTATTAATTATTTGTCAGCCACACTCAGTTTTTCTAAATTAAAGTAAGGTACATTAATTTCATGCACATAGTATATCTGAATCCTAGCAAAACTGTCTATGGGAAGGCTTTGGTTGATAGACTGCACAAATTCTTGTCTGCTCTAAAAGATCAAACACAACAGAAGGACTTCAGAGTTGATGGAATTTGTAAAGTGCTGGACACACTTGACTGTGGAAGCAGTGGATTCAAGATTTTTATAAAGAAGAGAAAAAAATATCTGTTAGATTTGAATGACTTCAGGATGTTCTTGCCTTTGGGCAGCGAGGTGGATCAAGGACCTTTTGTGGTCCCTTCCACCTTCATTTTATAAAGACTGAATTATTACTTTTATTTCAAAAATAATGCAGATCATTTGGTGCTCTGTGCTTTGACTTCTTCCCTCTCTTAAAGTGGTATAAATGTAGCACCACTGAATGTACTTCAGAATTAACTTTGAGAATAAAAATTATCCCCATACGTTAAGTAACCACATCTGCAGTGCTCTCCTGGTAGAGAATTGGTCAGATGTTAGAAACCTAAGATTCATTTTACTGAGCTTTAGACATCTCACTTATAGTTATCTAACCATAAGGTAATTGTGCAGGCTCCCCATAGGGAGGCAGAAGCATCTCCAGATCCATCCCATTGTAAGACAACTATCTAAAATGGTTGAGATGCATCACCATGGAGGTGCATGTCTCTCTCAACTGAATATAAAGGGAGGCTAGCCAGCTAGCTTACACCTAGACAGCTCACTTTTACACTTCTGAAGCTAGATTAGGTGGAACTACCCCTTTAGTAAAGACTGCCTTTCAGCAGTAAAGTCGTACAACCGATACTTAATTCGTCAGCTGCACGATACTTTTTTTTTTTATGAGTCAGGAATTTAAGTTAGCATTCAGCTCACCATTTTGCTGTTTACCTTACAAGTAATCTCCCTGCCAATTGTCTTTCCTGCTCCATTAACATTTTTTGACAGCAGATAAACATCATAGATCTTGACATGTCTTACCGCCTAGGGATATTATTCACAACTACAGCAGTGCTGGCTGCTTGACACTTCCCTTTATTACTCCAACAACCTTTTCTTTCGCTTGTCATAGTAGAACAAGACTCAGTGTGGCAGTGTTTTATCAGTAGGAAGTGGCTTTTTATAGTTGCAGCGAGCCTTTGGCACTGATGACAGAAATATATCACGGCTCAGTACCCAACGGACAAAACTGTTTTACCATCAGAAGCTCTAATTGTAGAACTGGGTACGGAGTACACAGGCTACAAGTGGTTTGGTGCTGCTCCTAGTAAACCTAGCCATTCTGCCTTGAATACTAGTTACCAACACTAATGTAATTGCAGCAAGGGTAATCCTGATAGGGAAATCTAGGGCAATATATTCTGTCTCTTTATGGCAGTAGGTATCAAATCCAAAGTTTCTCTTAGTAAGGAAGTCACACCTTCTTTGCCCATTTGTCTAAGTTCAGTGTTGCCCCAAAGAAACCCAAAAGTCAATGCACACATCATCTGCTAGAGACAGAGTACAGCAAACACTGCATTAATGTATGCTTCCTATTCAAGTCCTTTAAAACATCCGTGTGTCCAAGGCTTGGGCTACAAGGTAATGGTGACACTCATTACAGCCAGTTTTAGCCTTCTGTAACTTATGCACATAATCTAAAACGGTTGTCTAGACTCCCTCTATGTTGAGCAAAAACATCCAGAGAGTGGTTAATTCTGTGTTTGAGTAAGCATGTAAAATAGGTGGGGTTCATCAACCCTGGAGATCCTGTCTGTTTTTATTGATTAGCAAGGTCCTGATCTGTAGCTTTGAGAAACCTAAAACTTAGTGACTTATATCCTACCATAAATATGCAAAGATATAAATGGTCTGTAACTTTAAGATTCTTGTACTTCAGAGCAGGTTGGACTTAATACTATAAACTTCTTAAAATCTAGGAGAACACTGCAGAAGTTTGGGATGAATGTAGGAAGTGCGATACTTACTTTCATTACCTAACTCCTTCCCCACCCGCCCCAGTTGCATTTTTGACATGTCACAATCCATGCTTTTTGGGTTTAGGTATTTGCCAAAAGAGAGAGAAAGAATGACTGAAAGGAAACTCAATTCACCTGTAGATTTGGAATACCTCAAACTTCAACATGCCTTACATCCAGGGGCCACAGCTGATCTGCTTTCAAGATAAACATTTTTTTCATAGAATGGTTTTTGGAGCTAAAGCCAGCATCTTTCTTTGTCATGGTACTATTAGGAATTCAAATTTGGTTCCAGTTGTCTACAAAAGCTCCACTTAGAGGTGGTAATAACTGTTGCAGACAAGACTGCACCCGCTTTATAAATACAGTTTCACGAAATAGCCATGGAAACATTTTGCAGCAATCAGCCACTTCATCTTCCTATAAAGGTGCAATGAATTTATAATCCCTCATGGATGAAAATCTCTTTATCTAGGGCCTCCCATTGTTGTGATTTTGTAATAAAATAATCTGTACTGTCAACAGGTCTGTTCATCACTAACAAGGTGTCAGTAAAGGACTGGGTGGTTGTAAAAGGGACCCACCAGAATTCATCCCAGCTGTATTAAAAAATACAGACACAGCTCCTCGAGTACTTGGAAAAACAGATAAAACTGTGAATGCAGACAGAAGATCAAACAAATCTCAGGCAGCTCCTTCCCCTAAAAGAGTTAATTTTGCTTCTTTATGAAACAAGTTAAAAGCAAGGGGTCTGATTCTTACCTACAGAGACTCAGCAGAGTGCTGATAGAAAAGTAAGACCAAGGAATGCGACAGGAAGATATTGGCACTCTCTGCAGGCTCTGTACTGTATGCTGGCAGAGCAGGGTGAGGAAATATCTCCACGGCCATTCAAGTGCAGGATGAGGAGAAGACGTAACCTGAGTTGTAGATCTGAGCGTTGCTACCCTGGGTTCAAAGATGTCGTGGTTTCAGCTGGGATAGAGTTAATTTTCTTTCTAGTAGCTGGTATGGTGTTATGTTTTGGGTTCAGTATGAGAATAATGTTGATAACACACTGATGTTTTCAATTGTTGCTAAGTAGTGTTTAGACTAAGTCAAGGATTTTTCAGCTTCTCTGGCCCAGCCAGCAAAAAGGCTGGAGGGGCACAAGAAGTTGGGAGGGGACGCAGCCAGGGCAGCTGACCCAAACTAGCCAAAGGGATATTCCATACCATGTGATGTCATGCTTAGTATATAAACCAGGGGGAGTTGGCCAGGGGGGCTCAGGAACTAACTGGGCATCAGTTGGCGAGTGGTGAATGGCATCGTGCATCACTTCTTTTGTATATTTCAATTCTTTTTTTATTATTACTGTAATTTTATTATTGTTATTATTATCATTATTTTTTTTTTCCTTTCTGTTCTATTAAACTGTTCTTATCTCAACCCATGGGTTATACTGTTTTTTTCCCTCATTCTCTCCCCCATCCCACTGGGTGGGGGGGGAAGTGAGTGAGCAGCTGCGTGGTGCTTAGTTGCTGGCTGGGGTTAAAACATAACAATAGAGTCCACAGCAAATGGAGAAATGGTAAGCCAAATGGAGGGCTCAATCTGGCCTGTGCTCGCTGCATCCAAGGCACTACCGTGGGCATGAGCTTTCTTTCTTAGATTTCCAAATCCTGTGCTAGCACTTGCACATAATCAGCATGGCCAAGGTTGAACATGGGTTCAGGCCCTTGCTTGGCCAGTGTTGGCACCTGCTGTGATAGGAACAACCTATGCCCTTCTCAAACAGGGAAGCAGTAGCTGCTGCTCCTCTAGACATCCTTGCTTATCATCTTCAGCACCTCTGTGACCAAAGAGTCAGGGATTTGGGGATTTTATCCAATTTCAGAGCAGTGGCACACAGCAGTCTAGCAGTACATTCCCCAGAAATCTCTTGCCTCTAGACATGTCAGACTTAAGTATGTGAGACAGTAAGAAAACAGCAGCTGCAGACCCCCTTATTAAAGATCCACAACTGTCAGAGTTTACTATTTTGGCTTGGGAGTAGGTGCTTACTGGAAATGTAGGCTATAGCCCAATGGAGAAAATGAAAGCAAACCCTCTTCTCTCCCCATCCTCCTTTCCCAAAAAAAAGTCTTTTGAAATATTGCCATGGTACTGCTTAAAAGGTCTCCATGGTGCTGTGAATTTGAATGTCAGCAGATAATTAGTAGATTTAATTATGTGCAGAGAGCAAATATATCCAAGTGGCACATAAACAGAGTGAAATGTGAAATTCTCTGTGTCCCTGGTATGCAGAACTGCCTGTGGATGTTACATTAGGAGGTGGATGCTGAGTCAGGAATGTTGTGGACACATATTTAGCTAACGGTCGCAAAAGTATTCCAGACGCCTTTAGAAGGCCTTGAACAGAATAAACAAGAAGACAAAAAAAGAAAGATGCCAATTAGAAGAACACAGGTGCACATTCCAAGATAAAGGAAACTTGGCACGAAGAACCTCAATTCGGCAGTTTATCTTAACCAATTAGGCTGAGACAAGTTTCGCATGTTTTAGTTAGTATAACCAATTGTGTCCTATGTTTAGGCGCGTGTACAGAGTTAGTATAGCCAATTGTGTCCTATGTTTATGCGCGTGGACAGAGATAGTATAACCAATTATATTTTAGCTTTTGGCGCGTGGACAGCTGATGTTTAGCTTGACAAGGTATATAAGCATGCTATTTGGGCAATAAAGGGAGAACAACTTTAACCGTATCGGTGTCCAGTTGTTACTCGGCTCATGTCTCCAGATGGTTCCCTGCTACACAGGAAGGCTTGCAATAGAAAGATGAGGACAGTGGAGAAAGTTGGGTCTTGTAATACTACCCAAAGAGGAAAGGGAAAGGAGTTCAGCTTTCACTGATGAAAAAAAAATGTTAGAAAAGTCAGATTGTTAATGGAGGAGGAGGAAGCTATGCCCCATTTATGGAAGTCCTAAATGGCTGAAGTTTTTAGCAGTGCAAGGAAGGATGGGATGTGTCAGGGCAGAAAAACAGACGGGGTTGGTGGAGGAGCCCCCAGAGCTCTCTCATACTTTCTGGGTCTTTAAAAGCAGTGAAGGTCACCTTGTTGCTCTGGTTCTCCCTTTTTTTCTGCCTGAGCTGCAGATACAGACTCCATGGTGGGAAGGGTGGATGTGGATATCTCTGCCTGTGCAAGTGGGCTACAGGCCTGGGGAGCTTCTCTTCTGAAAGCAGTGCATGTCCTGGCAGTCAGCATGACGGCCTGTGGGAAGCAGAGTCAGCCTCAGGCTCCAGATGCTGCCGATGCAAAAGGTTTCATCTGGATAGCTAGGGCTGTGCATCATGTAGCACAATGATGCACATTGCATCACACTGCAAATGAATAATGCACATTGCATCGCACTGCAAATGAACTGGAAGCAGATATCTGATTTGCCATCAGATCTAGCAGCTGGAATATAGATTTCTCCTGTCTTCTGCCTATTACAACTGCCAAAATTTCTCAGTGTCCCTAAGCTATGTGACACCTACTGCTGGGTTTAGGCAAGCAAAGCAGAGGACCGCCTATGGCAATAAACTAATGAGAGCTGGCAGAAGCACTGACTCTACTTCTTTCTTTGGCTGTTTCAGAGCCCAATGGAGCCAGCCCAACATGTGTGGGTTGTTGGCTACTGCTAGGCCTCTCTGTCCCATGACTCCTTCACTGGGAAAATGTGGTCCTGCCACTGGGCAGGAAGACTTGATAAGTAGAAATTAGAGGAGTAATCTGGAGGGTGCCCCAAGGCCACATTAATGGAGTGTGTTGGAAGAGGTAAACGAGTCACTGTATATTCCTACTATTTAGGCAATATGGAAACACACCGTTGTGAGAAGTTTGGCTCAGTGTGTTATACCAGCTTGGCAGATCTAATCGGGCACAAGATTTCAGAAGGCATAAGGCTGTTTATTTCCTCCACTGTAGTAGCAGAAGTCCTTTGCTGTTATGATACTCAGAGATCTTTGGTAGAATACAGAGCACATTTAGATGAAATAATATATCCCATAGTCATTAAACTAGGTGCAAAATAGCTTAAAGACAAAGGATGTGAATAGCTTGTATGTTGTAATTAACTTTATGGGCATATAAAAAGATGAAAGAAAAGAATACATCAAATTACAGAAGCTGGGGGGAGAAAAGAGAAGTACAGGTTGCAGAACATTTTTCTGTTTCATTCTTGACAGTATTTGAATAAGAAATTAAAAACATTTTTTCCTTAAGATTAAAAGCTGGTTCTTCCCTGGTCTTTCACACGGCTGAATTTTATGGAAAATTACTTATGCAGAGAAGAGGACTGAGCAGCATCTACAGTCTACAGTAAATAAATGTTTGCCAGTGAGGTTACAGCACATTAGAGTTACTTTTTTCAAAGTAAATCTGTGGAAGACACTTCGGCTGTCAAGCCAGAGGATCAAGAAGTTAAGCAGTTTAAAGTCCTGAGAATCCAGCTGTTAAACTTCTTAGAGCAGAATTTGTAGGTTAGATATAATTAAATGGACTTTTTTTGTGGGTGGGGGAAATACCTTAGACAAGCACACTGCTATAATCAATGGATATTTATACCTCAAATAAATCAATACAATGACCATTTTCCTTTCAGTTTAGCTCTTGGTATGGTGTCTGTGGCAGTACACTCCCCTCAGCAGGAAATGAAACTTCTCCAGGCAGGGAGAAAAAAAACCCAAAAAACCCTAGAGGCTGCAGGTTGAAAGTTGAACAGACCAGTCGAGACATGCCAGGTACACTGAGGTGACCTTCTTGGCCAATAGGGATTAAATGACCACAGATGAGATTTGACAAGGGTATAAACAGGGTCCCGCTGGAGGACATGTTGGAATCAGTCCTCCTCGGAGCAGCAGGTCTGCAGTCAGGGACTCCCCCTTGGGTCAGGGCACCGCCCAAGGTAACTACTCAAGGGAGAGAGCCCTCATCTTTTAGGTGAGTGATAATGCGCATTTTGAGTCATCACTTTTAAATCTCAAGGATTCTTAAGTTGTCTGTGTAGTACTAATTCCCCTTACACCATTGAGCCTGTAATTCACTACTGTTACTGGAGTTCTAACTAACATTTTACTGAAGAATAAATCTGACTTTTAATGCCTGTTGGATTTGATTGTGCATGCCTCTGTAACAGTGTCTTGACAGCAAGGGTGGCTGTTCTCTATTTGGGAAAATGCGTATGAATTGTCCAGCTACTGCGGCTTTTCAAGAAGAACAGTTATCATTCCCAAACACCTGTATGGCTTCCATCATAGATCTTTATGTCAGTGACATTTCAGCACTCAGACATCATTATACATTATCAAAATCCATTTCCTATTTTTAAGGTGATTTAGAATTGTGAAGTCCAAGAATAAGTCATTACAGTCCATTTGTTTTTCAGGTTTTGCTTTTTTGCCTTTTTTTTTTTTTCTCTCTCTGTTATAAATTATTGGTCCTTCGGTTTTCAGTTTGGAAACACACACCTTCTGTTACCTTAGAAACTTACAAAGATGTCTGCATACTTGTGGTTATGGCTGCTACAAATATTTTAAAAATCCCAAGATTGACTTATTTTATATATATATATATATGTACGTGTGTGTATATATATGTATGTATATACATTTTATATGCATATATATGGACAAATACATTTAGAATGGAATCTGAGTATATTTCTGATTTGGGGGACTAAGAGGCCAATTTTTTACTGTAAGCACCCATTCTTCAGGTAAAACATAGCTTCTGAGATAATAGGTCAGAAACTGATTTCTGTTAAGAGAAATGTCACATAATGATGTCACTCAAAGATCCTAGTCTATGAGAAAATATCAGATGTTGTCCATTCTGACAAAAGTCATGAGTTGACAGAATTCAGGCAGGTCAAATGAAAAATGATGTCCCATGTTAGTATAAAAGGAAAAGTAGGAAAATAAGATTAAAAATAACTCAACATGAAGAGAAGGGAGGTATTTTATCATTTTCCTGCTCTTTTGTCACTGATTCAATGTAAAGAACATATTAACCTGGCAAAATATTTTTTTGCAAGCAAGGTAAATTCACAATCATTTCATTTAATAGGGAGAATTCTAAATAGAGAATGAAATCATCTAGCTCCAGAGGAAGTTATATATGTGTTCAATACCTATCACAGTGGATATAGTGCAAGAAAGGAACACAAGGCCAGGAGGGATTCATTTTCTTTGTGTACACAATAGTTTAGTATTTTTTTTCACACATAATTTAGTGTTCTCCTGGAAGGAGAAATGAGCCCCTCTACACATACGAAAAATGAGTGTACAGATGCACTTAGCATATCCTAAATCATCACACATGGTTTGAACTGCAACAGAGGAAAAGAAACCTGTCCAGTAAAAAAAAAAAAAAAAAGATAACAACTCATTTTAAACAACTGTATTCTGGCTGTTTTGAATAAAATAATCACTCAGGCTAAGATACCAAGAATTATGGATTAAAGCCAGTTAAAGGAGGCCATTTTTAAGGCACTTTTGAGAATTTGATAGTTTCTGCCACTGGAAATCAGTGGAGTTAGGTGCTTAGCTGTTTCTCAGCTGTTCTAAAGGCTCCCCTGAAGTATATATTTTGGCTGCCAGTAAGTTGGGCTATTTCCTTTTTTTACTAATACTGAATGGCAAGTCCCAGCAGAAACAGGTGTCATGACTAACACAGGCAAGCTACAAGCTCCCATTGCTAACTGACTGCAACTAAAGCCATCTGAGCACTGATAATCTTGAGTGGATACTGAGATTGGGTCAAGGACTTCTTTTGTTAGCTGGGAAGAGTACCGACACCTCCTATGCATTAATACAGTTATCTACTGTGCTTAACATATTGTGTGTTCATTTCTATAATCACTGGCCCTCCTAAATAGAGAAGCAAAGGAAGGCCTGGGAACTGTAGCAAATGGCACATAGTTTGGTGGCATTAAGCAGAAATGCCTCCAAAAGCAGTAAAACCCCATGCAAGAAGATGCAATATATGACAGCTCACAAGCTGTGTGATGTAGTCAAAAATCTCCTTGAACTTTAAGACAAGAGATAATTTTGGTTTTCCTGGTCAAAATATAAAGCAGTGGTACTGTGTCTCATCTGGACCAACAGTGATGCATTGTGGTAGGATACAGCACTTTACAGATAGGGATTTCACTAGATACCTGTGGAAATTTGGGTGAGGTATAGAGAGGGCTTGATTTAGCAGGGACTGTAAGCACTGATGTGTGTTTCTGAACCATGAAGCTGTCAGGATGGAATTTGCATTTTGCCTAGGGACTTTGTGCAAACATTTTGTTGAAAATATTTTGATAAAGAAATTAAAATCCAATTATAAATATAAGAGTTTGGTTTGATTAAGAAGTAGAAAATTGTGAAGCATAACGTATAGCAGTGTTAAGTTTGAAATGTAGTCATAGAAACTTTAGGAACTGTGTTATGTGTGACCATAGGAACCTTAGTATTGTTAAGTTTGAAATAAGCAAACCATAGAAACCTCACCAGGAAGATAATGGTCTTTCTATGTTTTGTTTCAAAAACTAAGGAAACCGTCATGGATACCAGTTTGCTGCTTGGAAACCCCCTTATCGAGGATTCCAATCAGTAGAGTTAAGTGAAACTGACCAATGATTGTTTTAACATAAGAATATTAATAAGGTGGTATGATTAAAAGACCAATCATTGAAAAGGAATTAACATTTTGTTTGGAAATCTAGTGAATATGTATAACAGGTGTGTATTTAACTGTATAGTTAAACCAGACAGGTGCACACAATAGGTGGAGCGATCCCCTGTGTGCCCAGCGCTGCAATAAAGGAGTGCCTGCTTCTTAACTTCTCATTGCTGTTAAGGAGTTTTATTCCGGATTTCGGCAACAATTTGAACAGAAGAAGCCATTTAGTCTCCTCAGCTGTTTCAGATCCTGGTATGGGATAAACACCTGTTGCTCCATTCTTCTTTTGTTATGCTGATGTTTTTTCAGTGACAAATAGGTTGTTGCTAGCTCTAGTGGCAAGTCAGCTTTAGATCAGCCATAGTCAGAGATGCAGGTTCACCAAGGAGTAGCAGAGCAACAGGGTATTATTTCTGTCTGCCTCTAGATCAAGCGTCCTATTTGGTAAAAGAAAAGCAGCAAGCTTGACTTAGTCATGTGGATTGATTGGGACTGTGGGAGTCCACTCCAGGGTTGAGGTTTGTAAGATCAGAGCCTGTTAAATCATGCTGCACTTAACTCTCAGTTTTGTCATGGAAAACACAGCCTAAAAATAGGTGGGTTTGTTCTTTCATATACTACAAGCTGTTTTTGTCAGTTGGCTGCACTGAACTAGAAAGTGTTTTGGCTTTTCCATAAGTTTAATTTCCAAATATTTCTCCCGATCTCTACATACATTTGTGGGGAAAGGCTATGCCCCATCTCTCAGTAGTAATGCTCCACTATGTGCAATGATAGGTATACTCATAAGGTGCAAATAGTGTTCAGCTCACAATTCAAAGGGAAGAAAGTAGATCTGCTATTCTCCCTCCTCCCTCTCCATTCCCTACCAATGTTTAATTCAAGCAGCTCAGCAAAGCATGCAACCTCAGTGACTTCAAAGGTGTTACAGATCTCTGGTGAAAATCTCGTATCTCAATTCTTAACAGTTTCATACCCATATGTCTAGATGTATCCTGAAACTAAGGTTTCAGAGATTGGTGATATTAGTAAAAGAACTTCAGTAAAATTTAATAAAATCCTATTCTGTGATGATTTTCATGTAGTATTTTAACACAGGTTTTCATTGTAAATAACAGAACTTCTTTTTTAAAAAAGCTATTAGCCACAATCACTGTCCTTGCAAACAAATTATCAAGCAAGCTATTGACTGTAATCTTGACTTAGATTGATTAAATTTGACTTAGATTGACTGAAATTGACTTAGAAAAGTCTTCCAACAGAGAATGTAATTTATTTGAAAAACAAGCAAGTCACAGGCATGTAAAAGTTTCACTAGCAGTTTCAGCAGGAAAGACAAACCACATCATTTCAGCTTTCTTGTTCCATTTTGATAATGCTAAAAGATATTCTTTGAATGATTACATGCAGATAATTATATGAAAGGATAATTAGACAAACGGTTTGATGTTCTTGAAAATATTTTGGTCATCCTAATCCAAGATTAGACATTTTAACTTTGAGGAAAAAGATGACATTTTGGCTTCTTGCTCTAGTTTGGGATAACAACAGAATTTGGAGGCTGGAATTCCTTGCAGAGGAAAAATGTGATTTCCTAATCAGTTCTGCTTCTTCAAAGGCAGGATAAGGAGTAATCAGCTTAATTTACAGCACAGAAAATGAGGTTAGATATTAGGAAAATTATCCTGATACTGTTGGCTGATATGCAGAGAAGTGGTGGAGTATCTGGTGACAGGAGTTTCTAAAATGGGTTTTAAGAAACCTGTTAGTGAATCCAGATATGGTTAATACCATCCTAGAATGAGGTTTATGTGACCTCTTGAAGTCCTTGCTTTTCTTCATTTCTGTGACTAACTATTGTGACTGCCACAACTGTTGCATGACAAAATCAGGTTAGAAGGGAAGGAGTATTTGTATGTGAAGCCAGAAGCAATTTCAAAGGTTCAGGGAAGAATTCTTTAATGACTTCTTTGGGCGGATTTGTCCACTATACTAATCAAATTCATTGGTTTAGGTTTTTTTCTTTTTCTTGCCATCAGTTAAAGAGCAAGGAAAACAATCAGATTTACAGAGCTGCTTTCTTGATTAGACATCTGTGTTCCAAGCTCTTTTACATTCAGGACATTGATATTGGTAAAATTGATAATGAATTATGCTCCTTGAGGCTGTGGTTAATTAAATTGGCTACCCTTTTGTCTTTAGCATGGACAGCTGGGGAGTTTGACTGCTTAAATTGATGAGTCCTACTTTGAGCAAATTCCTAGTGGACAGGAAGTCCTGCTGTCAGACAGTCATGCAAATTAGATCACAAAGATCCTGCACTTTTTCAAACAGTTCACCATCTTTCAGGAGAAACAGCTCTGGGAGAACTCGTTAAAAGCATCTGTTAAAATGCAGTCTGTCTGTGGGATAAGGAAAGTCGCAAAACGAATCAGGAGGTCTTTTCCAACCTGTGTTTCTCGTGAGATAATGTTAAAAAGGACACACTGTCTCCTTTTTTCTGGCAGTCAGGAAGCACTTGGGTCTTTAGCAGTAGGTGTTACAGCAAAGCAGTCAAGAAAACATTAGTTGTATTCATGTTCTCACCTTTCCTTGGGATTAATATGATGGAAATTCCAGAGGAGCATGCAGAAAGGCTGCCATGACTGGAGCACATTCAGGACTAAGGCTGTCCGAAGACCATTCTTGTTGAAAGATTTTCCGTCCCATATCCTGTGAGAGTCACAGCAACCACTCTGAAGGAAAAAGTGCTCCTAAATACATAGGAGAATGGATAGCAATGGTACACCTGTATGCTAGCTGCCCCTCCAAAAAGTAGCTGAGTAACAACTACCTAAACCCAAGGTTAGCCTAGCTTAGAGGCAGAAGAGTTATAGCAAAACTTTGTGGGAGTTATACTGTCTGAAGCTTATTGTACTTTTTCTATCAAGAGTTACCTGGTCACCAGTGGCCTGACAACAACCCTGCACAGGACAGCAGTGAGCTAAAAAGCTTATCAACAATGTGGATTTATTTTCAGAGGGTTGATGAACACTGTTGACAATGGAGAGCCAGACTCATTTGCAAGATTATATCCCTAGGAATAAGAGTATGTCTGATTCAATTGTCTTGGCTGTGATTTGAAAAGGTTTCCTTTAGCATACCCTCACATGAGCTCCCAGTCAGCGTGGTCCTGGTGTCACAGAGCTGCTGGATGGCACCAAAGAGGTGTTTTGGGATTTGAGATGCAAGTATGGCCATAACCCCTAGCTGTCAGTCTCTCATCTGCTTACACTGAGAAACTCTGATGTCAAAGTCTAGCAGTGACTTCACAGTGGTGACCACCACATGGCACCTCTCTGCACTGGCAGAGCAGTGTGATGGGGAGATCACTAGATTCAGACTGGAGAGGCATCAGAGTCAAAGCAGACAGGATCACAACATCCTGTTGTTCAACTGGGACTTTCTTTGTCATAGGAATGGAGCCCACGCCAAGTGCTTTGCTGAAAAGAAGGTGGCTGCTTGTTGTCTAGAGGCACAATGCTGACCTTGGCAATCCCATGCCCACTCACCACTTGGCACCAGTCACACATACCTATATGGGACTATCTCAGGCAAAGGCTGCCACTCTGCCTTTTGACTGCCTTTTGATGGCAGCTGGTATGATCCCTGTGGGCTGGGTGTCCCAGCCCTGTTCTCTTTGCTGTGTGCTAGGTAGAAGGAGCACTTAGACAGCAAAAAGCACCAGCAAATACCTAAATACAATCCTTGGGTGAGCAGTGCTACAGAGCAGCCCTAGCATCCGTTTCCTGTCCTTGGTCTCTTCCTTCTAAGCACGTTGTAACTTCTCGCCTCCCCTTTATTCAAATCATATTCAGAATAGTACATCGAATACTGTGTTAGACCTTGCTGTGGAGCAGCACAAAATCTGACAGCCTCTGATTTCTCAAAGTGATGCCTTATTTTCCATTTGGCAACTGATGGGAAGCCTGTGTCACTGATGGAGAGCTAGTCCTGTATTTTCTCATGGCTCAACTTTGGGTCCCCCATTTGTCACTACAATTTAAGTGTCCTGGTTGAAATAGTTGCCAGGAGGCTGTGTGTCACAACAGAGAAGTGTACAGTGAAGTTAAGCACATCAGGAATTAATCATCTGGTGTACAGAAATAACTTTTGTTTGGGTTGAATTGACTTGAAATGAAATTTTTTTCTGTTTTATTTTCCTGAAAGAAAATTGAGAAGTTTGTTGAAACTCTGATCCCCTTTGCAGACAATTTGGATTAGTTACAAACACTTTTCTATGCTTCAGTTTTCTTCCTTGTGTACTACATCTAGCCATCTCCAAAAAAAAGCATAGGAGCAAGGTCACTGTCACTGTGTCTGGATTCCCTGTAATCTCCAGCAGGAGAGCTGTGTCGTGGTTTAACCCCAGCCAGCAACTAAACACCACGCAGCCGCTCACTCACTCCCCCCCCACCCAGTGGGATGGGGGAGAAAATTGGGAAAAGAAGCAAAACCCGTGGGTTGAGATAAGAACGGTTTAATAGAACAGAAAAGAAGAAACTAATAATGATAATGATAACACTAATAAAATGACAACAGCAATAATGAAAGGATTGGAATGTACAAATGATACGCAGTGCAATTGCTCACCACCCGCCGACCGACACCCAGCCAGTCCCCCGAGTGGCGAATCCCTGCCCCCCACTTCCCCGTTTCTGTACTGGATGGGACGTCACATGGTATGGAATACCCCGTTGGCCAGTTTGGGTCAGGTGCCCTGGCTGTGTCCTGTGCCAACTCCTTGTGCCCCTCCAGCTTTCTCACTGGCTGGGCATGAGAAGCTGAAAAATCCTTGACATTAGTCTAAACACTACTGAGCAACAACTGAAAACATCAGTGTTATCAACATTCTTCGCTCTGAACTCAAAACATAGCACTGTACCAGCTACTAGGAAGACAGTTAACTCTATCCCAGCTGAAACCAGGACAAGCTGTTGTGCTGAAAATGAAGAATCTACATACATGGGTTTTAGAGATAAGCTTTATTTTCTTTAAAGGTAATTTAAAAAAAAAAATCCCTCCTATGTTCAGAAAACTGACTACTGGTTTGGGCATTGTGTCTGACAAAGTCCACTGTTTATTACTTTGGCCAGTCACAAGTGTAGAATGGCAAAGAGCAAATGGCTAACAGTATCTCCTGTTTCTCTTGCTGAAGTGAATTTGTCCTGATTAGTAACTGACTCAGCTGAATGGACAACAGGTGAAGAACTGGAACGATTGTGACAATTCTGCTGCAGCATGGCCAGCTGTACTACGTGTGAGCTGGCCTGCTTTGGGTTGGGATGGCTTCACCTGTACTTATCACGTGTGGCTTAAAGGATGCTCTGTATTTTGTTTTGCAGAGTGAATTACATCTAGAATTATTTTAATATGAAACAGAGAACTCAGGTATATAAGTTCTGTGAGTAAGGCCATAGGGACTTTCATGCCCATTGGAGACTTTTCTCTGGCTTTTATTTTACCCATGGTTATCCAAAGTTTTCCCCAAAAAATAGGATTTAAAAAAAAAAAGTAGAGAGAACAAGCTTAAAGAATTTTAAATATAGGCCTTCTTTCTTTTTATCACTTAATAAAACAGCTATTTAAGTGAAAAGAGAAGTAATTTTCACAGATCATCCTAATCTTCATTAGTTGCAATAACGTCAGGCAACATCTAGGGGCTCTTCTCAGGCACTACAATCCAACTAAACAGGAAAAAAAGACAAAAAGGTGAGTTATAGAGTTCACTGTCAAGGTAATAAAGTGCAGAAAGATAGGAAAGCACAGGAGAAGAGTGAGACAGCATTGCTGGCTGTAATCACACCATACCATGAAAGTGACACTTTTTTTTTAACAGTGTTTACACAGCATCAAGACCTTTACTGCTCCTCACACTGCCTGACCAGCAAGCAGGCTGGTGGTGAACAAGGGGTTGGGAGGGGACACAGCTGGGACAGCTGACCCCAACTGACCAAAGGGATAGCCCATACCATACAACATCATGCTCAGCAATAAAAGCTGAGAAGGAGGAAGAAGAATGTTCAGAGTGACAGTGCTTGTCTTGCCAAGTAACCATTGTGCATGATGGAGGCCTGCTTTCCTGGAGATGGCCCTAAACACCTGCCAATGGGAAGCAGTGAATGAATTCCTTATCTTGCTTTGCTTGTGTGCACAGCTTTTCTTTACTTTTTAAACTGTCTATCTCAACACATGAGTTTTCACATGTTTACCCTTCTGATCCTCTTCCCCATCCCACTGTGGGGAGTGAACGAGCAGCTGTGTGGTGCTTAGCTGCTGGCTGGGTTAAGCCAGCAGCTGTCTGGGGTTAAACCAGTGTATTGGGTCTGGCTGAGATGGAGTTAATACTCCCCATAGCAGCCCTCATAGCACTGTGCTCTGCATCAGTAGCTAGAAAGGTGTTGATAACACACCAGTGTTTTGGCTACTGCTGAGCAGCGCTGGCACAGCATCAAGGCTGTCTCTCCAACATTTTTGCCCCCCCCCCCAATGGCAGGCTGGGGCAGGGCGAGATCTCGGGAGGGGACATAACCAGGAGAGCTGACCTAAACTAACCAAACAGATATTCCATACCATATGACGTCAGCTCAGATATAAAAGCTAAGTAAAGGGAGACGGAAGGGGGGCATTTTTGTCTTCCGGAGCAACCACTACGCGTTCTGAAGCCCTGCTTCCCAGGAAGTGGCTAGACATCGCCTGCTGATGGGAAGTAGAGAATAATATCATTTGTTTTTCTTTGCTTTCGCGCGCGACCTTGGCTTTCAGTTTATTAAACTGTCCTTATCTTGACCCACGAGCCTTTTGTTATATTTTCTCCCCCCTGTCCAGCTGAGAAGGGGGAGTGATAGAGCGGCTTTGGTGGGCACCTGGCATCCAGCCAGGGTCAACCCACTACAGTCCTTTTTGGCGCCCAACGTGGGGCAAGACAACGGCAGTTTTGCATTAAACGTGCCATAGCTAGTTATTAAGTGGCAAGCTCCTGTGCAGGTCACGGAGCTTGTTGGCTGCTTGCTTTTCTCTACCTTGCTGAGTTTGGGAACATGGTAACGCAAATAATGGCTGTGTGCTTTGCCCTGGCACTGATGGCTTTGTTGTGCTGCGGGAGCTATCTTGTGGGGAGAATGAAGGAACTCGGGAACATGCTAATACAAATAATATCTATGTGCTTTGTCCTGGCACTGATGGCTTTGCTGTGTTGTGGGAGCTATCTTGTGGAGGAGATGAGGGAACACATCTCCCTCTCCCTACCGGGCATTGATGTGAATGGTTTTATTATGCAGGCTCCCGAGGTCCTTGTTCACCCTTATGTGAGTTGTTCAGTACTAATAATTAATACTGGTGGTATATTATGGGTATTCTGGAATCTGGTCTCGTCCTGGTATAAGAGAAGACAAGTTTTGGGTGAGGCAATACTGAAATGTGCCCTCAAGCGTCCGGTCCCTGGGTGGCAGGGTATATGGAAGGATTTGGGCAGATTCCTAGGATGGTTATCACCTCCCATAATCTGGGACTTTACACCTGAACAGGCAAGTAACCCTGGCAAACTGACGCGCCACCTGATAGAAGGGTGCATTGCCTATCCTAGTGAAAACCAGCAGCTTCTCGCACTGTACTGGGGCCTGGCCTATGCCTACCGAGCCATAGTTCAACACTCTCAGAGGACCAGGGTTGAGGCAGGGACCCAGACTGCATCTGAGGACACCATGCTCGAGGCAGGGACCCAAACAACAACAACTACAGTAATTGCCCCAACAGTGAAAAAGAAACAGTGGACAAGGAGATCAACAGGTCCATACCATCGATTAGTGAGGGAAGAAGAAGAAGAGGAAAGGCTTAATCTAGAAGCTGGTCCTTCGATAAAGAAATTGGAGGAAGGAGTGAGGGAACTTAAACAGGAAGCGGAAACTACCCGGTCCCTGACGTCCTCAGAACTTCGGGACTTGCGGAAAGACTACAGCCGCCAGCCAGGTGAGCAGATTGCTGCCTGGCTGCTCCGATGCTGGGATAACGGGGCCAACAGTCAGCAACTGGAAGGCAAGGAAGCCCAACAGCTGGGATCCCTCACTAGAAACCGGGGAATTGAAAGAGGAATTGGAAAAGAGGCAGCAATTTGCAGTCTCTGGAGCCGGCTCCTCTCAAGTGTGAGGGCAAGATATCCATTCAAGGAAGCTCTTGTGAATTCCTCAGAAAAGTGGACTACCGCAGATGAAAGCATCCAGTACCTGAGAGAGTTAGCAGTGGTGGAAGTCATCTACAGTGATCTAGATGATGAGGAAGTCTCAAAAGATCCAGAGGATGTCCTGTGCACACGGGCCATGTGGAGAAAGGTGATTCAAGGTGCCCCAGCGTCATATTCTAACAGCTTGGCAGCAATGTATTGCCCAGATATGGAAACACCAACTGTGGAGAAAGTGTCGTCTTGGCTCCAAAACTTTGAAGAAAATCTCTGTGTCTCCTCATCCCTACAGGACAGTGCCTTGGCTCTTAGGGACACTCCAAGAAATCAGTCCTCTCCTGCCCAGGTCAGAGGGAAAGGGAGCCCAAGGCGTATGCCACGTGGTACACTCTGGTTCTCCCTGCGTGACCAAGGGGAGGACATGAGGAAGTGGGATGGTGAACCCACCTTCAAGCTGGAAGCCCACGTATGTGAACTGAGAGGGAAGACAGCTGTTAAGAAGGGGTCACCCAAGAAGAAGGCTGTCAGTGTCGTTGCTGTAGAGGCCCAAGAAAGCAATCAGCGATCCTCCAGGCATAGAAGAACTGAAACGACCTCCCTTGAATCTGGTGAGGGGACTTCTGGTCTGGCACCGCAAGGGTCAGACAGTGAATACTCTGATGAGGAACAGCAATAGAGGGTCCCTGCCTTCGGCCAGGAGGAGGAAAGGGATGACCGGATATACTGGACTGTGTGGATTCGATGGCCTGGCACATCAGACCCACAGAAGTATAAGGCTTTGGTAGACACTGGTGCACAGTGTACGCTGGTACCATCAGTGTACAGGGGCACAGAACCCATCTGGATCTCTGGAGTGACAGGGGGATGCCAGGAATTGACTGTATTGGAGGCTGAAGTGAGCTTGACAGGGGACAAGTGGGAAAAGCACCCCATTGTGACTGGCCCAGAGGCCCCTTGTATCCTTGGCATAGACTACCTCAAGAGAGGGTACTTCAAGGACCCAAAGGGGTACCGATGGGCTTTTGGTGTAGCCACTGTAAACACAGAGAAGATCAAACAGCTATCTACCCTGCCTGGCCTCTCGGAAGATCCCTTCATTGTGGGACTGCTGCAAGTTGAAGAACAGCAGGTGCCAATCGCTACCAGGACGGTGCACCACCGGCAATATCGGACAAACCGAGACTCCCTGGCTCCCATCCATGAGCTGATTCATCAACTAGAGAGCCAAGGAGTCATCAGCAAGACTCATTCACCTTTTAATAGTCCTATATGGCCAGTGCAAAAGTCTGATGGAGGGTGGAGGTTAACAGTAGATTATCGCGGCCTGAATGAAGTGACACCGCCACTGAGTGCTGCTGTACCAGACATGTTAGAGCTCCAGTATGAACTGGCATCAAAGGCAGCCACGTGGTATGCTACAATTGATATTGCCAATGCGTTTTTCTCCATTCCTTTGGCAGCAGACTGCAGGCCACAGTTTGCTTTCACATGGAGAGATGTCCAATACACCTGGAATCGACTGCCCCAGGGGTGGAAGCACAGCCCTACCATTTGTCACGGACTAATCCAAACGGCACTGGAACAAGGCAATGCCCCTGAACATTTACAATACATAGATGACATCATCATGTGGGGCAAGGAGGCAGAAGAAGTGTTTGAGAAGGGAAAAAAAAATATATATATATATAACGCCTCTGTGATAACATTTTTAAGAAGGAAAAAAGTTGGGATGGCGGTATTCGGCAGCCGGAGAGAGGAGTAAGAACATGTAAGAGAAACAATCCTGCGGACACCAAGGTCAGTGAAGAAGGAGGGGGAGGAGATGCTCCAGGCGCCGGAGCAGAGATTCCCCTGCAGCCCGTGGTGAAGACCATGGTGAGGCAAGCTGTCCCCCTGCAGTCCATGGAGGTCCACGGTGGAGCAGATCTCCACCTGCAGCCTGTGGAGGACCCCACGCCGGAGCAGGTGGGTTGCCGAAGGGGGCTGTGACCCCGTGGGAACCCCGCACTGGAGCAGGCTCCTGGCAGGACCTGCGGATCTGTGGAGAGAGGAGCCCACGGAGCAGGTTTTCTGGCAGGACTTGTGACCCCGTGGGGGGCCCACGCTGGAGCAGTCTGTGCCTGAAGGACTGCACACCGTGGAAAGGACCCATGCTGGCGCAGTTCGTGAAGAACTGCAGCCCGTGGGAAGGACCCACGTTGGAGAAGTTCGTGGAGGACTGTCTCCCGTGGGTGGGACCCCACACTGGAGCAGGGGAAGAGTGTGATGAGTCCTCCCCCTGAGGAGGATGAAGTGGCAGAAAATAACGTGTGATGAACTGACCGTAAACCCCATCCCCATCCCCCTGTGCCACTGGGGGGTTGGTAGAGAATCCGGGAGTGAAGTTGTGCCCGGGAAGAAGGGAGGGGTGGAGGGAAGGTGTTCTGAGATTTGGTTTTATTTCTCATTACCCTACTCTGGTTGATTTGTAATAAATCAAGTTAATTTTCCCCAAACTGAGTCTGTTTTGCCCGTGACGGTAATTGGTGAGTGATCTCTCCTGTCCTTATCTCGACCCATGAGCCCTTTGTTATATTTTCTCTCCCCTGTCCAGCTGAGAAGGAGGGGGAGTGATAGAACAGCTCTGGTGGGCACCTGGCGTCCAGCCAGGGTTAACCCATCACAGTCTTTTTGGTGGAGAATGCGGGCAGGATGGGGAGACCCAGTGTGTGCCTCAAGGACATTTAACCTTGAGGGAAAAATAATCTGTGATGTGAGTTGTATGTTGTAGGAAGTAATGTAGCAGGAATGACCTGAACTGCAGAGGAGTGAACTTCGTAAGGAACCAGACAAGTGCATCGGTGACCCAAACCAAGCCGGTGTTGGTGCCCAACGATCGAACATACTGCTTCTCCTGTCCTGACCACTCATCTTGACGGATGGGGCCCAAGTCATAACCTGTGTGTGAACATCTGGAGGAGTGGAAGAAGCTGATGGAATATCTATCTCTTAAAGGACAGGGGATAGTAATTAATAAGAATGTATAAATCTGTATGTTGGGTATAAAAGTGGTTTAAGTATGTAGTTTCAGTTGTAAGTGTTGGTAAGAAGGGATTCCAGTAATGAGAATTAAATACAATGGCATGGTTAGAAGATATCATACCCTGCCACCCAAAACCAATACAACCAGCAGCGTCCTAAATGTGCTTAGGTTGATAAGAAAGAGGGAGAGCATTGTGACAGTGATAGGGATAGTGTTCCAAAAAATAGAGGAAGACTATTATATCTTGCTACTTTCCTTTTGGAAGAAAATTGGGTAGATCTCACACTCTTTCAGAAAGTACAGAAAGACACTGCTCCACAGATCTCATAGTCACAATACTGGTTTAGCAAAAGGATTTTTCTGTGACCTGATTCACTCACAGAGATCTTAGCTCTGGCCAGTTGGTTACCTTTAGGAGACCTCTGTGGGTTTTAGACATGGTTCGTTTTTCTCTCTGGGAGATGGAGAATTCCAACCTAGTGGATATGGAAAAGAGCTAGGGGTCACAAGACTAGTTTCGCACCCTTGCTTTCATACCAGCAACCCATAATAGCTCAGGGAAGCCACTTCACCCCTTCACCTGCTGACACAAGGAACTGGCATCCTCAGCCACTCAGTTTCAGAACTATGGATAAAAAAATGTGCTGTTAATGCTTCAGAATTATTTTCCATTGAATGACACTAATAGGTTTTTTGAGCATTAACTCATTTCCCCCACAAATACATGCTGCTATTCTTCTAAGCGATAGACTTGGGACAAATGTACTTTATCACAAAAGCTTTCTTTTTAAATGTTTCTTCCACTTAAGAGATACATTCTTACCCTTTCAAGAAAAACAATTTCTAGTTCCCATAGTGATTTCTTCTGCATACCCATCAAATTCCATCAAAATTATCTCCTGCTTAGTTCTTAGTAAGTAGCTTATAATGATTGCTCTTCATTTGAGGAATCACTACATTTCAAGATAACTAGTTTTAGTAAACTCTGAAATCCAGTGAAGTCTAAGAAGTGTGGGAGTAATTTATGTGTCAGATTTTTGAACCTTTGCTCTTAAATTCTTGGCACCTTTCAGTTCAACTCCTGACATGTAAGTGTGTTAGCATCCCCCAGCTGCTATTGCCTAGGTATTTTCCTCCTTTGTCTCTTTATGCTGCATTGCATAAGTGTCTGTGTGTTTTCAAGATCATTTCATGTATCTGCCTCTGTTCTGTTACAGTTTGTGTTTTTCTGTGTCTGTGAAGACGAGAGAGGCTAGTTATTCAAAACATCCAATTTGGTTTTTATCCTGTCTAGCAGATCACAACTTTTCATGACAGCGGTCTTTAATTTTTCTGGTTCCTGTCCCCTGAATGACCTTGCAAGTAGCTTGCTGTCTTCCTAGTGATGGACAACCAACTGAAAAAATGTGATTTTTTTTTTTTTTCTTTAAAATATGGTGTACACTTTTTGGGTGTTCTCTAGAAAAAGACTGCCACTTACCAAGTAATGCCAGTTCGGGGATTTGGGTTTTTTTAAAAGAGAAGGCAGTTAAGCTCTTCAAAACTTATTAAATAATTAGCACCTTTCAATGACATTCAAGTCAGAGCTAATTACTATACATCTAGAAAGCAATCCTTACAAAGTGGAATAAAGTATGAAGGCCAATGTTTATATCAGTTTATTTTAGAGTTGCTGCTTACTCCTTCATAGGAACTTCCTTTCTGTCCCTGTTTTGGGCATTGGTCAGACAAGGAATGGGAAATTTGTCTCTCATCGGTCCAGTAAAATTCAATGAAAATAACATTTTTGGAACTAAGTCTTATTTTACAGTAGGCAAACCTATCTCTGCCCAAAACGAATTTACGACAACACAAAGCAGTGCATTTTTCCACCAGAACATAATTACTACTCTACTGAAAGCAAAATTACAACATTGTTGACTTTTGAAGTAAGCTTATATAATAATTAGGGATGCAACATTCTGTGATAGTATTTTGGTTCTCATAGGGATTTTTATTTGACTAGGAAAGACCTGGCTAGATCTGCTTTGCTGTTGCTGAGTATTCTCTCCTGACATAATTAAATTGTTAGACTATATGCTTTGCAAAATTGGAAATTTTTACGGTTCCACTTTTCAGGGGTAAAGTACATATATTTTTTAGAAGTGTTGTCCCAATTCATTTCCTACTGACAATGCTGCTAGGGCAGCTGGCTAAGAGTGGGAATGGGGTTGGGTTTTGCCATCCCTGTGGTCAGGACCTCTAGGGGTAAACTGAAGCCCAAGTAACTGATTTGTTTTCTCCCCATAGAAATAACTCATGTTCTGTTTCTAAACTGTAAGTTTAGATTAGGTGGAGACAGCATTACAAATGTGACATCTGTATCTCCTGTGGAAAAAATGACACACAGAGTAGCATTTATACCACACCTGTATACTACTTGTCACTGGCTAAATCTAAAATGGTAGTTTAGGAGCACAGAGGAAGAAGGTGTAAACTGTTATGTACTCCCTTTCCCGTGCTTTGTGCATCCACAGTGATGGAGACAAGATGCCTCTGTCTTTATCCTGCTTATTTGCATGGCAGCTCTCTGCACAGGCTTTCCCCAGATCCGTTCTCTCCTTGCCATATGTGATGCTGGAACCCTTCATCTGTTATGTTTAGCACTGATTTTTATATATACACACACATACACATATACATAATCTTTTAAAATTGGAAACCTTTCCACAAGGCTCTCAAAATAACTTGACTGGTTAGCCAAGGCAGCTGTGTTATCTACTTAACAAAAAATGCTTATAAAAAATTGCAGGATAAACAATTTCAGCTTTAAGCAAATGAGCCATCAACTTGAATTTTCATTTTTACTATACAGGTTTTGCTGGTAATCATTCTATGTTAATAAAACTCAACTAAAAAATAAACTGAGAACTGTTTCACTGTTTCCAGTATGCATGGAAAGTTGAACTGGAAGTTTTATATTGAATCAGGGCTACTTAACAAAAACTCAGTGTGTGTATGTGTCAAAATTAGCCTTAAAATGTATGTTCACTAAGTTGTCCGTAGAGATAGGGACTATCAAAATGTGTATTGTTTTCAGGGAGAAACTTCAGGTTACTTGTTAAACTTGAGTTTGGCTTAATGTCGGTTTAGGATTCTAACCTAACCATTCACTGCTTGAAGTCTTTAGCATTTTTGTAATCTCAATGTGGTTTTGTGGCAGTACCTTGGTTTGAATTTGCTTTTGAATGTATAGGCTTCTTTCCAGCAACATACTGGGACATGGTAATGGCCATACTGGGTCAGCTCTATCTCCCTCAGCGTGCTGTCTCCAACTGATGCTGAAAGCAGATACCTGAGGAGGTATAAGAACAAAATGATCATATAGTGGTATTTCCTGTGCAAATTCTCCTTGCCAAGAGACTTCTGAGCCAGGTGCAGTGTTTCCGCATTTTATAGCCTTGAAGGATTCCACTATCATGTATTTGTCCATTTACCCTTCAACCAGCATAGACATCCAGCCCAACCACACTGTCTTTTGGCAAGGCCATGCGATACCTGACTCAGCACAGGCTGCCTACACACCCCATCCAGCCTTGCAGAAGAAGGTGTCAGGGCCTTTCCAGGAAGGATACCCAGTGGCTTGCCTGCCATTGCCATGGGCACCCCAGAGCTGCACTCCTCACCTCAGGTGTGTGCATGTTGGGGTGTGCTCTGAAGTGCAGGAGGAACACAAGATTTTCCTCTGGGTGTATCAGCTGCCTAAGCCTGCACCAGAGCATTCTCCTGAGAGTAAACAATATGAATAGCTAATCACCTCTCAAAGCACTGCAGCCAGAGCATAAAACTCTGCACAGACTTTGAAGGGCAAATGCACTTAAGCTTCCTGCTGCCAAAAAAAACCCCACCTTTGGGTGAATAGTTAGTTTGCATTATGTTAAGAAGAAGGAAGTGCAGGGATGTTTTATTTTTGAGTGACAGAAAAGTCCCTTTATTTGTTAATTGCAGAGACTCACTGAGTTTGTTCTTTATCACTGTTAGCTCCTAGCACCTTTAAGCTTATTTCTGCATGGCTCTACACATGCAACAGGTCTAAACACAGAATGGAAATCTTTAAAAAACTATACCCCCAAATCTGCTCCAAGTTACTTACCAGATTCCTTAAATCTCATCACTAACTTCTTCATTTTAGTGGTTTTCAAATACATTTTTGAGAATTTCAAGTAAGAGAAAATGAGAGACCTCCCCTCACGCACACTACTGATCCTCAATGCTCCCCTATGGATTAACATTATTTTCATATGTCTAAAAACCTTCTTATCCACTGGACAGAGAAAAACTGTTGATTGCCCCATAGCATAAATTTTTCATTGAGAAGGAAACACATTTAGGCACTTCAAAACTCATTAAATAATTAATATGTTTCAACTGTAGCAAAAATCAGAACTAATTACCAATGTCTGCCTAGTGAACCTTGTACAATTAGGCCTATTCTACAAGTACTAATGATTATTTTACAGAAGCCTAGCACACACTTTCAAATAAGAAGCTAAGATGCAGTTGCGAATAGTTTGAAAGCTTAACCCTGTGTTCAACCAGTGACAGCTCCTACAACTTCAGGACTCTCTTGCATCCAGCACCAGGAGTCTGGGTTTTATAGTAGCCTCGTACTGTTAGCAGCCTTTTCGGGTTTTTGTCTCTGGAAAATAAGTATCAGATCCAATATCTGCTGAAGTCCCTAAAACAGCTTAATTGAGCTCATCCTGACACAGTAACAACTGAACGTGGCCACCACAACCTGGCATACATGCACCTGTGCAGAACAAGACCTTTTGCAAGTAAAGTCTAGGAGGAACTAGAGAGCATGGAGAAAAATCTGCAAGAAGGGCAGAGAGATCCTCTCAGGTGATTATCTACAGAAAATGGTTCTTATTGCTAGTACTGAACAGGGAAGTATTGAGCCTTTGGTACCAGTTATATTTCTTGCAAATTTCGAAGTTTTTATCCATAAGGCCCAGGGAAAATCATCAGGGAATTCACACTGCAAAGAACCACGGCAGAATGGTTTTGAGTTTTTAAATCTGGAAGCATATGTGGAGATTCATGCAATGAGTGATGTCTTCTAGCTGTGTCTATAAATAAACCCTGCATGATGGCAGGTGCTCCAGGCACCTGATACAACTTCCCCATTGTTTGTTTGTTTTTTTTCTCTACTGACCTTATCGTCTGCAGAAATGTGTGGGGAAAATTAAAGAGGTAGCTTATTTCATGTATATAAAGAGACTGGTTTAAAGATGGTGCTTAATGCAGTTCAGTTAGGAATCTTGTCAGTCATGAAACCAGGACAGAAATTCAATACAGACAGCCTGGACCTGTCTGGGTGAGCCATGCATCTGCAGCTGCATCCCAAGACATGGGGTGGCATATTTCATCAGCTGATGCTAACAGGTATAATGCTTCCTCCTGAAACATCCCCGCTAGCATGAAATGAAGGGTCAGTAGAAGGAGAGGAAAGACCCTTGAGTCCAGATATCAGTGGATACAAGCAGGGCATAATAGAAGTTTTTCAGGCAGACACAAAAGTAGGGCAGGCATGCCCATAGCTAATTGGTCCATGAGCTTTTTCCATCCCAGCAGAGAAGACATGCAGACATGGCTGTGGCAGAACTGTAGGCTACGGTGCTTTCTATGTGGAAACATTATCATTGCATGCTTGGGGCAATATGATAGGGCGTTCTCTAGCACAGTAATCCAGGTTGTCCTGACAGTGTTTGCATTACAACCCCAAATGACATGCTTTTTTTCTTCCAGTCTATCCACACTAGCTTAATCTTTGTTGGAAAGATGTCAACCACATCATCCTGATTCAAGCCCCAGTTTAATTAAGATACCAGATCTAATCTAGAAGTGCACTAATGGGTTGCAAGAGTTTCTGTGGGAGCAATAGGTTTCCAGGTAAAGAACAACACAAATAACTATTGTTTGTGCTAGGGTCTAGGTAGCTTGGGATAACAGAAAGGGAAATGCATATATCCATATAAAGACCACTTTGATTATGGAAATTTTTTGTCCTATGGGGGGACATAAGAGCTCTAGTTATGGACAGGGTTCTTGTTCTGCTAGTTAGTGTGAAGTTGTGGAGTAAAAAGATGATGCTGTTGAAAGACTGATCACAGTGTGTCCAACTGCCTTTTATGGTAGTCATTAAAGCAAGTCGTAGTTTTGTTTTAGTGATAGTGGCAACCATTTATTGTCTCTTCTGAGCTATACTGGGACAGCTAAAATCACCTAACTTGCAAAGCAAGCAACTAGAGAAATATTTATAGTTGTGTGAGCGAAGGAACTTTTGCAGCAGTCAACCTTGCCACAATCAATAAAAGCCAGGTCTCTTATGTGTCTATGTCATAACTAACCTGCTGCACCTATGCTCCTTGGCCTTGGATTTCCTGTTTGCGAAAAAGGGATGGGGACACTTACCTAGTGATCTATAAGAGCATGAACATTTGAAATCATGAGGGCCTGACTTTCCACTATCTCCTTACCCTATATAGTCATTTACATTAGTGTAATGTCCATGGAGAATAAAGTTTCAGATAATGTTTCCAGTGAGTTGTTTAGTATGAGCTAACTGATGGTCCAATCCCTTCTGTAAATAAAAAATATGTTATGAAACAGGGCAGATACATGGGCAGTATCTGGACAGGATACTACAGACTAGCTCAAAGCAATTGACAATCAAGAGACCAAAAGCTAAAATACCATCAGGAAAAAGCTGTCGTGTTTCTGGTTTTTCCCCAGAGTAAGTTTCCTTTTTCTTTTGCTGGTCCAGATAAATGAGGGAGCTGCAGTGACAAGAGCTCACTAGAATCATGGCACAAGGCAGTAAACTCCTCCAGAGTCTCCCTACACACCACCACAGATGGGATAAATCGCCTTGGTTTGGCTCTCAGAAGAGCAAGGAGGAGACAGAAGACACTTTCCTGAGGAACTGTAGCCATCATCACAGTTCCTTTTCAAATGAAGCTGGACCACAGCAGAATTGATAGTGTCTCTGAGAACTCAGGAAATCAATAAAGGCAGCAGGAAAAGGAAAAGGCAAACTGCTGTAGCTTATTAAATGAGAATTGATTTTTATCCATTGTCCAGTCCCATGGCAAAGGAACAAGCTTATCACTTCAAACCAAGAATAGAAGGGAGACTAATTCTCTGTCTCAGGAAAGGACAGGGGCTCAGTAAAAGGTCACTGAGAAGATCAACACTGTCATAAAGAGATCTTTTTTTACTTGACTTCCTGGCAAAGAAAGTAGACTTGGGCTACTCATCTGTATGGCTTTCCTCCAACGTTGCTGCAAGGAAACCAGGGTGCACAACCAAGGAAAAAACCCCATGCATTCCTCGGGGATTCACTGGAATAAAGAGAGTTTGCAACATTTGCAGGCAGAGACCTCTGCCTCTCCTGGGAGAAGTCCTGGAAGCATCAGCAACTCTGTGTTTGGCAACAGTCATTGCCACGCACGACAGAGCTCTGTGGGGCTCCGAGGTACCTCACCATGATACTGCCTCAACACCACCTCTGAAAGAAGCTGTGCCCAGCCAGCTCCTTGTGGCATGCTGGTCCTCCCATATGATAAGCAGCCTAGATGGGGGAAAAAAGGCTTGCTTTTCCAGGGCAGACAGAAAAAGTGCAAACACCAAACACATCCTTTAGTTCCTTTGACTAAGCTTCACACAGCTCTAAAACTCCTTGCATTTGTCCATAATTGCACACCAACCATCGTGATTAAAACAAATACCATCAGTCCAGCTTGGTTTGCCTACATCTGACAATGCTGAGTTGCCCTAACGCCTTTTGCACTAGGAAAAATAAATATATATAAATATACATATATTTATATATAAATTTATTTACAAGGATGCTTCAGAAGCATGGAAGGGAGTTGATTTTCACTACAGCAGAAGGTCAAAAGTCTAAAATTGCTTGTTTAGCTCCACTGCACTGCATCTGTGGAGTGGTGTGTGCAGAGAGGCAGGTCCTCCAAGCAGTGCTGATGTGGAACTGAGGCTAGGCAGAATCTTAATGACATTCACGAGCTTGCTGAGTTTGTGTCATTTCAAAACCCATCAGAGAAGTTCTCTGAAGCTCAGAAATCAAGCGGTGTTCATTCACAGTCCATGTATTGGTGTACTTTCCTTCTACAACAGTGGCATCAATCTTTATGTGTGATGAAGTTTGTGATCTCATTCCTCAAGAGACCATGAAAGAGAAGGGCACATTGTCCATGCAGGAGCGTACTGGAAACTTGTAGAGCCATCTGTGTTGTCTGTGGCTTTCAGATTGGCTGCAGAATACCCTCCGGCCTGCCCCCCGTGCCCTGTTGCTGACTGACTGCTCACCTGCTGTGAGTTCCATGACTGTGCTGGGAAGACTCTGTTGTGAGAAACATTTCTGAAGCGACACATAGTTTATAATAGGCTTGCTGGGTTTGTGTCAGTTGAAAACCTATCAGAGAAGTTCTCTGAAGCTCAGAAATCAGGCTGTGTTCATCTGCATTCTATGTATTTGTGTGCTTTCCTCCTACCACAGTGGCATCAATCTTTATTTCTTCTCAAAATTATTCATGGATGTGCAAGAGTTTGGGAGCCCTTCAAATCAGTCTGCTCAGCTGGGCACCAGCTAGCACTCCATCAGAAAAGTGTTGCTACAGGTTGTAGTCAGCTTGTTGCTACAGGTTTAGGTGTGGGGAAAGAAATGCAAGGTGTGCAGTCAGAGAATCAGATCCAAGTACCCGAGTACAGCTCTTGTTGTGTTTTTGCTGCAGATTGATTATTTTGTTGTGTAGCCTGTTCTAAACTGTTGGGGTTTGTTTGATTAAAAAAAATAAAATACATCAAGTACAATGTTAAACAGTTAAAAAAAATGCAAGCAGATCCTGAAGATGCACAGGAAGATTAAGGGAGATGCTTTTCAACCCACAACATGCACTGCAATATACAGTAGAGGAATTATGTTTCTAACGTATTTATTGCAGGAAACAGTCATCTTCTGGTTATGATATAACATTTTGTGCTGTGGCAGACAGCACAGTAAGCATGGTTTCTGCTCTCAGAGCTGAGTTTGGCATTGTTAGGCTTATAAAAAAAACCCTAGTAATGTCAGTGGCCTCTCAGGACCACTTGAAAATAAGATTTGGCTTCTGTTGTTTTGCCAGCCCCAATTTCTTCACTTTTCTTGTTGCTTAAAAAGTGTAAAGCCCACTCATTTCAGACCTGTGATTTAGAACATTTCATGGACCTGCAAACTCATATATGTTTGGTGTAATATCTAAATACATGTTTATACAATGCTTCTATTTGCTGCGGTTTAGTATTTTCTGGGTTAACTTGATAACTTGACAAATAATGCTACAAATGAACATGACAGATCCTACAAAGACCTCTATGCATGTATAGCTTTAACCATGATGAGGAGTCTCACAGAAACAACTCAGACAAGGCACAGTTTATAGAGTTTATTTCATCAGGGCCAAACACAGGATTCATGAGAAAGTGAAGATACTGTTGACAGGGTAATAGAAGATCATGTGACAGTAAGGCTGGCATTTGCTCTTAACATGGGTTTTCTGCATTATTTACCTCTCACAAGACTCCAGATTAAGTAGGCACTGATGTTAGACCACTATGATTTGTCAAGGTTTATGCTAAAATATTTTCACCTTTTAATTTTATGTGTATATATTTGATATTTCAAACTCATGAAGGACTGATTTTTTAAATTTTTTTTTTTTCAAAGAGCACAGGCAGAGCACAGAGTCTTTTGCTGCTATAACACCAAATATTTTTCCAAAGAGACCACACCCTAGCAATGTCCCAAAGAGCACATGCTCTTTGTAGGTACTCCTTGCAGATGCTCTTTGCAACTCTACCTGTATTTCTTGTAGGAAAAAAAGCTAATTTTTGACAGGCATAACATTTTCCCTCTTTGTTCAGTCACCTCTCATCCATGCAGGATTCTGCCATTAGTGTGACTAAGTAGAAGGCATGAAGCATATTGCTTGATGATGTCGTGAGTGTGATGTAAGTTTTGAGACGATTCATGAAAGCAGATTTCCCTATGGCATAAATTACCAACCAAAGCACCTGAGTTCAGACGCAGAGCACTGTTTTTCTTATTTCTTTCCTTGTTCAAACAAACTTAGGAAAAGGGAAAGCACTTATAAGTTTTAAGACTGCTTCCATTGTGTCTGTGTGAAAGAGAAAAGATAAAAACATCCAATGTGATGATCACTGTGGCATCTTTTTTCTCTATATATTTGATAAATTGCTGACACAGATCATATGGAACACATATGAAACACAGGTCTGATGGAACCCTGGCAAATTTGACAGTCTTGATGGATTCTGTGTTCAAGGGGATGAGTACATACAGGTGAAATAAGGATCAAATTCAGGGAAGTTTTCTAACCCTTACTTGCAACTACTCTGGCCAGTATCTACTCTGTCCTCAACAGTGCTGGCTACAAGCTTTGCCATAGTAATGATCAATTCAAACCAAGGTTTCTGAAATAATTGTCTAGAAATGTGGGTTCACCAGTGAGCAGACAAACTGTATATTCATGGTGGGGCTACAGGGCATTTTATACCTATTCCATTGGTCAGAAATGACAGTTTCGCTGACATAAGTACTTGGAGGACTGGTGTCATGTTTTAATCTGTCCTAGACAAATCTTAGACCCTACTTGCCACCAAATGTGGTGGACCATGGGTTAAAATAGTTTAGAAGTTTATTTGTCTTGGGATTGCTCTCCAGATTACCAATAATCGATTAAATACTGCCTTGTGTTTCCAAAGTGGAGTGAATGGAAGATCCTGGTAGCCCCTAGTAAGTTACTGTAATTTATTTTTTGTATCTGAACCTGAACTGTCTTCCATTTACAAATAGCCTCAGCAATTCTGTCATTGGCATGCCTGTATAACAAGTACCAAGGTTTTAGAAATTAGTAAGTTCCTCTCTCATAACTCTCCTCATTAAAAGTGACGGCTAGGCTTGTATTAAAAATCCCAGATCTCTTATGACCAACTCCCTGTGGCAAAAGAACATGTAGGGACTACTCTGGATTTTGGGTAGGGTGGTGGGTTTTTTGGGGGAATCCTCCCAGAAAGTATGTTCCATCAATATCAGTGACTGGGAGAAAAGAATTTTGGGTGGGAGATAAATCTGTCACAAAGCTGTCACAGCTGACAGTCATTTTTGTTGATATTATTCTGTCTAGTTTGATATCTTCTTGTGACAGGAGTGTGTCTCTCATAGTTGTTTGCAAAACCCTTTTCTGTTCTATAAAATAATTAGAGGCGATCACAGTCTAGCTTTGTGAGTGGAGGTATGCCAGCCAAGACACAGCTTTCATGGCAGAAAGAGAAGAAGATAATTAAAAGGAGTTATAGACCTTCTGGATTAGCCCTACAAAGTAATTGTTCTTCCCTTATCACGGGAAATACTATGGACCCAGCAGTTTTTGTCACAGCCTTTTCTTTGCATTTGTTCAATGAACTAACCCAATGTCACGTGAATAGCAAATTTGATTACACTGATGATAATTGATACATTCAGCAAAACCATTTCATAAACTGCCAGATATTCAACAAATTCATTAAAAATCAGCATGTTTGCCACCAGAGACAAAGATGCTGGGTTCTGTTGACTAAATTAAACACAACTAGTAATTTGATTAGACAACCAATTACATAGAATTAAAAACAAACAAACAAACAAAAAAAAGCTGCTTCAAATGATGTATACATTTTTAAAGCCAGGAGGAAGAATTTTCATCAGTTAAGTCTAACTAAAAGACAAATGATACTGCTTTGAAGTACGTGACCACAAGATATTGCAACTCAGGGAAAAGATTTAAAGGTCTGATGGGCATGGTAGCACACAGTCCCTGACTTAAGATTTCTTTGTTAGCAACAAAAAGTAGGTCAATTAATTCCAAACATTTTTAGTGGATGATGAAATGCCACTGTATCATTTTGTAACCATCATGGAATAGGAGCGCTCAGGTGCCACCTCTGGTAAACAGAGCTGGGGCTGGGGGATGAACCAAACATGAGGTTAAGGTGCCCAATGCTGATGCTCACAGGATTGGTGCTGGTGGCAGTGTACGTAAGGAATCAGCTCATGACACATCTTTGCAGACTCTTTGCAGAACTGCTTATGGCGGTAGGACCTTGCCCAATGCATTGTTCATTAATCTCATTATGTTTAAGCACAAATGTGTGTTTAATACCCTCAAAGGGTACAATAAAAATTCCCTAACACATTGTGCTGGTTTTGGCTGGGATAGAGTTAATTTTCTTCATAGTAGCTAGTATGGGGCTATGTTTTGGATTTGTGCTGAAAACGGTGTTGATAATACAGGGATGTTTTAGTTACTGCTGAGCAGTTCTTACACAGAGCCAAGGCCTTTTCTGCTTCTCACCCCACCCCACCAGTGAGTAGGCTGGAGGTGCACAAGAAGTTGGGAGGGGAGACAGCTGGGACAGCTGACCCCAACTGACCCAAGGGATATTCCATACTGTATGACATCATGCTCAGCATATAAAGCTGGGAAAAAAAGAAGGAGAGAGGGACATTCAGAGCTATGGCTTTTGTCTTCCCAAGTAACTGTTACATGCGATGGAGCCCTGCTTTCCTGGAGATGGATGAACACCTGCCTGCTGATGGGAAGTGGTGAATGAATTCCTTGTTTTGCTTTGCTTGCGTGCACAGCTTTTGCTTTACTTTGTTTTCACACTTTTACCCTTCTGATTCCCTTCTCCATCCCAGCTGAAACCAGGACACACATGAAATATAGAAAACTGAAACTTTGGGATCAATTAAAATCTATTTGTCGGGACCCTTATTATACATAGGAACTTGCAAAGTAATCATCTGCATCACCTAACACACATCTAATAACTGAAAACTATTGCATGAAAGACACACTACAGGCATGGATGGATGCCATGCTTTCTTTTTGTACCTTCAACAAATTGTTGACCCAAACCTATGCCAGCACTTTATTAACAACATTTTTCTTCTGGAGGTGTTCCAGCCTACTACATAAACAGGAAAACACATCCGTTACTCAGAGGGACGGGAAGTGGTTGTGCTCTGTACGGAAGGGTTCCAGGGCTGAAGTGTTTTAATTTGTTCACCTAAAAACTCCTTAGAATTTAAAACATGTTTTGGACATATTTTTGTTTTGGGATATATATCTAGTTAGCGGGGTTAAAGCTTTGACACCTGATTATATAGCAGTTTAACCTGTTCCTCCTTTTGCAATTGCTGTGTTCTGAATTAAAGCATTGTATCATTTGTTTAATGCACGAGCTGAGAAATTTGTTCTAATATTCACTGAAAGCCTTTGACTGTCCTATCAAGTTAATTACTCCTGAAATACTGATGGCAGAGGAGGCACTCCCTGAGATTGCAAGGGTAATGGTCTTTACCTTGAAAAACCAAAGTTGCCAGAAGCAGTGTTTGAGTGTGGACTGCTCATTCATTAGGTAAATACTGTATTTCCTCTACTCAGAACCAACTACTTGGACCATCAGGAGTGGATCAAGCAGCTGTGCTGTATCAATCATCAGCTCTATTTTACAACGTGAAGAAGCATATTAACTGTTATCTGGTGACTGATCTGCTATTACTGAAAATAATTCTAGTGTGCTAGTCCCACATTTACAGTTATCTAGTTTTATCTTTCTCAGCCATCAGATGTGCCTCACCCTAGCAGCACAGCTCTGAGCTGCAAGAGCAAACCTGTGTCCTTCACACAGCCATTGTAGCAGCAGCGTTTGTTTTGTGTTGGCACGGCTGAGCTGTTTGACAAAGGAAAACAAAAGACTGTTGTCATATTTGTTCTTAATTTTCACGTTACTGTGCTGGCTGTGAGAATGCAAAGAAGCACCTGTTTGTTGAGAAATCATTTGTAGGTATAGTAAGTATTTGGAGGATGTAAACAGGAGTATGGTCAAAGCTTTCCTGCCAATGGATTAATCTGGAGATGAGAACTAAGGCTGTATCACTGCCAATCAGCATGCTGGGAGGGTTCAGCTGGGCCATTAAAGATATGGGAACTCTGGACATTGGTGGGAGATTTCATGGGTCTTGTATCTGATGGTGGCAGGTGAGCCTGAAGGAGAGCTGAGTCAGGTTCGCAGATCCAAGGAGACGCATTTCCTTCTTAATTCCTAGTTTCAGCTCCTTCAGTCTCTGACTCAGTACCAGAAAGCATGGGGAGCTGTCTCATCCCACTCGGTGGGCTCCGGGGAGGTGATCTTTTAGATAGTTCATTGCCGCACACAGGAGTCACAATGACTCAGGAGGGACAGGAATCCTAGGGCAGGAGACACAACAATGGCTCCTAAATGCTTGAAATATGTTTTATTTAATGTTGACTTATAACACAAGCATGGCTAAATTTGGCGTAGCAGATATTTCAAATAGAAAACTTGACACCTAACAACCGTAGCAAAATATTCCTAACAACAAGGTAGAAGGAAGAGAAGAGATAAGAGAGAGATAGAAGAAAGAAAAAAGGAGAGGTAAATATCAGCACCCTTGGATCCAGCAAGAAAAAAGTCTTGGCAGTAACTGTCTGAATTCCTCAGGTGGCGGGCACGCCTGGGAATTGGTCTCCCCCCCTTTTATACCCTTGTCCAAGACCCCTTCACGCATGCATTGTGGGGTTTTCTCGGAAGTTCTTGAGGAGGGAGTGGGGGGCGAGGTCGCTGATGCCCCCTTATCCCATTTAACTTGTTTACACAACTGCTGTGGTAAGGTCCTGTGGCAAAACTCCAAACCTGTGACAAAATGTCTGAAGCACAACCGCTAGAAAGCCTCCCAGAAACAGTTCAGTACCCCACCTTTGCAGGGCACATCTTGTTTCAGCTGCTTGCGGCTACCTGCTTGGTTGTTTGAGACAAAATGGTTGCCAGTCTCTCACAGTCTCTTGGTCCTTCACAGAAGCTGTGGAACAGGGGCTGGGTATCAGGAACATGTCCAGGAAACCTGCTCAGAACCCAGGTGGTGAAACTCTACTGTCTGACATCCTTGGTGCCAGGCAGGCAGCGAGCCAGCTGCGCAACTTGGATGGGATCCTTTAGGTATCTCCAGCTCTTTTGCAAATCAGGACCAGAAGGGCAAGTATTACCTATCGTGTAGGTAGGTAAAGCCTGCCGTGAACTGAGTAGCCCTGTAGCTGCTCTGTAGCTCAGGAGCTGCTCTGCCTCTCTGGCCAACATCCATAGCTTTATTAGTGAGTGACAGGCACTGGGAGTCTTTGCAAAGAGCTACTGTTGCAAGTTCACGTACATGAGTGGCCAATCTATGTTGGAAATTTTGATTGCTTACTTTTATGGAACTAAAAAAAGCCACAAGGAGTTTGCATGGATATAATTTGCATGTGGGTTGTATTAATTGGCATGTAAAAATCTGTTCTCTCTAAATCCAAAATTAATGGATTGTTGAAAAGCATTAACAATTAAAGAATGTCAATATCAAATGTTTCAAGATCTTGATTGCTGCTAGAATTCAGTAGTGCTAAGGTCTTTAAACAGCCAGTACCAAAGACAAGGCAAAATGGAGTGACATGAAAGAGAGCAAACAACATTTCTTCAGAAATGAAGAAAAATTTATATGAAGGCAAATTAATGTACACTGCACCTGAGAGAAATGAAAACTTGGGTAGAGCTGTCAGAAGAATGATGATAAAGATATAGAAGACATCAGAATCATATGCAAAAGATTATAACTTTTTTTCAGAAAACACAAAATTTCTTCCTTCAAAACAAACATAGTTACTCATTTCTGACTCACCCCTACCTATTTTTACATTAAAATGCTTTTTGCAAAGCTGAATTAGGAAAGACAAGAAATCTGTTTTCTGTGTGATTGGAAATCACAAACTGACACATCATGTATAAGTTTTCCAAATTAAAACTGTACATGCTCTTGACTGCCTTTATCCAGTTATTTATTGTATTCACAGATCAGGTCTGTATACGGCTTATATTTGGCTGATCACTTCAGGACAGCTAACAGCTGCTTAGAAAAGAAAGATTTATACTCTCCTACCCTCCCAGCCTTTCCAACAACATTTTCTTCTCTTTCCCTATTATGAGAATTCAGAAATCAGTGAGAGGACAGGTTATCACAAAGTTCAGGCCCCCTGCAGAAATTGAACTTTCTTTGCATGCTCAGTTGTTTTTAAATTATATAGTCTAAGTGAAAGGGCTCAGCAATTGAAGAGGGGATGTTTGTATGCGAAGAAAGCAGGAAAAGTTAAAGTTACAAATACAATTTCACAACTAGCAATTCTTTACTTTGTGAAAGTAACTTTTTCTTAAACAAGGGCCTGATTCTGGTAGCTTTTATGCATGTTGGGGAGCATCTTTTCCAGGCATGTGCTTAATGACCTTTTGATGTGAGTCTGCATGACTTTCAGGGAATTGCTTAGGCACACCTGGAAAAATGTGTCAGTGACCAATGTCCCACTGACCCTAAATACAAATATGCTACAGCAATTAATTAAAGGATACCAAAACATGAATCACCACTAGAATGTGTTTGTGTATGACATATTTTTGTTCCTATTAACAGCTGAAAAGATTGCTGCAATGCAGAAGAAAGGGTTTTTTTTTACCTTCACCAGTTTGGCTTCTGTGGAGTGAAGAGGAAGTAAGGGTCTTGCAGACTGCTTTCCTACTCTCTGCCCTCCTTCTAGATGTATTTGAGGCTTACTTCCTGGTCAGTCTCTTGACATCTCTTGACATCTTTGTTCTGGATTTGCACCTTTAAAAATAGCAGAATACTTTCAAATTAAGGACAAGTCTGCAGAGTATACATGTCTTTCACCTGACAATGGACTACCACAAACTATATACCCTCATGGAATGGCTGAAGGTCCCTTGTTCATCTTGACTGGCAAAAGCTGCTTCTGGATGCCAGACTTCACAGTAGTTTTAAGCTACTTAATTTCTTTCAGCTTGGAATGGTGTTGGATCTTTTGTTTTCTGTCTGGAGGATCCTGCGGATAATTGAAACAAACCCTTTGCCAGAGCAGGTACTGTCAGTAATGACACTGAAGAGTAAACATGAGGTCCAACCTGGCACTGGTTGTCCTGATGCATTTTGACTGTCCTCATCTTGCCTGGTAGCTGTGGTGAGGTTTGCAGAGGAAGCCCATTGGAAACATAATGCTGATGGCTGCTTGAGTCAACAATCTGTGAGCTTTGGTCTCCTTCCCAGTCGCATATGGGTGGGAGGGAAGCACAGCTTGTATCTCAACAACTCCTCAAGACAGTTGACAGTGTTGGTGGGAAATGCTCCCATTTGAAACACCAGCACTTCTGACCAACTGATGAGTATACATTCGCCCCTCCTATCCCTGGCTAGTAAGCTGCTGTACTCCTAGTGCTTTATCATCTCTGTGTGGAGCATGGATGCTGTGCTTGTGCTGCTGGCTGTATGACAAGCACTACAGCAAATAACTGAGCACTTCCATAAAAGGATGGGTCCTTATTTACCTGCGCAAAAGCAGTAGACGTTGGAATTGTGGTCAGGAGTGCAGTAATCAAGTGATGCCTCTCTTCAGCAGGGCCTGGATGAAGAGCAATCTAGGATGTATTTCTGTAAAAGGAGGAGGAGTATATTTTGATTCTGAATATAGTAAATATGGGATCTTATAAGTAAGTCATTAAAAATATATATATATATATGTATATGCTCCTTGGATGTGTTTATACCTTTCTAACAGCAACATTTTATTTTCACTTTCTGGTGTATTTTGATTTGAGTGGCATAACACTAGAAAAACACATGTGTGAATGAAACTCATAAAGCTCTACAAAGTTAGTATCCTTGAAGTTTCCTGATATGCATTTAATGTAGAAAGATTTGTTATTTTTAAGTATTCCTTGTACTTAGATGCATACATGCATCTCTTTGCAATACTTCACCTTCCAGCAAAACAAGAGTTTTAACGATTCCCATTCAGTATGTGTTGTTATAATAAATAATAAAAAACTTGAGACTCAGCAACTTATAGCACAGCAAATGCAGGGGAACTTACCCTGTAAGCGTAGCGTCGTTCCTTGTAGTTAGCAGAGATAACCTTGGATTCTGGGTTCAACTGCCTTTCTGCTTCTATTTCAGCACTCCCATGTAGGATACTGAAGGAACTTGGCGCTAGATCTATAAAGATAACATTGACAACATGATTCGGATCATAATAAGGATATAAATAAATACCTAAAAGATCCTGGTACCACCAAGTACAGTAGTGCTAAGGAATATTTTGATGGTGGGGAAAGGATGCTACTGAGACTTCACGAACTCTGTGGACATACAGACCCCCTCTGTCTCCATGTAGCTATTATGCCCCTGCTTGGCAGGAGAGAGGAAGGAGCATTGAGCTGGGGAGAATAAAGAGGGTGCATTCCACATCCATCTCCAGTGCTGGAGCAGAGAAGCTGTGCAGCTGACAGTCATCCTGCTCTTGGGATGGTGACAGAGGGGAAGGGAATGGGTGAGAAGAAGCAGCTAGGCAGACTTCGACAGAGCATGAAACAAGCATTGTAAGCATTCGGGACTGTTGATACTTGGTAATTTTGTTACTGTGCACAGTTAAAATCAAAACACAACTGTCATATCTGTGTATTGACCATCACTGTTGTAAAGGTTTTTAAATGCCTTTTTTTCCCACTGACTTTTCATTTGTAAGGGAGGGACAGAAAGAAGATCCAGCTTCATGTCTGTAAAGTGAAGACTTCCTTCCCTTCCCTGTCCAGCTTAGCAATGCCAATTTTAAGTCTCATTATCTTTGCACATTGCTTGAGATAAGGTTTCAAATGGGCCTCAAGTGCTGTAGTCACACAGATTGTGGCTCAGTCTCAACAGGGAAGTCACCAGGAGCCATATAAAGACATAAGTGTGAAATCCAATGGCTTTTGTGCATGTGCCAGAGACATCTGAGAAGTGATTCCCCAGACGTATGACCAATGTAGATCAACTGATTTTATGGCTGAGAAAGTAGAATTACCATATATTTGTGCATATAACAAAGGTCTCAAATATCTCAAAACATTGTGAAAAACAAGCCCTTTGCCTGCTCACAACACTGTGTATCATGGACAAAATCAGAGCCAAGGGAGCTTCCCGATGAAAAGCTTATGGAATTCTTCCACTTTCTAGCAGGGGCCCCGTGGCTGATTCAGAGTTTTTAGCATTTTTTATAGATACTGCAATACACAGATTATTCTCATACAAGCAGTTCCACAGCACTCTGCTTCTGTTGTCTTGTACTTAAATGTGTATGGGTTATTTTTCTAACTTGTTCTGTTCTACTTTCATGAATGCTTCCTACAATGATGCAAAATCTTGTCCTCTAAATTCAAAAGTAAGTTCTGCAAGTATTCTTGCCTGTAAGCCAATGACAGAGCCCCACATAATAATAACAGTACAACTGATGTTGCATCAAATAAAGCTAGCTGAAAATTTTCTAAGGTGACCTGTTTGAATTGGAAAATGCTGATGTTACAGAATGAAAATATCTTGCAGATAAATGTTATTTTTGTCCAAATTCTCAGTGGATAATTAGTATTAAGCCTTACTATCAGAAAGTTGAAATGATTAATTTCAAAAAGGTCCAAGCATTTTTTTTCTATGCTGTATTTTGACTGTATAACAGAATAAAACTATCAGATTACCAGCTCTGACCTTACTGAAATGAGATGCTGTGTATAGTAGGCATAAAACATTTCTGCATATTTTGTTTGCAAGACATTCTGAGATTTTCATCCCAACTTAAGACAATGTAGAATTTTGAAATCTCAGTATCTTGGATGGCAATTCCTTTTTTTCAGCCTGATGTAGCCATTGGTGAATAAGAACAAAGCAGCAGAAACATCAGAGGAAAAAAAGGAGAAAATACAGTGGCTGGTAACTAGAAACACAGCTGACTGAGAAAAAACTAGTAGCTTTCCTGAAGCATTGTGACCCTAATCAAATTAGAAACTTTGTGACAGTGATTTTTATTAAATGTAAATTCTGATTTATTACTTGAGTTGAAAGGCATTACTGTGAGATTCTCAATATAAGTTAATGAATTTCTGTGTTAATTTACTTTTTATCCTCTTAATGCATTGAATATTTCTATTTTAAACCCCACATATTTTCATCAAGGAACTATTTTAACCTCTCACTGAATTTGCTTTCACTGAACTGTCTTTTTCAAGTGCAAGCATGGTCTCGTTGCTGCATCGAGAAGTTGCACAAGTCCATCCACAGTACAGGAGTCCAGCATTCATGCACTGGTGTTGCGTTAAAAAGTAAAGGAATTTGGAAGAAAATAACCGCCCTTGCATTCCAGCTTATCCTCAGATGTCAGAGAGGCTGGGGGCAACTAGGTTTAGTTTTTGAGTAATGTCCAATTCAGCTATAAGTCCAGTCGCGTAACTATCACTATGACGGATGCACTTATAGCACACTGCACTCTCAGCTTAGACACGTTCAACGCACAAGAATTACCAGACTTAGGGAGTTTGGTTGCCTTAACCAACTATCATGACTAGATTAATGAGCAGTGCAGATTATTAAAGCAACACTACAAGTTCTGTTGGATTGCAGGTGATAAACACACTGTCTGCAAAAGCACGTGAAATGATAATACAGTCTACTACAAGCACATAAAATTATGAAAGAAAAGAGTTCTAAAGAATTCTAAGTTTCCCGGGGAAGCACTCGCTACAGCTGAGTGTTCAAATCTCACCCAATAGGCATCCCTATGGTGAGGAAGAGAGGCTCAGCCCGTCGACTGATCCCAGAAGTCAGCAATGTCCTCCCGACTTGTCTATGATGGTATCTTCCCTAACAGTCTTCCTCTTTTGGGGTCTTTTTATACTATTTTTCTTTTAGGTGGAGCTTGAGTGACTCTAGTCACACATACCTTTACTTTGATTGGTATAAAGCTCTCTCGCTTTGCTTTTAAAGGTAT